>NC_134354.1:617985301-618339219 GCF_048569485.1 Anomaloglossus baeobatrachus | reverse complement strand
CGCTTCCTTGAGAAACTCTGTGTGTGAACGGGTGCATTTCACCACCGATACTTAGACCAGTAAGCATGGACAGGGACGTTACATGTCGCTGACTGGGCACTGGGTAACTATGGTGATAGATGGTGAAGGGTCTGCTGCACAAGTCTTTGCCGTCCCCACGACTTGTGTGTCAATCCTATGTCTGTCCAAGTTCCGCCACAGCTTCTGCATCCTCCACCTCATCTGGGTCCTCCACCTCCGCCCCAAGCCTGCCTGGTCAGGCCACCAGCGTTCTCACTGCGCAGAAGGAATCACGCACCCCTCATTACTATGCTGGCAGCAGAGTGCAACGGCATCAGGCGGTCTTTAGCTTGACATGTCTTGGGAATAAGAGTCACACAGCTGAGGAGTTGTGGTCAGCTCTGCGGTCCGAGTTTAATAAATGGTTGTCTCCACTCAACCTGCAGCCTGGTAAGGCCGTGTGCGACAATGCTGCAAACCTGGGTGCGGCACTTCGCCTGGGCAAGGTGACACACGTACCTTGTATGGCTCACGTGTTGAACCTTGTCGTCCAGCAATTTTTAACACACTATCCTGGCCTAGATGGCCTTCTGAACAGGGCACGAAAACTGTCAGCTCACTTCCGCCGTTCAAGCGCCGCAGCAGAGCGACTTGCATCGCTCCAGAAGTCTTTCGGCCTGCCGGTTCATCGCCTGAAATGCGATGTGGCGACACGCTGGAATTCAACTCTCCACATGTTACAGCGACTGTGGCAGCACCGCAGAGCCCTGGTGCAATACGTCATGACGTATAGCCTGGGCCAACGAGATGCAGAGGTGGGGCAGATCACCCTGATGGAGTGGTCTCAGATCAAGGACCTATGCACCCTTCTGCACAGTTTCGACATGGCGACGAATATGTTTAGCTCTGACAATGCCATTATCAGCATGACGATTCCAGTCATTTACATGCTGGAGCACACGCTAAACACTATTCGGAGTCAGGGGGTGGGACAACATGAAGGGGAGGAACTACAGGAGGATTCATATGCGCAAGGGACAACAACATCACCAAGGTCCAGACGTTCATCATCACCAACGCAGCAGGCATGGGACCATGGGGGACAGGGATCGACAAGGGCGCATAGTAGCAGGCGAAATGTTGAGCAAGGTGCAGGAGAACATGAAGAAATGGAGGACGAACTGTCCATGGACATGGAAGACTCAGCGGATGAGGGAGACCTTGGTCAAATTTCAGTTGAAAGAGGTTGGGGGGAGATGTCAGAGGAAGAAAGAACGGGTAGCACCTCTATGCCACAAACACAGCGTGGACTTGGTCCGCATGGCTGCGCAAGACACATGAGTGCCTTTTTGTTGCACTACCTCCAACATGACAGTCGTATTGTCAAAATTAGAAGTGATGATGACTACTGGATTGCCACACTATTAGATCCCCGGTACAAGTCCAAATTTTGTGACATAATTCCAGCCATAGAAAGGGACGCACGTATGCAGGAGTATCAGCAGAAGCTGTTACTCGATCTTAGCTCGGCTTTTCCACCAAACAACCGTGCAGGTGCAGGGAGGGAATCTCCCAGTTGTAACTTGACAAACATGGGACGGTCTCGTCATCTTCAACAGTCTACCCGTACCAGTAGGACCGTATCTGGTGCCGGTAACAGCAATTTTATGGAATCTTTTCATAATTTTTTTAGACCCTCTTTTTCAAGGCCACCAGAGACAACAAGTCTGACACATAGTCAACGGCTGGAGAGGATGATACAGGAGTATCTCCAAATGAACATCGATGCCATGACTGTGCAACTGGAGCCTTGCTCCTTTTGGGCTTCAAACCTAGAAAAATGGCCAGAGCTCGCAACTTACGCCTTGGAGATTTTGTCGTGTCCAGCTGCCAGCGTTGTCTCTGAACGTGTATTCAGTGCTGCTGGGTGTGTGCTGACAGATAAGCGCACGCGTCTGTCCAGTGACAATGTGGACAGACTGACGTTCATCAAAATGAACAAGTCATGGATCCAGAAGGAATTTACTACCCCTGTGTCATCCTGGGGAGAGTAAATGCTTGTTGATTTGGAATGTGCTTGATGCAAATCAAAACATCCTGTTTGCAACTAGGGCCCAAGTGCTGCCACTGATGGGGTGGGTGTCTGTGTGGCCCAATTTTTGGAAAAAAGGGAGACTCCGCTTGGAGTAACCCTTGCTTGCTGTGTTTTTAAAAGAAGCCAAGATGAACAGAGCTGGGATCAGGAAAGACTTTGCTACCTACCCCGGTGTCATGCTGGGGACGGTTAATTATGGCGTATTTTGGAATGTGCTTGATGCAAATCTAGCTGTGAAGTGTACAACTAGGGCACAAGTGCTGCCACTGAATGGGTGGGTGTGTGGGGCCCAATTTTTGGAAAAAAAGGGAGACTCCGCTTGGAGTAACCCTTGCTTGCTGTGTTTTTAAAAGAAGCCAAGATGAACAGAGCTGGGATCAGGAAAGACTTTGCTACATACCCCGGTGTCATGCTGGGGACGGTTAATTATGGCGTATTTTGGAATGTGCTTGATGCAAATCTAGCTGTGAAGTGTACAACAAGGGCACAAGTGCTGCCACTGAATGGGTGGGTGTGTGTGGGGCCCAATTTTTGGAAAAAAAGGGAGACTCCGCTTGGAGTAACCCTTGCTTACATTGTTTTTAAAAGAAGCCAAGATGAACAAGTCATGGGTCAGCAAAGACTTTATCTACCTACCCCGGTGTCATCCTGGGGACGGATAAGAATGGCGTATTTTGGAATGTGCTTGATGCAAATCTAGCTGTGAAGTGTACAACTAGGGCACAAGTGCTGCCACTGAATGGGTGGGTGTGTGTGGGGCCCAATTTTTGGAAAAAAAGGGAGACTCCGCTTGGAGTAACCCTTGCTTGCTGTGTTTTTAAAAGAAGCCAAGATGAACAGAGCTGGGATCAGGAAAGACTTTGCTACCTACCCCGGTGTCATCCTGGGGACGGATAAGAATGGCGTATTTTGGAATGTGCTTGATGCAAATCTAGCTGTGAAGTGTACAACTAGGGCACAAGTGCTGCCACTGAATGGGTGGGTGTGTGTGGGGCCCAATTTTTGGAAAAAAAGGGAGACTCCGCTTGGAGTAACCCTTGCTTGCTGTGTTTTTAAAAGAAGCCAAGATGAACAGAGCTGGGATCAGGAAAGACTTTGCTACCTACCCCGGTGTCATCCTGGGGACGGATAAGAATGGCGTATTTTGGAATGTGCTTGATGCAAATCTAGCTGTGAAGTGTACAACTAGGGCACAAGTGCTGCCACTGAATGGGTGGGTGTGTGTGGGGCCCAATTTTTGGAAAAAAAGGGAGACTCCGCTTGGAGTAACCCTTGCTTGCTGTGTTTTTAAAAGAAGCCAAGATGAACAGAGCTTTGATCAGGAAAGACTTTGCTACCTACCCCGGTGTCATGCTGGGGACGGTTAATTATGGCGTATTTTGGAATGTGCTTGATGCAAATCTAGCTGTGAAGTGTACAACTAGGGCACAAGTGCTGCCACTGAATGGGTGGGTGTGTGGGGCCCAATTTTTGGAAAAAAAGGGAGACTCCGCTTGGAGTAACCCTTGCTTGCTGTGTTTTCAAAAGAAGCCAAGATGAACAGAGCTGGGATCAGGAAAGACTTTGCTACCTACCCCGGTGTCATGCTGGGGACGGTTAATTATGGCGTATTTTGGAATGTGCTTGATGCAAATCTAGCTGTGAAGTGTACAACAAGGGCACAAGTGCTGCCACTGAATGGGTGGGTGTGTGTGGGGCCCAATTTTTGGAAAAAAAGGGAGACTCCGCTTGGAGTAACCCTTGCTTACATTGTTTTTAAAAGAAGCCAAGATGAACAAGTCATGGGTCAGCAAAGACTTTATCTACCTACCCCGGTGTCATCCTGGGGACGGATAAGAATGGCGTATTTTGGAATGTGCTTGATGCAAATGTAGCTGTGAAGTGTACAACTAGGGCACAAGTGCTGCCACTGAATGGGTGGGTGTGTGTGGGGCCCAATTTTTGGAAAAAAAGGGAGACTCCGCTTGGAGTAACCCTTGCTTGCTGTGTTTTTAAAAGAAGCCAAGATGAACAGAGCTGGGATCAGGAAAGACTTTGCTACCTACCCCGGTGTCATGCTGGGGACGGTTAATTATGGCGTATTTTTGAATGTGCTTGATGCAAATGTAGCTGTGAAGTGTACAACTAGGGCACAAGTGCTGCCACTGAATGGGTGGGTGTGTGGGGCCCAATTTTTGGAAAAAAAGGGAGACTCCGCTTGGAGTAACCCTTGCTTGCTGTGTTTTTAAAAGAAGCCAAGATGAACAGAGCTGGGATCAGGAAAGACTTTGCTACCTACCCCGGTGTCATGCTGGGGACGGTTAATTATGGCGTATTTTGGAATGTGCTTGATGCAAATCTAGCTGTGAAGTGTACAACTAGGGCCCAAGTGCTGCCACTGATGGGGTGGGTGTCTGTGTGGCCCAATTTTTGGAAAAAAGGGAGGCTCCGCTTGGAGTAACCCTTGCTTGCTGTGTTTTTAAAAGAAGCCAAGATGAACAGAGCTGGGATCAGGAAAGACTTTGCTACCTACCCCGGTGTCATCCTGGGGACGGATAAGAATGGCGTATTTTTGAATGTGCTTGATGCAAATGTAGCTGTGAAGTGTACAACTGGGGCACAACTGCTGCCACTGAAGGGGTGGGTGTGTGTGGGGCCCAATTTTTGGAAAAAAGGGAGACTCCGCTTGGAGTAACCCTTGCTTACATTGTTTTTAAAAGAAGCCAAGATGAACAAGTCATGGGTCAGCAAAGACTTTATCTACCTACCCCGGTGTCATCCTGGGGACGGATAAGAATGGCGTATTTTGGAATGTGCTTGATGCAAATCTAGCTGTGAAGTGTACAACTAGGGCACAAGTGCTGCCACTGAAGGGGTGGGTGTGTGTGGGGCCCAATTTTTGGAAAAAAAGGGAGACTCCGCTTGGAGTAACCCTTGCTTGCTGTGTTTTTAAAAGAAGCCAAGATGAACAGAGCTGGGATCAGGAAAGACTTTGCTACCTACCCCGGTGTCATCCTGGGGACGGATAAGAATGGCGTATTTTTGAATGTGCTTGCTGCAAATCTAGCTGTGAATTGTACAACTGGGGCCCAACTGCTGCCACTGAATGGGTGGGTGGGTGTGGGGCCCAATTTTTGGAAAAAAAGGGAGACTATGCTTGGAGTCACCTTGCGGTGTTTTACATGATTTTAGAATGGCGTGCCATGCCTATATCTGTGTGTCCTCCTCTTTTTCCTTGTCTAGCTGTTTTGTTTTCGCATGAGTATATGTCCTTGTCACTTTCCAATGTGTTTGAGTTGTTTGTCACCTTTTGGACACCTTTGAGGGTGTTTTCTAGGTGTTTTACTGTGTTTGTGATTGCCTGCCATTGTTTCCTATTGGCTCGAGTTCGGTTCGTCGAACGTTCGACGAGCCGAACTCGAACGGGAGGTCCGTTCGGCGAACTGACCTCGAGCCGAACCGGGACCGGTTCGCTCATCTCTAGACATTACATAAAGCCATAAATAAGGTTAAGGAAATAAATAGAGAAGTACTATTATCAAAAAATAAGTCCATAAAATATCAGAAAATGGAAAATAATTATGTTACCCCTATTACTTTTTCTACCAGATACAGTCCACAGTATTTTAGTATTGTTAAAATAATAAAGAAATACTTACCTATTTTTAATGAAAATAATACTCTAGCGAAGGTACTGTAGTAAAATCCAGTTCTATACGGTTTGTTACTAGGAGAGCAAAAACATTGGGTAATATACTAAAGGGGGCTTTACACGGTAGCGATATTTCTAGCAATTTCTAGCGATATCGAGCGTGTAAGTACCCGCCCTCATCGCACATGCGATTGTTTGTGATCGCTGCCATAGCAAACATTATCGCTACGGCAGCGTCACACGTACTTACCTGGTCGGCGTCGGCGCTGTGACTGCAAAAAATCCCTCCTTGAAGGGGGAGGGATGTTCGGCATCACAGCAACATCACCGCAACGTCACTAAGCGGCTGGCCAATCAAAGCAGAGGGGCGGAGATGAGCGGGACGTAACATCCTGCCCACCTCCTTCCTTCCACATTGGGGCTGGCGGCAGGTAAGGAGACATTCCTCGCTCCTGCGGTGTCACACACAGCGATGTGTGCTGACGCATGAGCGATGAACAACATGGATAAACAAACCTTACCGATTTTTGAGTTTGGGACGACCTCTCCATGGTGAACGATTTTCACCATTTTTGAGGTTGCTTAAGGTCGCTGGTCAGTGTCACACGCTGCAATATCGTTAATGACGCCAGATATGCGTCACTAACAACGTGACCCCGACGATAAAACATTAACGATATCGTAGCGTGTAAAGCCCTTTTTAGTCCTAGTAATGTTCTACGAGAGGAAGGAAAAAGTGAAAGTGCTTGGCTAACATACAAAGGATTCTTTAAATGCAGACATCACCCATGTAAGGTATGCCAATATGTTGAAAAAGGCAATACCTTTGTATCTTTTTCCAATGGCACATTATATCATGTAGATCGACACTTAAATTGCAATAGTGAGGGGGTAATCTATCTTATTGACTGCAAAATCTGTTTGAAACAATATGGAGGACCATTGAAGAACCGCATAAGACGCCACATCCCAGATGTGGGTAACACACACTTGTGCGGTTCTTCGGCGGTGGCCAGGCACTTCACTGCAGTGCATCAAAGAGATCTCAGAGGTTTTAGTTTTAGAGCAATTGAAAAATTGAGTAACTTAGAAACGGATGGAGATTTCCATAGGAAAATCTTGAATAGGGAAACATTTTGGATGTTTAAACTAGGCACTAGAGTGCCACAAGGGTTAAACATACAGCAAGATATGATAGTACAATATAATTAGAAAAAAGAAAAATAGTGGTATAAAATAATGTTTTTTGGGGAAGGATCTCGGCTCCAGCTTTTTTTTTTTTTTTATGTGCAATATAGCTGGCTAATTTTTGCATGCATCTTCGATAAAGACCTCAAATATATAATGCCGGGAAATATAACTAGTAAGAAGGATCTATTAAGAAAAATCACACAAAGATATGAATAAAAATAATAAAAATAAAATTAGATAAAATAAGATACTAAAGTTTTTTCTCTGCCCAGTTGAATATGTAGTTTTATATGCGGCGGAGGAGAATATCCACACCCTTTTTTATCCTTTGTTCGGTGTAACTGTTCCTTCCCTGGATTATAAATAATATCTACTAGTTCAGTGATAAATATGAAAAATATGATTATTTGGTTACTTTAGTTGCTATAAGAAATGGTCGGATGTATATATATTTCCTATTTTATTTTATTTTTTTCGTTTAAGGTTAAAAATATGATATTACTAAAGTATAATATTAAATTAATCCCATCATAAATTAACTAGGTGATTATACATCTGGTAAAAAAATATTATCTTTGTAAAATATTTTTTTTTTTGGAAAAAAGTGGATTTATGTGCACAGCTGACCATTTTATTAACAGCAGTCCAGGAAGATGATATATAAGGACATATAGATACCAATGCAAGGAATACAAAGGGTGTGGATTAAATTTGGTAAAACTACCGCATGCAATATAAAGTGAAAAAAGTGGATATGCATGTGATTTTTAGCGTGAATAATTATTCGGTTGATTTTTCACTGATAAAACAGAGCAAAGATTTAATGGGCATGGATTAAATTTAATAAAATCATTATAGGCAATCTAAAAAGAAGGAAGTAGACATATATGTAATCTTAAGTACGGATAATTATCCTGTTGAATTTATCCCTTGATTATATATAGAAAATGAGCTATATTGAGGATATAATGTGCACAGTTTAAAATTATCACATGCGATAAATTAGGTAAGAACTGAATAGGTATGCGACTTTTCACTATGAAAAACTATGTTGCTGATTTAATTCCATGATATATAAACAGAAAGAATATTATAAAGGTTGTAATCGGGAATAGGCTAAATAAAATTACTGCATGCGATATATAAAGAAAGGAGTAAAGATGTATGCAAACTTTGAGCACGGGATAATTATCCAGCTGATTTAATTCCCTGTGAACAAAATTAGTTTATTTATATAAAAAAGTGATGGGATCTTGTTTTTTGTATATAGTAGTAGATTTCTAAAATTAAAGAGTTCCACTAAGGGTTAATAAAAACTATGCTAGATGTTTTTTCATGTTAAAATGTTTTTATATTTTTGTATAAAGGTTATAAAGGCTGGTAACTTTGTCCGTATTGGACATTTTATTTTAATGCACATGTGTTTCTCATCGGGTGTGGCAGCCCTAAACCTGATGCATTATGGGGCTTTTTGTAAGGTATTTAAAGCTGTTTGTTGTGAAACATCAATGAATAAGACATTATGACATACTAATGTGCCGAAACGCGTTAGCAGTAATCTGATGTAAGACCTTTATCTGCTGGACGCCATTCCTTGAAATTTTAATGTAATGCAATAAGAGAAGTATTTTAAGAAAAAAATGCCTGGAACTTCTGGATATTTGCTTTTTCTTGAACTCAACCCTATGGTGCGGTCCACGATCTAAAAGTGAGACCTCTGGATGCATTCACTGTTCTGCGTATGGAGGATACAAAAATTCCGTGCTGTGCTCTCTTTGATAAGACCTGAACTCTGTATACGTATCTGTGGGGTCTGCTCGTACAGAATTAGACTCTTTACATACTGTTTTGTTTTCTTTATGATTGAAAAGGCTGTTTTCTTTATTTTTATTTGGTGTCGGTTTATGAAGCTTTTAATAAACTTGTTGAATATTTAAGTGAGAAGCGTTACTCTATCTACCTTGTGAAGTAGATAAGTGAGCCAATCTAAAACACACTGTATACATGAATTAGTATATATCAATTAGTAACAAATACTTTCATTTTTTAGTTATGTGACTGATTTGTAGGTTGAGAATTACAAACAGAGGTAACAACTCTGTAATAGATCTAGAATAAGATCCACCATTTACAATACATGGAGACCATGCAGCGATTACTGGTCCCTGCTACTTTCTTCCACACAAATAAATGGTTTGTCCCCTTTGGGTTTGTTTGAACAACTCTGTTGGGGACATCATTTTGTGACACTTGCTAATATTTAAGTATTACTAGTTGTACAATTTTGTGAAATGCCACCTACTTGTTGGTATAATCTCCTTCATAGATTGCACAGCTCTTCTATTATCAAAATGGTAGTTGATGGAAGGGCATGTGACCAGAGCGTTTCAGCAGCCTGACCCACTAGAAAGGCTTTGAACATAGAAAATATATACTGTATATATTTCAAATGGAGGAGACTGATTAAGCCATTTTGAGATTGATAGTAGAGATGAGCGAACCGGCCGTGGTTCGGCTCGAGTTCGGTTCGCCGAACGGAGGTCTCGTTTGAGTTTGGTTCGGCGAACCAGTTTCTGCGAACCACTCGAACCGCATAGGAAACAATGGGAGGCATTCACAAACACATAAAAACACATTATAAATGTACATATACAGTTAATAAACATTGCCATAACACTTACCGGTCCCCGCGATCCCTCCTGCACTCTGTCTCCTGCCGCTATTCCATCCAATGATCGCTAAATCCTCCCGGTAACCAGCAGTGATGCAGGACCTATCGTGATGTCAAAATAGCCATGTGACCAGTCACGTCTCTGTTATCTCATTGGCTACAGACTGGTCACATGACTATGACGCATCATGTAGGACCTGTCATTGCATCTCTCTGTTACACGGAGCACGTTTGTGTATCGCCGTGTACCGGTGACATGCACTAGCACACGGTCGACTCCCCGCTCTGCTTCCCTGTTCCCTTAAGGTACCGTCACACTAAGCGACGCTCCAGCGATACCACCAGCAACCTAACCTGGCAGGGATTCCTGGAGCGGCGCTACACGGGTTGCTGGTGAGCTGTCAAACAGGCAGATCTCACCAGCAACCAGTGACCAGCCCCCAGCCAGCAGCACGCGTGGAAGCGATGCTGCGCTTGGTAACTTAGGTAAATATCGGGTAACCAACCCGATATTTACCTTGGTTACCAGCGCACACCGCTTGCTCCCTGCACTCCTAGCAAGAGTACACATCGGGTTAATTTAACCCGATGTGTAGTTTGGCTATGTGTGCAGGGAGCCTGCACTGACAGCGTGAGAGGCGGACGCTGGTAACGAAGGTAAATATCGGGTAACCAAGCAAAGGGCTTCTGGGTTACCCAATGTTTACCGCAGTTACCAGCGTCCGCAGAAGCCGGCTCCTGACCGGCTGACACAGCTGGTCAATCACGGAGATCACCATTGCCATAGCAACGCGCTTGGTAGTGGTGACGGGGACATCCTGCTACCAGCACGCAGTGGCACTGGAATCACGTGATCAGAGCAGCGTTGCTATGGCAACCCGTGCCACCGCTTACAGCCGGGAGCCTGTGGTCACTCTCACAGAGTGATTTCTGCACGGAGCACAGCGTCTTCCCCCATGCAGCTGTGCTGTCTGATGGAGCATACAGAGCTGCATGTGTTGAAGGGGAAAGAAGACAGAAGAGCAGGATCGTGGAGGGGTGACAGGGGGTAGTAAAGATGGAGCCTCTAATGTGTCTGTGATTTATTTCTATTAAAGTATTTTTTCTGTGTGGTGTTTTTTTTTAACCCTTTAATGGAGATTCTTAATGGCCGGGTCAAACTTGCCTGACATTAAGAATCTCTGGCTTAATACTAGCAAGTAAAACAATGCCAGTATTAACTCATGATTACTCAACAAGCCACCCAGCTCCAGGGCTGTTGGAAGAGTTGGATACAGCGCCAGATGATGGCGCTTCTATGAGAGCACCATTTTCTGGGGCGGCTGCGGACTGCAATTCACAGCAGAGGGGCCCAGAATCCTCGGGCTAACCTGTACTGTGGATTCCAATCCCCAGCTGCCTAGTTGTACCCGGCTGGACACAAAAATGGGGCGAAGCCTACGTCGTTTTTTTTTTTTTTATTATTTCATAAAATTCATGAGGTAAAAAAAGTGCTAATGTGGTGCCCTGGACAAGCCAGGGGCCACAGAGAACAACACCCACACACCCCACACTCCCGGTCAGGCACACCGAAGTCAGACACAAAACCCTTGTTGCCTTCCTCCAGGGACTGATGTTCACACCAGGGGGTGGGCCAGGAGGTTGGCCCCGCCCACCGAGGAGTTCACAGTCCTGGAGGCGGGAAAAGCAGACAGTTCAGTTTGATAGTGGAAGTGAGAGGAAGTGAAGTGGTAGTGGAGCAGACTGAAGTTGGTCCGGGTGTGTGGCCCGAACAGATCAGCAAGGTTGGCAGACGGTGGTGACCGTCTGCAGGAGTGGCCTATCGTAGTCTACCGTAAGGACCATGGACGGGCGGTGGCCCGGCGGTACCGGACCGGTACACAAAGAGAAGTCAGCACCATCTGGCAGGGGCTTACGGACCCCGGCAAGGCTAGGAGTCACCGTGTATTTGCCAAATCCATCAGCGAAGGGAACCTCCTAGGTTTCCCAGCAGCCAAGTCCCGACAGAAGGCAACAGTCCAATCGTGAGAGGGAAACACAGCCACCGCCAAGGCTACCGTTCTCAAGGCTAGAGCCTGCGGGCAAAAGGGGCTCCTCCGGCCCATATCCAAGCTGGGGAGCGGGTTTCCGGTGGGAACCCATTGGAACCGTTACAGTACACAGGTGCAGGGAAAGGCAGTCACCATCAACCTGCCGGGAGAAACAACACCGCAGCCGTCTGTGGGACCCGTCCATCCAGCCGTGTGCTCATCATTGGCTGAGTGAGTACCACCGTGCCGTGCGGCACAGCGCTGCCCCCGCGACCCTGCACCTCACCAGGCCCTGTAACCCGCCTGTCATCCATCCCTACCCCCATCACCGGGCCCCGGGACAACCAACCCCCTACCCACGGAGGGGAGAACTAACAACAAGGCTGATCCCTGTTACCGCTCCCGGGATCCCCGTCTAGAGCAGCGGTGGTGTCACCAATATCACCATAACCGTGGGTGGCGTCACGGACAATATCCAATTCCCTCAATCAAATCCCCTTTTCACTCACGGGTGAGGAACGCCGCTCGAGTCCCCGGGATCCGGCCCATCGCTCGAGCCACCACCGAGTAGCGGCAGCAGCAGCAGCCGGACCCGAGAAGTGGGAGAGCGCAGCGTTCCCTCCTCCGCCCGCGACAACTTGGCGTCACGAACAGTATCCTACCGTTCTACCAATTGGTGGAAGTGCGCCTTGTGTGACCGCCGGAGGTGTCCGGCCGAAAAATTTGTGAAGCCGCCATCTTGGGCGCGAAGAATTCCCGCTTGAGCGTCTCCTCGAGTAGTGGAGGCGCGAAGGCCAAAACCCCGCCCCTGTAGAGGAGGAGCCGGAAAGAGACTAAGGGGGATTGATGGCGTCTGGCCGCATGTAGCCCGCGGCTGTAAAAATAGGGACGCTGGGACCCCACGATCCGCTAACCCCTGCAAAGAATGTCCGCTCTACCCAGCTATGTGGAGGCTACCGAGCCGGTACCCGGAACAGCGGCATGGCTGAGGGCCCGAACGGCAGGGATCTGCCGACACTACCGGAGGCAGATATGTAGGCTAATGGAGCAGTGGACCGCGGAGGTGGAGGAGGCAGCTGCGGTCGCCCGGGTGTACGAAATGGAAGCAATGATGGAGGAGCTGGTGAGTGACCCACACCCCTGTGTCCCCGAGGGACCGGCCACTGCGGCTGAGGGACCCGGTCTACCCCTGGCCCCCATGTTGCCCCCGTCTTCCCTGCCCGTGCACCCCGCTGATGCTGGTCCGTCTAGCGTACATCCCCTCGTAACAGTAGCAGGAAGAGTGGCGAGCCCGGAGACTGCGTCAGCTGGCGGAAACCCGCCTGGCATAGGGTCAGACGATAGTGACTCCGGACCTGACACAGAGCCAGTTTCAGAGGAGGATGAAGGAGTCATGGCCCTGGATGGCATGGAGGCCACTTACATTCCCCGGAGCGGAAATAACGGATACCGGGCGGCCCTTTCTTGTCGCGCCTGCTATGCGCTGGAGGGGCTGGTGCCTGTGTTCTTCCACCCAGGGCCGGCGGAGGATGATGAAAGCACGCAGTGAAGCCGGCGGTCCTACGCTGCAAGTTGTCCCCGTTGGGACCATGAAAGTACCGTTTGAAAAAGAATGATAAGTGAATGATTTACCGAGAAGATTCACCTGATTTGCTGCTTGATTGGAACCGGTCGTGGCCGGCAACTGGTCCCCGTTGGGACCCCCTTTTTCAAATTATGCGTAGAAACTACCACGAACAGGCCCGAGAACTAGCAGGGCAACCACAAAATTGTGGCATGTAAATAAAAATGTTTTAAGGCTTTCACCGTTACCGCCTCCGGAGAGGCAGATTGGAGGAAGGGCCCGCAGTGGAGCAGGCTGGGGCCCAGCCACCACCGGAACTGGTGGCAATCCTCTGGGGGTTTCAGGGGTTCCCCATGGACGTGGGTCCCCTGAAAAGGACAGAACCTGCTCGGGCAACTTGTGCTGGACTGGGGTCAAGGGGTGCTGCCTGTTTGCTTAGGGGCAGCATCAGGGCCAGGTTGCTCGGGTGGGAGAGAGCGGAAGTCGTAACCGTTAAGCAACGTTTAAATAAGAGTACCTCCCGATGTGGGAAGATGTTATTTTACTTGTAATGTGTTACCGTTTTTCTATCTTTCAGTTGTGAAAATAAAACCGGTGATGGACGGGCAGCCCGCGGACGGTCTGCATTTTACTAAGGGGGAATGTGGCACCCTGGACAAGCCAGGGGCCACAGAGAACAACACCCACACACCCCACACTCCCGGTCAGGCACACCGAAGTCAGACACAAAACCCTTGTTGCCTTCCTCCAGGGGCTGATGTTCACACCAGGGGGATGGGCCAGGCGGTTGGCCCCACCCACCAAGAAGTTCACAGTCCTGGAGGCAGGAAAAGCAGACAGTTCAGTTTGATAGTGGAAGTGAGAGGAAGTGAAGTGGTAGTGGAGCAGACTGAAGTTTGTCCGGGTGTGTGGCCCGGACAGATCAGCAAGGTTGGCAGACGGTGGTGATCGTCTGCAGGAGTGGCCTATCGGAGTCTACCGTAAGGACCGTGGACGGGCGGTGGCCCGGCGGTACCGGACCGGTACACAAAGAAAAATCAGCACCAACTGGCAGGGGCTTATGGACCCCGGCAAGGCTAGGAGTCGCCGTGAATTTGCCAAATCCGTCAGCGAAGGGAACCTCCTGGGTTTCCCAGCAGCCAACTCCCGACAGAAGGCAACAGTCCAACCGTGAGAGGGAAACACAGCCACCACCAAGGCTACTGTTCCCAGGGCCAGAGCCTGCGGGCAAAAGGGGCTCCTCCGGCCCATATCCAAGCTGGGGAGTGGGTTACCGGTGGGAACCCATTGGAACCATTACAGTACACAGGTGCAGGGAAAGGCAGTCACCATCAACCTGCCGGGAGAAACAACACCGCAGCCGTCTGTGGGACCCGTCCATCCAGCCGTGTGTTTTACCGAGAACTGTGCCCTCATCATTGGCTGAGTGAGTACCACCGTGCCGTGCAGCACAGCGCTGCCCCTGCGACCCTGCACCTCACCAGGCCCTGTAACCCGCCTGTCATCCATCCCTACCCCCATCACCGGGCCCCGGGACAACCAACCCCCTACCCACGGAGGGGAGAACTAACAACAAGGCTGCTCCCGGTCACCGCTCCCAGGATTCCCGTCTAGAGCAGCGGTGGTGTCACCAATATCACCACAACCGTGGGTGGCGTCATGGACAATATCCAATTCCCTCAATTAAATCCCCTTTTCACTCACGGGCGAGGAACGCCGCTCGAGTCCCCGGGATCCGGCCCACCGCTCGAGCCACCACCGAGCAGCGGCAGCAGCCGGACCCGAGCAGTGGGAGAGCGCAGCGTCCCCTCCTCCGCCTGCGACACTTCCCTATATTTTGAGTTTCCAGCCGGGTACAAATAGGCAGCTGGGGGTTGGGGGCAGCCCGTACCTGCCTGCTGTACCTTGCTAGCATACAAAAATATGGCGAAGCGCACGTCATTTTTTTTGTAGTTTTTTGGCAAAAAAAATAAAAAATGCTTCCCTGGATTTTCCATTGCCAGTGAAGGTAACACCAAGCAGTGGGGGTTAGCAGCCAGTAGCTGCTTGGATTACCCTTAGCTAGCAATACAAAAAATGCAGCGGGAGGCCATATATATTTTTTTTAATTATTTATTTAAATAACTAAAAATCAAAAAGGGCTTCCCTGTATTTTGATTGCCTGACATGACAGTGCTGTAAAAATAAATCTTTAAAAAAAATGACGTAGCGCTCCGCGGTATTTTTGATTCTCAGTGCAGATAAAGCAGACAGCTATGGGTTGACACCCCCATTTGCCTGGCGTTACCTTGGCTGGCAATAAAAATACAGGAAAGCCCATTAATTTTTTCTATTTAAAAAATAGTTTAAAAAAATATGACGTTGGGTCCTGACATTTTTGATAGCCATCTAGGGTAAAGCAGACGGCTGTAGCCTGAAAACCACAGCTGGCAGCTTTACCGTGGTTGGGGATCCAATGTGGAGGTCACCCCAGGCTCTTTTTTTATAATTATTTTATAAATATTAATAATTACAAAAAAAAGTAGGGTCCCCCAAATTGGATCACTAGCCAAGGTAAAGCGGACAGCTGTGGTCTGGTATTCTCAGGGTGAGAAGGTCCAGAGTTATTGGACCTTCAAAGCCTAAAAATAGCAGGCTGCAGGCACCCCAGATGTGGCGCATCCACTAGATGCGCCAATCCTGGCGCTTCACCACAGCTCATCCCGTGACCTGGTGCAGTGGCAAACGGGGTAATAAATGGGGTTGATACTAGCTGTAAAGTCACCTGACATCAAGCCCAGCAGTTTGCGATGTCATGGTGTCTATCAGATCCCCGACATCATAAACTGTCAGTACTAACAAAAAAATAGAGAAAAAAAATGTATTTGAAAAAAAACTCCCCAAAACATTCCCTCTTTCACCAATTTATTGTAAGAAAAAAAATAAGGGGGTCCCACGACGACTCTGGACCGTCTAGAATATGGGGAGAGACACTCAGGGAACGTATCCCCCATTTTCTAGGAGTGCAGACCCTCCATGTGAGGAGTGTGGGTGCAATGAATCTGCACCTGTGACGCCAGGTTGTCACAGAAAGAGTTAATCTCCTTGGTAACCTGATCCCACACCAGTGCAGCAGGACAAACCACCTCCCCCAGTGTGAGAGCAAAACAGAACAGGAGGGGAGGGGCTGGAGCAGAGTGTTTGGAGAGAGAGACAGGAGATGAGCCCGGAGTTGTAGCTCCCGGGCTGCTACTGAAGCGTGCTCCAAAAGGGCTGGGACAGGCTGGTAGTGAGGAAGGGACTCTGTGACCGGGGCAGGGTAGTGGCCCGCCGGTGTTGAAGGAGATTCCGGATCACTGCAGGGGAGCGGACTCCCCGTTTCCGGCTGAGGAGGAAAGAGAAAGAGAGTGGAGAAAGAGGCACCTGGCTGCAGGGAAAGAAACCAAGGGGGGACGGATGGCGGCTGGCCGCATGTAAGCCGCGGCTATAAAAGCAGGGACGCCAGGACTCTGTGGCCATCTTTGGTTCCTGGAAGGTACCGCTACCAACATGTCCGCCCCGTCCAGCTACGCAGAGACGGAGCCGGTGCCCGGAACAGTGGCCTGGCTTAAGGTCCGAACTGCGGGAATCTGCCGGCGCTACCAGAGGCAGATCTGCCTTCTGATGGAGCAGTGGACCGCGGAGGTGGAGGAGGTGGCTGCGCTCGCCTGGGTGTACGGGATGGAGGCTATGATGGAGGAGCTGGTGAGTGACCCATGCCCCTGTGTCCCTGAGGGACCGGCCGCTGCGGCTGAGGGACCCGGTCTGCCCCTGGCCCCCATACTGCTCTCGTCTTCCCTGCCTGCGCACCCCGCCGCTGATGGTCCATCTGGTTCGCGGCCCCCTGTAACGGCAGCAGAAGGAGTAGCGAGCCCGGAGACTGCAGCATCTGGCGGCAACCCGCCTGGCGCAGGAACAGACGAGAGTGACTCCGGGCCTGACACCGAACCTGTTTCGGAGGACGACGGAGTTGTTGCCTTGTATGACATAGAGGCCACTTACATCCCACAGAGCGGAAATAATGGATACCGGGCGGCCCTTCCCCATCGCGCCTGCCATGCGCTGGAGGGGCTGGTACCCGTGTTCTTCTACCCGGGGCCGGGTGAAGGGGATGAAAGTGAGCAGTGCTGTCAGCGGGCCCTCCGCGATGCAAATTGTCCCCGTTGGGACCACCAGTACCGTTGAGTGTGTAAATAAGAGTTTTAATGATAAGATTAAATCAGCCGAAGATGTTATCTGATTTGCAACTGTGATTGAACCGGCCGTTGCCGGCAACTAGTCCCCATAGGGACTGTCTGCACCGTTTGCGTAAGGAACTACTTACGGACACGCCAGAGAACTTGCAGGGCAACCACAAACTTGTGGCATGTAAATAATTGTTGGCATACATCCGTTACCGCCTCCGGAGAGGCAGATTGGAGGAAGGGCCCGCAGTGGAGTAGGCTGGGGCCCGGCCACCACATGGACCGGTGGCCATCCTCCGGGGGTCAGGGGACCCCCATGGACGTGGGTCCCCTGAAAGAGACCGTACCCGCTCGGGCAGCTTGGTGATGAACTGGGGCAAGGGGTGCTGCCCACTTCTTAGGGGCAGCATCAGGGCCAGGTTGTTTGGGCGGGAGAGAGCGGAAGCCGTTACTGTTAATAAAGTTGACTACCGTTAGTAACGTTAAAGGAAGTGCCTCCCGTTAAGGGAAGATTGAAAAAAATTGCTTGTTTTAATGTTTATATGTTTTTACCCCTTTTTCTACAGTTACAAAATAAAACCGGTGATGGACGGGCAGCCCGCGGATGGTCTGCATTTAACCAAGGGGGAATGTGGCGCCCTGGACAAGTCAGGTCATCACAGGTACTGCAACAACACACCCCATATCCCGGTTAGGCACATCAGTCACACACAAATCCTTGTTGCCTCCCTCCAGGGGCTGATGTCCACACCAGGTGGGGTGGAGCCAGGCGGTTGGCTTGGCTCCACCCACCGAGGAGTTCACAGTCCTGGAGGCAGGAAAGGACAGTAGTTGAGTAGGAGAACAGTTAGGGAGAGTGAAGTGGAAGGAGTGAGGTGGTAGTTGAGGAGCAGACTGACCATGTCCCGGTATGTGGCCCGGGCACCCAAGAGCAAGGTTGGCAGACGGTGGTGACCGTCTGCAGGTGAGGCCGATTGACGCACAACCGTGAGGACCGGGGACGGGCGGTGGCCCGCCGGTACCGAACCGGGGAGTGAAGAGAAGCCAGCACCATTCGGCAGGGCCTACGGACCCCGACCAGGCTTGGAGTCGCCGTTAAACCGGTCAAATCCGTCAGCGACGGGAACCTCCGGGGTTCCTCAGCAGTAAAGACCTGACTGAAGATAACCGCTCAACCGTGAAGGGAAATACAGCTACCACCACAGCTAGAGTTCCCAGGGCCAGAGCCCGCGGGCAAAAAGGGGCTCCTCTGGCAAATACACCGCTGGGGAGCGGGTTACCAGTGGGAAGCCATCGGAGTCGACAACACATCACAGGTGCAGGGAGACAGTCACCGCCATCCTACCGGGAGTGACCATCGCAGACGGCTGCGGGACCTGTCCATCCAGCTGTTTGTTTTACCAGAGACTCCGTTTACGTTATTGGATGAGTGAGTACCACCGTGCCGCCTGGCACTGCGCAGCCGCCCCCGTGACCCTGCACCTCGCCAAACCCCGCCATCCACCTTACAGTCACTATCACCGGGACCACCAAAAACCCCCTACCCACGGAGGGGAGAGAAACATCTCGGCTGCTCCCTGTCATCGCTCCCGGGATCCCCGTCCAGAGCAGCGGTGGTGTCCCAACCTCACCACAACCATGGGGGGCGTCACGGACTGACTTCCCAAACCCCAGAAACTATTCCCCTTTCACTCACGGGCGAGGAGCGCCGCTCGAGTCCCCGGATCCGGCCCACCGCTTGAGCCACCGAGCAGCAGCAGCAGCAGCCGAACCCGAGCCGCGAGCGTGGTCGAGCAGCGCACCCTCCGCCCGCGACACACCCACTCACCCCGGGTCCACAGCAGCAGAGTCCATGTCGTAACAGTTGCTACCAAAGCTGCAATGCCCTGCTCTTGAGGTAAGGGCATGCCTAATCAGGAGAACTATTCTACATTTCCAAATATTGGTATATGCTGATATTATTGCTATTCCACCTACTATATATTGGGGATAGGATCTTTGAGATGGAATACCCCTTTAAGTCCAGTTATCCAGCTGAATGAATACTAAACAACAGAGCTCGCTATTTAGATGTGTTTTCTTGTGGCATATAACGGACTCTCATGTTTGGTAGTCGTTCAGCAGGGCAACTATAAAATCAAATCCCTCCATTTGGAAATGTAGTATATAGCTCTCCTAATCAACTATGTTCCTTACCTCATGAGCAGGGCATTCCAGTAATAATATTAATTTATATAGCACTATTAATTCCATAGCGCTTTGCATTCATTTGGAACACTGTCCCCATTGGGGCTCACAATCTAAATTCCCTATCTGTATGTCTTTGGAGTGTGGGAGGAAACCCACGCAAACACAGGGAGAACATACAAACTCCTTGCAGATGGTGTCCTTGGTGGGAATTGAATCCAGGACTTCAACGCTGCAAGACTGCAGTGCTAACCACTGAGCCACCGTGCCGCCCATTTAGCTTACAGATGCATAACCACCACTCACTGTGTCTGAACACAGGAAGCTGAGCTGACAGCCGCTCTGTGCATGCATCAGCGTCTATTGTGAAGGAGAGGGCCGTGGGGGATTAACGCTGCACAGGTACCGTGGGACACCGGGGAACACCGGTGGGGTTATAGGGGTGACCTGCTAGGGCCTGGGAAGGAGTTTTTTGTCGCATGTGTCATGGCACATGCGACAAAAATCAGAGGAGTAGGGTGAATGCGACCAGCGCGCTGCTGTGCGCGCGGCCATCTTGGATTTCCGGGAGGGGGTCAGGGGGGGGCACTTTGGCGACACCGGGGGACCGGAGGGGACCGGGGAGGAAAATTATCATGTTTGTTCATGCCAGATGGGAAATAAATAATTTTTTACCGACGCTGTCATTTACTGTAACGTGATCATTGGTATACGGTGTATACCGGTGATCACGTGAACGATGACCGGAAAAAACGGCCTAAATCATGATCTCCAGGGTCTCAGCTACCCCCTGAAACTCCGGAGATTTTCTGACGCTGGGGGGCGCTATTCACTTATTTCTCCCTGCTGTTCTGTCAGATCAGAATAAGGCTACATTCACACGACTGATCCGTTTTTGCGGTTCGCAAAAAACGGTTCATTTTTTTACAGGTGCATCCGTGTGGCATCCGTTTCTGTTCCATATATGGTCCGTATGTTATCCGTGTGCCTTCCGTTTTTTTGCGTGCTGCAAAAAAGCTGAAGGAGGGAAAATACATAAATTTGCCCAGGATCTGTGATGCCCTGGACCCCCAGGGGTCATAGGTAACAACACACAACACCACACACACCCCCACCCCAGTGAGGCACCTGCAGCCAACAAGTCCTGACCGCCTCCCTCAGGTCTAGCAAGGCACACCAGGTGGGCGGAGCCAGGCGGATAGGCACACCCTCCGAGGAGTCTGCTGGCCTGAGGCAGGGAAAGGACAAGTGAGTCGAGTGGGGAGAGGAGTAGTGAGAGGAGTAAAAGTGACGAGCTGAGAGTCAGGGGCGTAGGACGGAGCCTAGGACCCCTTGGAATGGTCAGGCAGGCAGACGGTGGTGGCCGTCTGCAGGAGTCCGGTCAGGGACTGAACTGCGGAACCGTAGAGATCGAGAAGAGGGTGGTGACCCTTCGGACCCCAACCGGGGAGCTAACAAGTAAACCGGAGCACCAGGCAGGGTACTCAGACCCCGTTCTAGCCCAGAAGCAACCGGGCTCAGACAAATCTACTGATTGCGGTCTGGACCTCAGGGGTTCATTCCCACCCAAAGTCCCGATAGACGGCAACAGCCCACCGATTCCGGATAAGAGCCACCGCCAAGGGACAGAGCTCCAAAGGGCCAGCGCCTGCGGACAAAAGGGCTCCTCAGGTACCCAAAAGCCGGAAAGCGGACCACCGTTGCTGAAGCATAGGAGTCACTATAGCAAATTTAAAGGTGCTGTAGAAAAGTGACATCACCAACCTCACTGGGGACACACGCTGCGGGCACCAATCTACACCGAACTTGGTTTACCATTGACACTGTGTGGTTTAATCGTGAGTACACCAGTGCCATCAGGCACCGCGCTGCAAGCGAGCCCCTGCGTCCTGCAACCCCCCGCTCCTGCCACCTGGCCCTGGGTCCAACAAACCCCCTACCCAACGGAGGGGTCAACACCTAGATGCGACCCACCACCGATCCCGGACGAGCCCCCGCACCCTCACCGCAGTGGTGGTGCCCATCACCTCACCATGACCTGTGGGTGGCATCACGAACTGTTACCGGTCACCACGGCTCCGGCCGTGAAACCGGTCCACCCCAAACCAAACAACCAACCCCCCCCCCCTTTCCAGAGCAACGTGGCCCCCGGTCCAGAGGCGCTCGAGCCACCGACAACCTGAGCCCGGATCCGAGCGGCTCGGCGGAGAGCAGCTGAGCCCCCAGGGCGGTACAAATCCATAGCTTCAACCTACATGAGGCGGTCACATGTTCACTCCAGTGCCATTTTCTACTGCTTTTCACAGCGTAGAGTGCTCTGGTCATTATAATGGCAGAAAGACACATAATGTCCCACTCTCCTGCATTTTGTAATTTTGCACCCTTTGTTGCGTTTAATGTGGCACTAAGAGGTACTTAGCCTTGTATTTAGTCAAAATAAATGAAAAAAAAAGGACGTGGGGTTCCCCCTATTTTTGTAGCCAGCTAGGGTAAAGCAGACGACTACAGCCGGCAGACCACAGCTGGCAGCTTCACCTTGGCTGGTAATTAGTGATGAGCGAGTATGCTTGTTACTACTCGGTACTCGCACGAGTATCACTGTACTCGGGCTACTCGGCGGGTACCGAGTATTTTCGCGATACTCGTGCTGTACTCGTGGTCTTCATCTTTGCATGTTGGCGCTCTTTTGAGAGCCAGCCCTCATGCAGGGATTGGCTGGCAGACCACTGCAATGCCACAGCCCTGTTAGTTGTGGAATTGCAGTGATTGGCCGGCCTGCACAGCGTGACCGAGCCTTTATACCGGCGGGCGCGCTGTGCTCTGCACACAGCCATCTCATATTCCCTGCTTTCCACGCCCACAGGCGCCTATGATTGGTTGCAGTGAGACACGCCCCCACGCTGAGTGACAGGTGTCTCACTGCACCCAATCACAGCACCCGGTGGGCGTGTCTATACTGTGCAGTAAAATAAATAAATAAATAATTAAAAAAAACGGCGTGCGGTCCCCCCAATTTTAATACCAGCCAGATAAAGCCATACAGCTGAAGGCTGGTATTCTCAGGATGGGGAGCCCCACGTTATGGGGAGCCCCCCACCCTAACAATATCAGTCAGCAGCCGCCCAGAATTGCCGCATACATTAGATGCGACAGTTCTGGGACTGTACCCGGCTCTTCCCGATTTACCCTAGTGCGTTGGCAAATCGGGGTAATAAGGAGTTAATGGCAGCCCATAGCTGCCACTAAATCCTAGACTAATCATGTCAGGCGTCTCCCCGAGAATCCTTCCATGATTAATCTGTAAATTACAGTTAAAAAAACCACACACACGAAAAAATCCTTTATTAGAAATAAAAAACAATAACAAAGTCCCTCATCACCAATTTATTAACCCCGACAAACCCTCCATGTCCGGCGTACTCCACAGTCCTCCAGCGTCGCGTCCAGCTCTTCTACATTCAGGTGACAAGAGCTGCAGAATACACCGCCGCTTCTGTCAGCTTCACACAGCAACTGAGGTGAGTAGCGCGATCAGCTGCTGTCAGTCAGGTAACTCACGGCCACCGCTGGATCCAGCGGTGCCGCGATTAACCTTAAGTGACAGCAGCTGATCGCTATACTCACCTCAGTTGCTGCATGGAGCTGACCGGAGCGTCGGTGAGTAGCGCGATAAGCTGAGCTGTCACTGAGGTTACCCGCGGCCACCGCTGCATCCACCGCTGGATCCAGGTAACCTCAGTGACAGCTCAGCTGATCGCTATACTCACCTCAGTTGCTGTGTGAAGCTGACCGGAGTGGCGGTGTATTCTGCAGCTCCTGTCACCTTCATGCAGCACAGCTGGACGCGACGCTGGAGGACCGTGGATTACGCCGGACATGGAGGGTTTGTCGGGGTTAATAAATTGGTGATGAGGGACTTTGTTAGTGGTTTTTATTTCTAATAAAGGATTTTTCGGATGTGTGTGTTTTTTAACTGTAATTTACAGATTAATCATGGAAGGAATCTCGGGGAGACGCCTGACATGATTAATCTAGGATTTAGTGGCAGCTATGGGCTGCCAATAACTCCTTATTACCCCGATTTGCCAACGCACTAGGGTAAATCGGGAAGAGCCGGGTACAGTCCCAGAACTGTCGCATATAATGTATGCGGCAATTCTGGGCGGCTGCTGACTGATATTGTTAGGCTGGGGGGCTCCCCATAACATGGAGCTCCCCATCCTGAGAATACCAGCCTTCAGCCGTATGGCTTTATCTGGCTGGTATTAAAATTGGGGGGACCGCACGCCGTTTTTTTTAATTATTTAATTATTTATTTCACTGCACAGTATACACACACCCACCGACTGCTGTGATTGGGTGCAGTGAGACACCTGTCACTCAGCGTGGGGGCGTGTCTCACTGCAACCAATCATAGGCGCCGAAAAGCAGGAAAGCAGGGAATACGAGATTGTTTAATGAGCGGCCGGCTTTTTCAAAAGAGGAAAAAGGAAAAAGCCGAGTTTAGTGAACAGCTGTGCAGCGCTGCGGCAGTGATCGGGGAACGGTAAGTAAGAGAGAGGGGGGAGAATGACCGACAGACTGTGAGAGGGGGACAGACAAGACAGAGAGAGACAGACAGAGCGAGACCGACCAACGGGAGATAGAATGAAAAAAAAAATGACCGACATCGCTAGTAAAAAGCACAAAACGTGCGTTTTGGACATCGGAGTGCCACACAATGTTTTACGTAAAATCTTTCATGTATTAATCTCAAAAAGTAACATACACCAGCTCTATCTCACTATTGGGTATGTGCCCTTAACATTTCCGCCATGAAAATTCATTTTGGTGTCATTTTGGAAGGTTTTCTGGTGAGTCCGTAAAAATGGCGTAAAACTCGGACAAAATTGTTCACAGCTGTGACTTTTGAGTGATAAATGCTTCAAGGGGTCTTTCCCATGCTGTTGCCATGTCATTTGAGCACTCTTCTGAGACTTTTGTGACATTTTTAGGGTTTCTACATGCTGCCGGGGGTCATTTCATAAAAATACTCGGGTCTCCCATAGGATAACATTGGGCTCGGTGCTCGGGCCGAGTACACGAGTATCTTGGGATGCTCGGCCCGAGCCTTGAGCACCCAACCTTTTTAGTACTCACTCATCACTACTGGTAATCCAAAACTGAGGGCACCCCACGCTGTTATTTTAAATTAAATACATAATTAAAAAAAACACCTGGGGGTCCCCTTAAAATTGGACCACCAGCCAAAGTAAAGCAGACAGCTGGGGTCTGATATTCTCAGACTAGGGAGTTCCATGGTTATTGGACTCTCCCCAGCCTAAAAATAGCAGGCCGCAGCCACCCCAAAAGTGGTGCATCCATTAGATGCGCCAATCCTGGTGCTTCGCCCCAGCTCATCCCGTGCCCTGGTACGGTGGCAAACGGGGTAATATATGGGGTTAATACCAGATGTGTAATGTCACCTGGCATCAAGCCCTGGGGTTAGTGATGTCACACATCTATCAGATACCCGACATCACCAACCCAGTCAGTAGTAAAAAAAAATAGACGACAAACACATTTTTATTTGAAAAAACACTGCCCAACATAGTCCCTCTTCACCAATTTATTAGAAAGAAAAACAAATCCAGGTCTGCTGTAATCCAAGACGTTCCCATGATGATCCACACTGTCTCAGTCAATGAAGAGCAGGATGTTCCCCATTGGCTGGGAGAGCAGTGCAGTGACCTGAGCTAACATCAATGGGTCAGCCCACGTCACTGCAAGGGATGACAAGTGCTGCTGTCAGCGAGGTACATTACCTGCGCTGATCTCCTGCACTGCTGACAGCACCTGTCACTGAGCTCAATGACCTTCACAGCCAAGTATCGCGAGAGGCCCATGACGTCACCGCTAGTCACAGTCTCGGGTTGGAAGCGAGAGATGGTTATGTGACAAGCGGCGGCCATGGAGGACAGTGACAGCGCTGAGGTCGGGAGGACGGGACTTCATCACCGAAGGTAAGCCGAGCGGGGCCATGTGTGCCGAGTGCGAGGTGGGCGGAGCCTAGTGGGGTAATGTGCGCAGAGTGTCAGGTGGGCGGAGCCTAGCGGGGTAATGTGTGCAGAGAGCCAGGAAGGCGGAGCCTAGCGGGACAATGTGTGCAAAATGCCAGGTGGGCGGAGCCTAGCGGAACCATGTGTGCAGAGTGCCAGGTGGGCGGAGCCTAGCGGGTTATTGTGTGCATAGTGCCAGGTGGGTGGAGCCTAGCGGGGTAATGTGTGCAGAGTGCCAGGTGGGCGGAGCCTAGCGGGACCATGTGTGCAGAGTGCCAGGTGGGCGGAGCCTAGCGGGACAATGTGTGCAGAGTGCCAGGTGGGCAGAGCCTAGTGGGGTAATGTGTGCAGAGTGCCAGGTGGGCAGAGCCTAGCACAGTAATGTGTGCAGAGTGCCAGGTGGACGGAGCCTAGCGGGACCATGTGTGCAGAGTGCCAGGTTGGCGGAGCCTAGCGGGACCATGTGTGCAGAGTGCCAGGTGGGCGGAGCCTAGCAGGGTAATGTGTGCAGAGTGCCAGGTGGGCGGAGCCTAGCGGGACCATGTGCGCAGAGTGCCAGGTGGGCGGAGCCTAGCGGGACCATGTGCACAGAGCACCAGGTGGGCGGAGCCTAGCGGGGTAATGTGTGCAGAGTGCCAGGTGGCGGAGCCCTGTTGGGTTAATGTGTGCAGAGTGCCATGTGGGCGGAGCCTAGCGGGACCATGTGCGCAGAGTGCCAGGTGGGCGGAGCCTAGCGGAACCATCTGTGCACAGTGTCAGGTGGGCGGAGCCTAGCGGGGCTATGTGTGCGGGCGGTGGAGTGCGAAGTGGGTGGAGCCTAGCGGGACTATGTGGCGCTGAGGACGTCAGTGTCGTGGACTGCATGGCTGGGGACAGGTGTGTGTGTGTGTGTGTGAGTGTGTGTGTACATGCCACGTGCAGGAGGGGGGCGGAGCGAGCTGAGCGGGGAAGTGTGGGCTTCCTGTACATATAACTAGGATAAATATCGGGTTACTAACCAAAGCGCTTTGCTTGGATACCCGATTTTTATCTTGGTTACCAGCTTACCGCAGGCTGCCAACGATGGCTCCCTGCACACTGTAGCTGTAAAAAGCCCTGCTTTTGCTGCTAGAACCATTCTCGAACGTAACTCGAACTATCGAGCTTTTAGCAAAAAGCTCGAGTTCTAGTTCTATCTAGAACAGCCCCCAAAATCACATGAACTGCAAACTGGAGAACCGCAAACTGCGAACCGCGCTCAACTCTAATTGATAGAGCTGGGCAGAGTGTGAGAAAGGCTGCAAGCACAAGTAGACAGCATGACTTCATGAATGAGATCGGCACTGAAACTATATCTGGTAGGTGCTACAAAATCATCTCCCCAACACATCTGGTAACCCTTTCACGACCATGGACAGATCTATCCATCATGGAGAGTGTGCCGTTAAGCCCCGCCCCCTGTCAACAGCTGACATGTGTGCCTGCATGTTACGAGTGGAATCACATTTCACCCGTAACATTAACCCCTTACATCTTGCTGCCAAAGTCTGGCAGCGAGATGTATATACACGCAGTGAAGATTTTCACTTACTGTCGCCCCAACCGGAAGTCACGTGAGTGATCACGTGACTTTCGGTGGTTGTCATGGTAGCACAGGGTCATGTGATTACACCTGCAGCTATGACGTTTCACTTTCATTTTCACTCGGCCTGGAGGCCAGTGAAGCAGAAAGTGACTGTATATTGCTGATCGCTATAATCCCCTAGAGGGACTAGTAAAATAAAAAAAATAAAAAAAAGTTTAAAAAATTTAAAAAAACCCTAAAAGTTCAAATCACCCCCTTTCACCTCATTGAAAATTAAAGGGTTAAAAAATACACATATTTGGTATCGCCGCGTTCAGAAATGCCCGATCTATCAAAATATAAAATCAATTAATCTGATCAGTAAACGGCGTAGTGGCAAACAAATTCCAAACACCAAAATTACGTTTTTTGGTCGCAGCAAGTTTTACGCAAAATGCAATAACAGGCGATCAAAACATAGTATCTACGCAGAAAAACTACCATTAGAAATGTCAGCGAGACACGCAAAAAATAAGCCATCACTGAGCCATAGATCCCAAAAAATGAGAACGCTACGGGTTTCGGAAAATGACGCAAATTGTACCCCACCTTTATTGGTCAAGCTTGTGAATTTTTTTTAACCCCTTAGATACAACCTAAACATGTTTGGTGTCTACATACTCGCACTGACCTCAGGCATCATACCCAGACATCAGTTTTACCATATAGATAACACCTTGAATAAAACATCCCAAAAACTATTGTGCCATCACACTTTTTGTTTGCAGTTTTTCCTCACTTGGAATTTTTTTGCTGTTTTCCAGTACACCATATGGTAAAACTTATGGTTTCATTTAAAAGTACAACTTGTCCCACAAAAAACAAGCCCCCATATGGCAAGATTGACGGAAAAATAAAAAAGTTACGGCTCTTGGAAGAAGGGGAGCAAAAAACAAAAACGCAAAAACGGAAAGTGCCCTGGGGCTGAAGGGGTTAAAAAAAAACACAACGAATGACTTTATTGTAATTTTATATGCAAATGCTTATCAAGATGAAAATTACTGGAGTTAACTTTATAAATATAACTTAATTCTAATTCATTAATTTTCTCAAATTTTGTTAGAAAATTTTATTTTTATTGAATGTATTTGATTTGAATGAAATATGTCCTATTATGCTCTTTTGTCTCTCCAGACTCTAGAGCATAATTAACATTCCGAGAAGAAAATACCTTGCTCATCACCTGTCTCACTGCCACAGCTTTCTATCCGATGCACTTTGCGCTGTCTAAGTAGGCCTCTGACATCACAATGTGCAGCATGATATCATGAAAGGTGTCTCCCGAGGCTTTGTCATAATATCATAATATTCAGTGAAAAAAAGAATTGATCCTGCATTATCAGGGTTTACTTTTCATAATTGGGTGGCCAGAAGAAAGCTGCTCCATATCCGAGAATCAAACTTGCTCAGAGGGGCACACTTCAAAGGAGGCAGATATCCAGCAAGTAATCCATAGAAGAAGAAAAGGTGGCTCCACTCCAAGGTCCATAAAAAGGATTTATTGGTACAAAAAGTGTACATAAAAAATGCAGTGGTAAAGCTGGGTACAAGCTCCCCCAGGTGTATCGACACTTCACGCTAAACAAGCGTTTCTATGGGTAGAATGGACCCGTAGACGTGCATGGTTAGCGCGAAACGGCCGTAGTCCTGGGGGAGCTCACACCCAGCACTGCCACTGCCTTTTTTATGTACACTTTTTTGTACCAATAAATGCTTGTAATAGACCTTGGAGTGGAGCCACTTTTTCTTCTTTTGTGGATTATAATATCATAATGTGTATTGTAACATTTGAGACATGGAGCCTTTACGCTGAGTGAAGATCATGGAAGATGATGTGAGAATATTGCAAAATACAGAATTCACATTTTTTGTAATTTGGGGGAAAATCACCACGCTTTGAACAGATTTGTCCATTTCTACTTAATATGCTTGTGTAGTATAGCTGATGTCAAAGTGTTATTTCTAAATTGTAATTTCGGCTGCCGCAGTAGGTTTACATATATGTACCGTACTTATCTATTGACTTTAGATTTATATACCAATCACACATACTTTATACCTACAAAGTCTGTTTCATGAATGTATAAATCAAGGCATTTCATTTCATGGATCGCTTTTGTATTAATATTAAAACATAGCACTAAACAAACTTTAAACACACCTAGATTCATGTGATATGAATCCTATGTATGTTTAACATGTAAATATTTCAATTTTAACAAACCCTTATATATTATTCTTCTAGATACGAAAACTTAGGGCTCTGCAGACACGACATTTTATAAATTTTTAATTTCCATCTCTGTATAGGAGCTGTTCCTACATTTTCTATAAAAAAAAATATGCTTGAGAAATGTAAAATGTCATGTCTGTCAGACCCCATATGTTTTTCTCTTCGGTTCTTTTCCTTACCACTGAAATTTAAATTCAGGACCTTGTTAATGCCATTCCATATCTACTAAAGTCATTGAAATAACACACGAATGAATATTGATACTAGCTTTTTAGCTACCGTGTATAATATTTTGCCTTTTTTTCAAGTCATTGCTATGCACAGATGAGATGAACTCTGAAAGCTCTAATTTACTGAGCAAAATGTTGCATATGTTATATTTGTATCTGCTCCATTTAAAGGGAATTGATCACTTAAAATATAATGATGATGCAATTATCTATAAAAATGTATTTTTTTAATAATCTGTATCAATAGCCACATAGGACTGAGTCACTGTTAATAGAATTAGGAGCTATGCAGCAGTGATAAAGACAATCTGACTTAGGCTGCTTTCACAGTGCGTTTTTACCTACACTCACTGTTCTCGTCGGGGCATCCGTCTGAACCCCCCATCTCCCTCCCCATAAAACGGGTTTTCGGATGCATACGCAAATGGGGCTATTGACTATAATGGAGCAGACGGAGTCAGCGTGTGCTCTGTCTTGCACTATTTTCGGACATATACGTTTTCTAGAGGCGGACATCCGCAGCTGCACCACCATTGCTGTTCCAGCATGTTCAGGACCTCCATCAGGCGTCCCCTTCATTTTTCCTCTGCTCTTTCACAGCCTCTCACCATTTCTTTGATGACATTTGCTGCAAAATGTGATACCCTCATCTTATACTTCTGTGACGGTAGTCCATGGGACCCGTGATTCCTAGCATTTCTGTTACTAAGCAACAACCTTGATAAAGGTGTCACAACCGAAACGTCGGTGTTGCTTCTGTCAAGGTTCACATGTCTTTTGCAGTGTGTCAATAAAAAACACTTGCATACATCTTCCCCCCTTTTTTTCGTCATTTAAGTGCTTGGGTTTTGCTTATATTTATACTACTATTTACCCAGAGCACCTGTTCTATAGCACTTGAGCCAGACTTTATCCTTTATACTATGTTCAAGTGTCTGGCTGCAGAAAACGTATATACCCGAAAATTGTCAGAGACAGAGCACACACTGACTCTGTCTGCTCCGTTATATTCAATGGCCCCATCGGTGTATGCGTCCAAAACTTGTTTCACAGTGGGGAGGGTTCGGACGCATACCCCGACGGGACCAGTGAACGCAGGTAAAAACGTAATGTGAAAGCGGCCTTATTGAATTTTATTTTGGGAAGTCTTGTGAGCATGGTCTGTCTTTTTCTCTGAGATCATTGTACAGAGAGAGGAGAACACAAGGACTGACCATCACCTATTGTGAATAGCTTACGCACCTGTCCGGGCAAATAGTTCTGGGTCTGACTTCTTTTTTCCATGGTGACCTTAATTTGCAGAAGTCCATGCGGATTTCTTAGTTAAATGAGTAAGCTCCTCTGGCATCATCACTAGAGATGAGCCACCCCCCCCTGGAGTACGAGTTCGGTTCGGTGCCCCGTTCGACGAGCCGTTCGACGAGCCATTCGACGAACCTCTCAAACCCCATTGAAAACAATGGGAGGCAATCACAAACAAATAAAAACACATTATAAATGTACACATACAGTTAATAAACATTGCCATAACACTTACCGGTCCCCGCGATCCGTCCTGCACTCTGTCTCATGTCGCTATTCCTTTCGATGATCGCTCCGTCCTCCCGGTAACCAGCACTGACAGGACCTTCCGTGACGTCAAAATAGCCATGTGACCAGTCACGTGTCTGTTATCTCATTGGCTACAGACGGGTCACATGACTATGACGCGTCATGTAGGACCTGTCAGTGCTTCTCTTCAGTACGCGGTGATCGTTTCTGCATCCCCGTGTATCAGCGACATGCTCTGGCACATGGTCTGGTTCCCGGTCTGCTTCCCCGTTCCGTTATAAACCGGCTGTCACAGCCGATCAATAACGGAGATCACCGTTGCTATAGCAACGCGCCTGTCAGTGGTGACGTCACCGCTTACAGGCAGCAGATCCTTCTCACTCACAGAGTAAAAACACTGCATGGGGAACAGCGTCTTCCCCCATGCAGCGCTGCTGATGTAGCAGAGCTGCATGTGTTGAAGGAGAAAGAAGACAGAAGAGCAGGAATGTGGAGGGATAAGAGGGAGTAATGAACATGGAGTCTCTAAGTGTGTCTGTGTATTTATTTCTATTAAAGTATTTTTCTCTGTGTGGTGTCTTTTTTTAACCCTTTATTGGAGATTCTTAATGGCCGGGTCAAACTTGCCTGACATTAAGAATCTCTGGCTTAATACTAGCTAGTAAAAGAAAGCCAGTATTAACCCATTATTACCCAGCAAGCCACCGTCACCAGGGCTGTTGGAAGAGTTGGATACAGCGCCAGATGATGGCGCTTCTATGAAAGCGCCATTTTCTGGGGTGGCTGCGGATTGCCATTCGCAGCAGAGGCGCCCAGAAACCTCGGGCTAACCTGTGCTGCGGATTCCAATCCCCAGCTGCCTAGTTGTACCTGGCTGGACACAAAAATATGGCGAAGCCCATGTCATTTGTTTTTTAATTATTTCATGAAATTCATGAAATAAAAAAAATGGGCTTCCCTAGATTTTTAGTTCCCAGCCGGGTACAAATAGGCAGCTGGGGGTTGGGGGCAGCCGTACCTGCCTGCTGTACCTGGCTAGCATACAAAAACATGGCGAAGCCCACGTAATTTTTTTGGTGGGCAAAAAACTCCTGCATACAGTCCTGGATGGAGTATGTTGAGCCATGCCGTTTTTCAGCTGCTGTCTGCTCTCCTCCATACAGACAGACAGCAGCTCCAGAACTACGAGGTTCAGCATACTCCATCCAGGACTTTATGCCGGACTTTTTGCCCCCTCAAAAAAATGTTTGGGCTTCGCCATATTTTTGTATGCTAGCCAGGTACAGCAGGCAACTACGGGCTGCCCCCAAACCCCAGCTGCCTATTTCTATCCGGCTGGAAACAAAAATCTAGGGAAGCCCTTTTTTAATTAATTATTTCATGAATTTCATGAAATAATTCAAAAACAAATGACGTGGACTTCTCCATATTGTTGTATGCTAGCCAGGTACAGCAGGCAGCTACTGGCTGCCCCCAACCCCCAGCTGCCTATTTGTACCCGGCTGGAAACAAAAATATAGGGAAGCCCTTTTTTTTATTATTTTATGAATTTCATTAAATAATTCAAAAACAAATGACGTGGGCTTTGCCATATTTTTGTATGCTAGTCAGGTACAGCAGGCACCTATGAGCTGCCCCCAACCTCAACTGTCTATTTGTACCCGGCTGGGAACCAAAAATATAGGGAAGCCCTTTTTTTATTATTTCATGAATTTCATGAAATAATTAAAAAACAAATGACGTGGACTTCGCCATATTTTTGTGTCCAGCCAGGTACAACTAGGCAGCTGGGGATTGGAATCCACAGCACAGGTTAGCCTGAGCTTTTTGGGCCCCTCTGCTGTGAATTGCAGTCTGCAGCCGCCTCAGAAAATGGCACTTTCATAGAAGCGCCATCATCTGGTGCTGTATCCAACTCTTCCAACAGCCCTGGTGACAGTGGCTTGCTGGGTAATAATGGGGTTAGGGCTAGCTGTATATTATCAACTGGCCCTAAGCCCGAAATTCATGATGGCATGCCAATATTAGACATGGCCACCATGAAATTCTAGAAAAATATTTTTATTAGAAATAAAACACAACACAATTAGGGACTCCATCTTTATTGAAATAAAGAACCCCCCTCCGCAGTAATCCTGGGTCAAAGGTCCCGCGCCGTCCAATCCGGATCCAATATCATTTGATCGGTTTGCTGGAAGGCAAAGCGATCAGATGATGTGTCAGGTTCAGGGGCCTGAATCCCATGACACAGCAGCTGATTGTATAAATGGCTGTTATACAATCAGCTGATACATCAGTGCAAATAAAACAAAACAAACTACACACTTCAATGCAGACTCCTGTCCGACAGCATCAGCTGATAGTTTAGCCGGCCGGGCGGTAAAAAGCCGGCCTCACCGCTCGACTTATAGTGTCAGCTGATTCCGTCGGTGACCGCATCAGCTTATCATCACCAGGTGTAAGAAAGAGAGAGAGAGAGAAAGAAGAGAGAGAGAGAGAGAAAAAAGAGAAATAGAAAGAGAGAAAGAAGAGAGAGAGAGAAAGAAGAGTGAGAGAAAGAGAGAAAGAAGAGTGAGAGAGAAAGAGAGAAAGAAGAGAGACAGAAAGAAGAGAGAGAGAAAGAGAAATAAGAGAGAGAAAGAAGCAAAAGAGAAGAAAGAAGAGAAAGAGAGAAGGAAGAGAGAGAAGAGAAAGAGGAGAAAGAAGAGAAAGAGAAAGAAAGAAAGAGAGAAAGCGAGAGGGAGAAAAGAGAGAAAGAAAGGAGAGAGAGAAAGGAGAGGAAGAAAGGAGAGATAGGAGAGAGAGAAAGGAGAGAGAAAGAGAGAGAAAGAAAGGAGAGAGAGAAAGGAGAGAAAGAAAAGAGAGAAAGAAGAGAGAGAAGAAAAAGAGGAGAAGGAAGAGAAAGAAAGGAGAGAGAGAAAGGAGAGAAAGAAAGGAGAGATAGAAAAAAGAGAAAGAGAGAAGGAAGAGAGAGAAAGAAAGAGAGAAAGGAGAGAAAGAAAGGAGAGAGAGGAAAGAGAGAGAGAAAGGAGAGAGAGAAAGAAGAGAGAGAAAGAAAGGAGAGAGAAAGAAAGGAGAGAGAGAAAGTAGAGAGAGAAAGAAGAGAGAGAAAGAAGAGAGAGAGAAAGAGAGAAAGAACAGAGAGAAGAGAAAGAGGAGAAAGAAGTGAAAGAAGAGAAAGAAGAGAAAGAAAGGAGAGAGAGATAAAGTAGAGAGATAGAAAGGAGGGAGAGAAAGGAGAGAGAGAAAGGAGAGAAAGAAAGGTGAGAGAGAAAGGAGAGAGAGAGAAAGGAGAGAGATAGAGAGAGAACTTACAGCTGATGTCTGGCTCCTCCCCTCAGTGCATAATTAAATTATATTTATAAATATATTATAAACATAATTTAAAATGAAAAATAAAATAAATAAAAATGTTGCCGGGTCTAGAACTCGTGACCTTATGCTCCCTAGGTGAGCACTCTATCCACTCAGCTATTGCCTCTAATGTGAGTTATAGGCAGATTTGCTAATCTTGAAGTCTGGATTGTTGAAGTCTCAGCTGACCACGTGATTCACTTCATTGCTACGTGAAGCTTATGCAGAACACTTGTGTTCTGTAGCAGAGATGACAGTGTCGTGTGGATTACGTCGGACCTGGAGGGGTATTGGGGGATTTGAATAAAATGGTGAAACTGTGTTTTTTTGTCTTTTATTCCAAATAAAGGATTTTTCGCAGTGTGTGTTTATTTACTTTCACTTTATAAATAGATAATAATTATAATTTAAAATTCTAAATAAAAAAAAAAATTAAATTCTTTATCATATTATATTTAGCAGGCGCTTTATCCACTAGTCTAGTGCCTCTTACAATATAGAGAGGCAGATTTTGTAAGCCTGCTGTGCTGACTGAAGTCTCTGCTAATCGCGTGAGTCACTTCAGTGCCACTACATCTTGAGGGAGCAGAGCTGACAGTGTCGTGTGGATTACTTCGGACCTGGAGGGGTATTTTTGGGATTAATAAAGGGGTTAACCAGGGTTGTTTGTTTGTCTTTTATTCCAAATAAAGGATTTTTCGGTGTGTGTGTTTCTTTACTTTCACTTTCAGTTTAATCATGAAAGTTATCCCGGGGAGACGCCTGCCATGATTAAACTCATTATTACCCCAATTGCCACCGCACCAGGGCAATTCGGGATGAGCCGGGTAGAGTCCCCCAGGACTTTCGCACCTAATGGATGCGGCAATTCTGGGCGGCTGCTGGGTGATATTGTTAGGCTGGAGGCCTCCCCATACCGTGGCGCTCTCCATCCTGACAATACCAGCCTCCAGCTGTGTGGCTTTATTCTGGCTGGTATCAAATATGGGGGGAACTGCATTTTTTTTTTATATATATTTATTTTTTTTAATGCACGATATAGATCCGCCCACCGGTGGCTGTGATTGGTTGCAGTGAGACAGCTGTCACTCAGCTTAGGGATGTGTCTGACTGCAATTAATCATAAGCGCTGGTGGGCGGGGAAAGCACGGAATAACTAATTGACTAATGAAGTGGCAGCCATTTTCTAAAGAGGAAAAGACGCCGCAGATTTCTGACAGCCGTGCAGCGAGACGCCCGTGATCGGTGAGTAGGAAAGGGAGAGGGATTGTGCTGAAGACGCAGGACACATGCAGATAGCAACATGTGCACATAGCCTTACTGTGAAAAGCCACGTTTATGGTGATCGAACCGTTCTCAAACGTAATTCGAACTGTCGAGCTTTTAGCAAAAAGCTCGAGTTCGAGCAACCCGAAAATCACTCGAACATGAAATTGGCAAACCTCGAACATCGCTCAACTCTAATCATCACCTGGACCTTTTAAGGCCAACTCTGGAAGAAGACAAGTGCTTCGGAATTAAGTAGCATTGTCCACAGTTTGTCTGCAATTTGCTGCTACTGCTCATTGCTCAGATCCATAAAAGTATCTGTTATCTCCTCAGTTTCACCTGATGCCTATGAGGTTTTAAATAATATTTCAATCAATACAAGAACAATTTCCAACATTTTAACAAGACTAAGCATTTTTTAACCCATAACCTGAAAGGAAGATTATGATATAACTTTCATTACACAATCTACAGTTTTACTCAAATTAGTTGATGCAAAAGGAATACGCCCCGCATGAAAATCTCTACATCTACTTTTTGTAGCCAGCCAAGAGTCTCCCAATTCTTATTTGAGGGATTTTCATCCATCTTTCCTTGGAAACAATTTCCAGTTCTGTGAGATTCCTGGGTCGTCTTGCATGCACTGCTCTTTTGAGGTCTAGCCACAGATTATCAATAATATTCAGATCAAGGAACTAGGAGGATCACTGTAAAACATTCAGCTTGTACCTTTTCAGGTAGTCTATTGTGGATTTTGACATATGTTTATGATCATTATCTATTTGTAGAAGCTGCCCTATTTAAAACTTCAGCTTTTTAACAAATGGTGTTGTATTTGTATCAAGAATTGTTGAAATTTCATTGAATCCATTCTTCCCTCTACAAGAGATATGTTGCCATAGCCATTAGCTGCAACAAAACCCCAAAGCATGATTGATCCACTCCCATTTTTAATGTCTTAAAACACACTCTCTTTCTCATTATTCTGGCATTTGGCAAATATAAATAATTTTGGTTCCTAATTGACCTAAAATGGGTAAGGTTTATTTGGACGAAAAGCATGCATAAGTGTCTTTTTAGATAGTGTATGTAAACTTTTGGTTGGTTTAAACTGTATTTGCATGTATATAAAAAAAAAAAAAAAAATATATATATATATATATATATATGTAGTATATATATATATATATATATATATATATATATATATAGTATATATATATATAGTATATATATATATATATATATATATATATATATATATATATATATATATATACTATATATATATATATATATATATATATATATATATATATGTATGTATATGTATATATATATATATATATATATAATATTTTTTTTTATTTACTAACATACAAAGGAAATGTGTCATCTTTAACTTCCTGACTTTTAGAGAGAATTTTATGATCATCTTGCCTAACTGCTCACAGTAGTGGTAACTTTAACCAGGGGTACCCAAGCTTTTGCATGCCACTGTACACTTTCCACATTTCTGCATTCAACACCTTTTGCCCATTCTCAACCATCTTTGCAGTTCTGATGTGGAATGGTTGAGACTTACATAGAGTACTTACTCCTGATGACTGCTGTTTGTGCTATCTATCTGTCTTGTATGAGCTTTTGCTTTGTTATATTCTGTATTACTGTCTCGCTTTATTTGAGTATTTTTTATTTATTATAACCTGGCTGCCTTTTATTATCATTGTTGTTCTTTTCATTTTATGTAGCTGCCTTTTTGAACTGGTCTCTCCATTTATTGTTATTCAGCGATCATCTGCCTCCAACAGCCGTGGGTAGAATGGAGCTCCAACCCCAGCTGTTAATCTGTCATTCTCTGACTTTGGTGTCCTGATGAGACAGTGATTTCTGAAACACGTTGACCTGAGCAAAGAATAAAGAGATTAATTAATTAATATCATTTTCCTCTGGTGATAGCGTGGCATACACCCAATCTCCCTCTTATACGTTATTGTCCTTCTACTCGGAGCTGCGGCTGTCACCATTTTCTAACATGCATTTAGGAGTTGTTTCTGGCAAAACCCTAATAAGTGCGATAACCTCTTTTTTTATCTGTTACCTTACCGGGTTAGACCTTATTTTGTGCTTCTGTTCCACAGTTTTTTCTTGTAGCAGCAATAAATAGCAAGCCTTCAGTGGATGCATCATTCCAACCATCCATTGGGGTGCCTGTGATATTAACGTGGACGCTGATGGGTAGCCATAACAGCCAAGGTTTGCTGAAGACCCTTGTACTGGTCATAATAGTTTTGTGAAAGTCAACGTTTAGATGTCGTTCATAAAGGACCGTGATTTTTGCTATACATAGCTGTGCATTAGCACTGCTATGTTTAGTACAAGCAATAAGATCAAGTTCAAGTTCCTTAAGGGGACTAACAAATACAGTAAAAAAGTGAAAAATAATATTTTAAAAAATGTAACTAAAATACTAAAGTTTATATCACCCTACTTTTGCCCTATCAAAAATAAAGCAATTAAAAAAAAATACACATATTTGATTCCTAAAAGTCCGATCTAACAAAATATAAAATAAATGAATGTGGGCAAAAAAAATGAAAACACCAGAATTACATTTTTTCGGCTGCCACAACATTACAATAAAATGCAATAAGAGGTGATCAAAACATTGTATCTACCCCAAAATGGTATCAGCAAAAGACATCAGCTCAAGGTGAAAAAACTAAAGCCCTCACACAGCCCCATATCCCAAAATTTGAAAACGTTATGGGTCTAGTTTCGGAAAATGGCATGACAAGCAAAAAATCTTTTCCAAAATGTTCGAACTTTTTTCACCACTTAAATAAAAAAAACCTATGTATGTTTGGTATCTGTGTAATCGTACTGACTTTGAAAATTATTTTCCCATGTCATTTAAACCCATATAATGACCATGATAAATGAAAACAACAGTAATAGTGAAATTGCTTTTTTTCTGCAATTTCACTTGACTTTATTTTCCTACTTTACAGTCACATGATAAAATGAATGGAGCCAAGTACAACTAGTCCCTCAAAAAACAAGCTCTCATATGGTTAAGCAGACAGAAAAATAAAAATAATATGGTTTTTGCAATGAAAAAAACCCCCAAAACTGGAAAACAGGATGGTCATGAAGAAGTTAATCGCCACAGAGAGGTATAGACTTTCCTGGTTGGAGTCCCAGCTTGTGGTTTCCAGAATTGTCACTGACTGGCATCAAGATCACTGATAGAATTTTAGGAGCAAAAAATTGTTAGAATGTAACAAACCAGATGATAACATAGAAAAGCAATTAGAGGATTGGCAAGAGGTCAGAACAAGTAGCAGAAGAACAGTTGTCAGTCACCAATTCCTGGGGGCTAGACAGAAGGCAGGTTTGATGACATGGTCAGTATTTACATGGCACTTGAACAGTGCTACGTGAGTAACCTCCCAAGAACACCTTCAGAGATCATACACTGGAGATCAGAATTAGAGATGTTAAGTTATTTTAGTGGGTTAACTAAATGATATTGGTGGTAATTTGGGCACAGAATATTTTGGATCAGTTCACATTTATCTTGTGCTCTAAGCTGAGCACTTACATCAGGGTTTCTATGTATATCTTCAAAATGCATGATTCAGGTGAAACCCCCAATGGATTCAATCACTACAATGATGCAGTTGAGTTACTCTGGACTCCCTTTGACCTCTGTTTTTGTGTCCATCTTTTCAAAGGTGCACAAAACTGTTCTTGACTGCACTGTTTTACATGCTTAAACAAACGGTTCAAAATGATAGACACTGCTAGACCACAAGCCCTATGGGAGTTAAAATTGACTCCCTCTGCGTCATTGCCGTGAATTTTTCACTAGAAACTTTGTCTGTAACATGTTTTTCAGAGATTTACAGCACAGAGCACAGAATAAATGTGAGCTGAGTCATACTGCTGATCTTTGGTTAGCAGAATAATCAATGTAACATTAGTTGAAGAATTGGCTTTATTTATTTGTTTTTTTTTCTCCATTCACATAGTGGTATAAGTGATAGGATGGACTTCATTCTTCAAGTCAATATGATTACAGGGATACCAGATATATATAGGATTTTTTAAGTTTGGCTACTATTACACTAAAAATGCTTTTTTTTACAAAAAATAAATGTTTTTGGCATCACCATATTTTGAAGGCTGTGTTTTTTTATTTTTCTGCTGACAGTCATGTGAGGTCTTGTTTTTTGTGGGATGAGTTGCAGTTTGCACTGGTACCATTTTGAGCTTCATAATTGTTTTTGATCACTTTCTATTTTACTTTTTGTGAGGCAGAATCAGGATGAAAGAGCGAGTCAGGAATTATTTGTTTTTTTTTTATTTACACCATGTCATAAAAGTGAAAAGAGCAGTTAGATGTGCCCCCATCCTGAGTGGTAGCATGTCAGCTGACTGCAACCAATCACAGGCAAGAGGACAGCCGGTGGGTGGAGAAAGCAGTGCAAATGTCTGTGGGTGACTATCGTGGTATAAAAATGAATGCATACATAAAACAATCAGTGCAGGGTCCCTGTATTCTGATACCAGCACAAATAAAGCCCACGGCTGCAGCCTCCAGCTGTCGGGCTTTATCATTGCTGTGTATCAAAAAAAGGCCGAAGTCACACACTTACATGAGTCTTGCATCGCATCACCCAGAAGCCGTACACTCTCCTGACAGGAGCATGCAGCTGCATAGAAATATATGCAGCCGACCCTCTCCTGTCAGGAGAGTGTGCGGCAGCCGTGTGATGCGAGGCAAGACTCATGTAAGTGTGATTCTGGTCTTACGGTGCGCTCACACGAGCCATATGACTCACATGAGTATTGAATTAAATCACCCGGCAGCCGCACACTCTCTTGACAGGTGATAAGGGATTGTGCTCCCCTTGTGTGGGAGTGTTACACACAACCCGTATTTAGACACGTAATCAGCTTCTACAGAGTCCATACACTCAAAAGCCAAGATAATCAAGAACCAAATAAAAAGTGGAACTATTTTGCGCTACTGTCGGAATGACATAAATCCAAAAGTACTGAATTGTAGGTGATTTTATTCTACATGTTTCAAAGTGTGACCTCACTTCTTCATCAGGATGTACCACTGATTCAGATGAATAGGTGGATTTCCTGATGAAGCAGTGAGGTCACACTTCAAAACGAGTAGAATGAATCCACCTATTCAGCACCTTGGATTTATGTCATTCCAACAGTAGTGCAGAATAGCTCCACTTTATTTGGTTCCTGATTATAAAAGTGAAAAGACAGTGTTATTCTTCGGCTCAGTATAGCTACTGTGGAATCACATTTATAAGGTTTTTTTACGTTTTTCTGCTTTTACACCATAAAAACTATTTTATAAAAAAAAAATGTTGCCTTGCTGTATTCTGAGCACTATAACTTTTTTATTTTTTCACTGACAAAGCTGTATGGTGGTTTGTTTTTCGCGAGACAAGATGACATTCACAGCAATACCATTATTATTTATATATGACTTTTTTATTGCACTTTATTCCACTTTTTTTGTCAACGGTATGATGAAAAGACATAGTTTTTATTATGTTTTCTATTTATATATTTTACCGTGTTCACTGTAGGGGTCAACTAGTGTGACCATTATATTGATCGGGTTGTTCCGTACATGGCAATATCAAGTATGTGTTCTGGGTTTTTTTGTATTGTTTTGGTTTTACATGAATGTATGTATTAATTGGTATAATTTTATTTATTTTCTGGGGGGTTTTTTAAAATATTTTATAACGTTTTTAACATTTTAACATATTTTTCACTATTTTAATTTTTTTAAAGATGATAGGTGACAACCCCGCCTTGTGCCTTTGCCTAGTAAATTGCTCATTTTAAGCATCCAGGGGATAGAACTTGAACTACTGAGGGGTTGGAATAAAAGCAAATATAACTAAGAAAAATTTACCAGAAAAACCCACAAAAACTAATGTATGTAACCCCAGTGTATTTTATAGAACATCTCTATGTTTGGAGCAAGAAGCAGAGAAAGTATTCTTAGCTTCTTGGGCAATTGAATAATATATAAAAGCATATAATCATGTCAAAAATTTGATAGCTAGGACTAAACCCAACAGGGTTTACTGTCCATGCCAATAATTTAGTCATCCAATTTAATATTTAATTTAATGAGTAGGTTAAAAAAATGAAGGTTTCGGAAAGAAGTAAGAGTGGTTTCACATATTCACTTTAAATGTTTTTGTAATTCTTTAAGGGGATGTCTACAACTTGGACAACCCCTTTTCATTCCCCTTGTTCAACCGCTTAAAAATAAATAAGGCTAAACTCACCTCCAGTGCGACAGCAGTTCCAGCAATGTCTGAAGCCGCATTTCCAGAACCCATGTAACATTGTTATGGCACATAAGCCCTGCAATCAATCAGTGCCTGGTGTCTGTCTCCTTCCTTTGGATATTTGAGCAGCATATGAGCGCTGGCACTGACTTCCTGCTCAAGTGTCTGAAGATGGGTGAAGGAAGCCGGTGATGATTGGTCGTGGGGCCTGCTTGTCATAATGTCACGTGGGTCCTGGGAACACAGCTTCAGACATCACTAGAACCGTGCTTATACCAGTGGCGAGTATAGGCTTATTTATTTTTACCATGGCGAACAAGAGGAATGAGAAGGCATTGTCCAAGTAGTGGACAATCCCTTTAAAAAAATTTGACTGAAAGCCTCAATAGATTGTTACTCTTTGCTAAAAATGTGTGAAAATTCTGGATCTAAAATATAGAATTTATCAGCAAAAATAAAAATTCCTGTGATAAAACAGTAGGAATAAATAGGATTGGGATGTATATCTGATCCACAATGCCCCAAAATATATACAGGATTATTTTAGGTTAAACATCCAGCTCAATAAATCTATAATTTTAAAATTCCCAAATTATCTATAATTGTATCCTATTTGTACATATTTGATTTGGAATAAAGAAATGTAAAGAAAACAAGTCTACAAGTCTCTTTCTTTGCTCTCTTTACTGTCAGCATTACAAGATGTTTCTAAACTTCTTGTGTGTGTAATTTTGAGTTTCTACAACTACTTTTTAATCATACTTTAGCTGCACGCACATTGTAACATTTTTCCTCTAGAGATACAGGATAGCTGGCACATCATTTCTACTCAACCACATTTGTATTCATCAAAGATGAGACATGTTTTTCAAGACAAGATAAAAGTTCCAAGCTATACTTCAAAAGAAAGACATTTTGTTAGCAAACTATTGTTTTTTTATTATTTTTTTTTATTTTTATTAAGATTATGGGTTAAAAAAGAGGTCCCGCAGGTATGTTATAGATTATTACAAGGGAAGTTTTGTTTCCGGAGAATAGATATTTATGAGGTTACACTAATTGTATCACATACTCTGATATTTTATGCATGAGGAAAGGAATGAATTTCATGAAAAATTCAGAAAGATAATGTCAAACAAAGACTAATGCCTATGTGTGTGCACAGTGCTGCGTGAAGGCTCATGCAGATTAAGATATGGAAATCAAATATAGGTTTTATAGAACACATTGTTTCCCTCTAGGACAGATCATCTACACGCCATGCTGAAAAACAATTTCTTTAAATATGGCACAAAAAAAGCTATGTTTTATTATTCTAGCATGAAAAACGGCACGGAAGAGAATGGTGGGTGATATTACACAGTTATCAACTTTTTTCCACAGTCTATTTTCTAAGGTAAGAATAAAAGAGCCCTCCCAGGGATTTCAAATGGTATTGAATATTAAGGGTAAGCAATGAATTTGAGCAAAACATGAATATGTTTTGTACATTTATTTCAAATAAATTAAATATGTACTGTGGAAAAGGCCAAGGGAGAAACAAGACTAATACATTACTACACTGGGAAATGAAGAGTAAGTTTCAGGATTTAAGAGGAGCTGGGTTGAAGCTCTTCAATTCTTGCTGTCAGGTAGTGAATATTCTGATCAAATTCACTCTTAAAGAAGACACACGGGCTCTACTGACATAAAATATCAGTGTTCCCCATGAAACTGTAATTCTGGAGCAAGTATTCGAAGATATGTACATTGAGATAGTCTACTGTTTTCCCTGTGTCAAGTCAGTCATTGTTAAATCGAGACTGACTATGTAGAAACACATTCTATTGAGTGGAGCAACTTAACAACTAGAGCCGAGCAATTCTATTTAGAACTAATCAGGTTCATTATGAATTTTTCAAAATGTATTAATGTTTGATAAACCAAATGATACTTGATTTGATTCCAATTAGAAATGAGTAAACCCAACTTTCGGTGTTTGAGTTCTCAGTTCGGGAGTAGAGATGAGCGAACCGGTCACAGTTCGGCTCGAGGTCGGTTCGCCAAACGGACGTCCCGTTCGAGTTCGGCTCGTTGAACGTTCGACGAACCGAACTCGAACTGCATAGGAAACAATGGCAGGCAATCACAAACACATAAAAACACCTAGAAAACACCCTCAAAGGTGTCCAAAAGGTGACAAACAACTCACAACACAACACAAACACATGGGAAAGTGACAAGGACATATACTCATGCGAAAACAGAAGAGCTGGACAAGGAAAAAGAGGAGGACACACAGATATATGAGTATATGAAAGGAAACATCAATGCCATTACTGTGCAACTTGAGCCCTGCTCATTTTAGGCTTCCAATCTGGATAAATTGCCTGAGATTGCCACGTGCGCCTTGGGGATCTTGTCGTGTCCTGCAGCCAGCGTTCTCTCCGAACCTGTCTTCAGGGTCTGCTGGCAGATAAGCACACGCGTCTGTCCACTGACAATGTGGACATGGCTCTCAGAGGACTTTTCTTCCCCTGGGTCAGCCAGGGGAGGCGAAAGGCACGCGTATTTTTGAGAGTGCTTCATGCAAAGCATCTTTTTCATCTTGAAAATTGGGTCAACTGATGCCAGTCAAGTGGGGTGTGTGTGGCCCAATTAGTGGCAACGAGGGAGACTGTGGTTGGAGTCCCCTCGCTGTGTTTCTAAAAGAACCAAGATAAACAAGTCATGGCTCTCAGAGGACTTTTCTTCCCCTGGGTCAGCCAGGGGACGGGAAAGGCACGTGTATTTTTGAGAGTGCTTCATGCAAAGCATCTTTTTCTTTTTCAAAAGGGGGGTCAACTGATGCCAGTCAAGTGGGGTGTGTGTGGCCCAATTAGTGGCAACGAGGGAGACTGTGGTTGGAGTCCCCTCGCTGTGTTTCTAAAAGAACCAAGATGAACAAGTCATAGCTCTCAGAGGACTTTTCTTCCCCTGGGTCAGCCAGGGGACGGGAAAGGCACGCGTATTTTTGAGAGTGCTTCATGCAAAGCATCTTTTTCTTTTTCAAAAGGGGGGTCAACTGATGCCAGTCAAGTGGGGTGTGTGTGGCCCAATTAGTGGCAACGAGGGAGACTGTGGTTGGAGTCCCCTCGCTGTGTTTTACATGATTTTCGAAGGGCATGACATGCCTAAGAGGTTGAGTTTCATCATCTGCAACTTGTTGACAACAGAAAGGCTGCCTTTACACCCTTTTGAGACCGAGGATTTTTGAGACCTTATGCCCATTGCAGTGCCCCAAGAGCCGATGGCCAGTCGTCACTCCTTCTCCAAGAAAGGCGTGCCCGCGCTACCACAGTAGGTCGCACACAACCTCACCGATTCCTTGAGAAACTCTGTGTGTGACAGGGTGCATTTCAACACAGATACTTGGACCAGTAAGCATGGACAGGGGAGTTACATGTTGCTGACTGGGCACTGGGTAACTATGGTGAGAGATGGAGAAGGGTTTGCTGTACAAGTCTTGCCGTCCCCACGACTTGTGTGTCAATCCTTCCTCTGTATGTACAAGTTCCTCCACTGCTTCTGCCTCCTCAACCTCATGTGGGTCGTCCACCTCGGCCCAAACCCTGTGTGGTCAGGCCACCCTTCCTTGTAGCTGCGCCCAAGGAATCCCACACACCTCCTTACTATACTGGCAGCAGAGCTCAAGGCCATCAGGCGGTCAAATGTTTACTTTGAAATGTAGGGGAAATGTGAGACACCGCTGAGGAATTGTGGACGGTTAGCTCTGGAGAGTGAGACCGAGTTTCATTAATGGTTGTCTACACTCAACCAGCAGTCAGGGGAGGTCGGGTGTGACAATGATGCAAACCAGTCTGCGACCCTTCTTCAGGGCAATGTGACACACGTGCCTTGTATGGCTCACGTGTTGAACCTGGTTGTCCAGCAATTTTTAAAACACTATCCCGGCCTACATGGCCTTCTGCAGAGGGCACGGTGTAACGCCTGCCTGGATCGACAAACTCAGATGGGCTGTAAAGGATAGGCTAGAGGCAAGCCACTCACCAAGCTGGACACCCAGAACCCTGAAACCCTTTAACCCCTATACAGTGATTTGGAATTACACAGGGCCCAAGTTGATCAATACCTGTGGAAGGCTGCAGTTCCAGAGAATAGTAGTCATGCAGGGTCAAAAACATTAATTGAGGAAGAGGAACAGAATGGGATGGCCAGGACTTAATCAGAAAACAAGCAGAAGTGAAATGCGGATCGGCCAACGAGGTACATAAACAGCAAGCAGGAAACGTAGTCAGGTAACAAGCACACAAACTCATAAAACTGAACTGGGGGTAACAGTAACAAGAGGTTCATAGCTTTGTCTGGCAGTGGTCTGCAGACAGGAGGGGCCTAAAAAAGGGTGTGGTGTCTTCCCATTGGGACCAGAGTACAAATTGATTGAGTGGACTACGTTGGTGACTTAACAGCCGTGTGCGGCAATGATGCAAACCTGTCTGCGGCCCTTCGTCAGGGCAATGTGACACACGGGCCTTGTATGGCTCACGTGTTGAATCTGAATCTCCAGCAATTTTTAAAATACCATCCCGGCCTACATGGCCTTGTGCAGCGGGCATGCTGCTATGTGGTCACTTTCATCCTTCGCACCCAGCAGCTCAACAACTTTCATCGCTCCGGAAGTCTTAGGGTCTGTCAGTTAAACGCCGGAAATGCGATGTTCCGACACGCAGGAATTGGAATCTGCACATGTTGCAGCGTGTGTGGCAGCACCGCAGAGCCCTGCTGAAATACGGTATGACGTATACCCTGGGCTAACTTGACCCAGAGGTGGTGCAGATCACGCTGCTGGAGTGGTGTCAGATCAAGGACCTATGCACTTTTCTACACAGTTTACAAATGTCGACGAAGATGTTTAGCACTGGCAATGCCATTCTCAGCGTGACAATTCTTGTCATCTACATGATGGAGCACACTGTAAGCATTATTCGGAGTCAGGTATTGGTCCAAGAGGAAGGTGAGGAAGTACAGGAGGAGTCATATGCAGAAGGGATAATAAGATCTACAAGGTCCATACAGTAAGCGGAACCTAGGCAGCAGTTATGGTGGGGGATAGGGATTAACAAGGGCGCATAGTATCAGCAAAAATTGTTGAGGAAGGTGCAGGAGCCATGAAGAAATGGAGGACGAACTTGCGATGGGCATGGAAGACTCAGCAGATGAGTGACAGCTTGCTCACATTTCGGTTGTGCGAGGTTGGGGGGAGAGGGCAGAGGAAGGAGGCACGATTCTCACCTCTCTGCCACCAACACACCAAGGACTTGGTCCTCCTGGATGCACAAGACACATGAGCGCCTTCTTGCTGCACTACCTACAACATGACCCTCGGATTGCACGAATTCGAAGTAATGCTAACTACTGGGTTGCCACACTGTTAGATCCCCGGTACAAGACAAAATTTGGTGAAATAATTCCTGCCATAGAAAGGGACGCACGTGTACAGGAGTATCTTCAGAAGGTGGTACGCAATCTTTGATCTGCTTTTCCACTAAACACCAGTGCTGCACAGAGTGAATCTCAACGCTTTGTCATGGATAGGAGGAAATGGTCTTTTACTTGTCCACATCTGAGGGACCGAGGGCTGGCTGCTGTGCTGAGATGGCATTGAGTACGGTGTGCCTGCAGAGTTGCACTTTTGGTCATATACAAAATGAGTTGAAAAAGGACAGATGCTGGTGGAAAGGGGAACAGGTGTGTTGGAAAGGGGAAAAAAGTTTTGGTCCGTGGGTTTGGTGGTTAAGCAAAAGTAACATTTGATGAAGAAACACCATCTGTTACGGTGGGACTGGCAGATTTGGATAAGGTGGTATATACTATGTTACCGCTATATAACGAAAATTAATAAGAAAAGAAAGAGAAAGGTATATATCCCCATCAGCAGTCAGTGTCCACCGTGCTCCCAGATGGAAAAGGAGAGGTTGGCAACTGTAAGGTTCGATGGAGGATACAGAGCTGTGTGGCTATGAAACTAATAGTAGCCTGAACCAAGTTAGACGCCACTCGGATCTTGAGACTGGGAGCCCTGTTAGCGTCACAGGGTCCACACGCCCACCCAGCCCAGGAACTCCCTGTTAACATCACAGGGGCCATTCAGTACGCTGACCGTGTGCATTGGGGCCACACCTGTGGACAGCAGGCGCATCAGCAGCAGCAGGCCTGTTAATGCCACTGGGCTGCACAAGCAGGACTTGTAGGACAGGAGCTGGTCTTAACCGTTCTGCGTTACCAACTGTGGTGGCAGCCTGCATCGACGCCCTATCCCTGCCTACCTCTGGCCTAAAGCCGCAATGGGTTCAACACATGGAGGTGTGCTCTTTCGGAGCATAATAGAAGACTGCGCACCTCCTTGTTGTCTCCAGCCCCTTTTATAACCTGGGTCCGCCCCAAACCAGGGTGGACCACAATGCACCTCCTGGAGACAAAAGCAGAGTGATACGTCATGAGTGGCATAACTAGCGTCCTATTTGGAACCGCAACTTCAATGATGACCTCATGGCTGTCATGACCCAAACACCTCACCAGTCATCGTCTGACCATCAATAATGAGGTGACAAGTCATAGGGGCGGGCCTCTGCAAGCCATTTGGGAGTGGCCTGGCCACATCGTCAGGACACCTGATGCCCTGTGGTCTAAATGGGCCCCCCACATCAGGGGCAGGGCCAAAGAGTTCATTACCGGACCTATTTTCTGATGCAGTAAGTGCCTGACCATGGTCAGTTGCATGAAATACAGTCTCTGAAAAAAGACTATCAGCTTTAGCATGGTGTCTAGGCACAACACAGGACTTAGACCCGGCACGGAGTGCAAGTACCTGTGCAAAGAGGCTTTTCGCACTAAGTGTGGGAGCATGCGCTGTAGCCCGAAATGAAGACTTAGCCTCAGGAATGGCACAGTCAGGCTGAGCATACTCACTAGGCGAAACACTGGAGTTAGGCTGCGGCTGGGGTAAATCGGCACACGCATGCGCACTAGCTGCCTCTCCACACTTAGACGTGGAGGAGAAAGCAGCCAGCTGGACAACCCGAGGCAAAGGCCTAAATGCCAGCTGATGCCTGGGCGCAACTGAAACCGCAGCAGGCTGCTTGCGTTTAAGGCGTCACCGTTTTGTAACAACAAATACCATCCAAAAGAACAGGTGTACTTCTTCCCATGGATAATCTGATATGATCCCTTTTTTCATGGACACGACCATTGCTAACAAATGTAGATGAGGCCAAAACAGCAGCTGCTTCAATGGATCTGAAGTGCTCCATAAAGTGGCCTCTCCTCCACCCTAATTTCAAGATCCCAAATACTCCATTCCTCTGTGGTGTCAATCCAATCGCACTTGCTTCCTAACAGCTCTCAAGTTTCCACCAGCCCTGCTGAGTATGGGGTGACAGAGATGGTTGAGTTTGCATAGCTGTTCAGTCGCACTATAGCCTGGGAATCAGAGGTCTGCTCCAAAGCTGCAATGAGTACAGACAAGGAAGTTATTATTATTTTTATTATTATTGATTTATAGAGCACCATTGATTCCATGGTGCTGTACATGAGAAGGGGGTTACATACAGAATACATATACAAGTAACTATAGACAGACTGGTACAGAGGGAAGAGGGCCCTGCCCTTGCGGGATTACATTCTAAAGGATTTTTGGGAGGAGACAGTAGGAGTGGTTTAGGTTGAGCGTCAAGTACGTATGGTGGTGGTGACATTGAAGGTTATAGTCATTTCTGAACAGATGAGTTTTCAGATTCAGTTTGAAGCTTGCGTGTGTAGCAGATAATCTGACGTGTTGAGGTAGCGAGTTCCATGACACAGGTGAAATGATCTGCGCAGATGGCCAGAAGCTTTGTGAGTGGGATCCAGGCCCCGATGAAGAAGGTGCTGAGCCTAATCTACACCCTCATTTCCAAAAAGTAAATCCTCCTGGTGGAGACAATGGGGAACATGATGAGGAGCACAGATACCTGATTGGAAGGACAACTTTACTATTCGGTCAGGGCAGGAAGAGGTTGTCTCGGAGGACTCAGGACGAGGGGAATGAAAACACACAGGGTTATTGATGAGGTTGGAGACCTCACTTACTGTCAAACCAAAGTCAGCCAGTCGATGAGGTCAGCAGAGGAGGTGGAGGAGGATGCTACTGACGACGAGGTTACGTTGCGTCTTCCTGGCCAGAGACAAAGTACTGGAAGCACGTCAACAACTGAATCCTGGACCACAACTTTGACTCTGAGCAGAAGTCGTGTTGGCTATGCAGGTCGCATGGGCTGTAAGCCTTTCCTAGCCTGTGAATTTTTGGACATCGCAAAGGATCACCCAAGTCATGGAATCTGTAAGATTTGTCAACAATCTGTAAGTAGAAGGCAAAAACTCACACTTTTGAGTACTTCCTCCATGAAGTATCACATGGATATGAATTGACAGCGTGAAGGTGTATTGCTCAGCTTTAGCAACTGTCAACGCAATATGCTTATTTGCCGTTCATTGCATGCATTGTTGCAGACTACACACAAAGGGCTGCTGTTTTTTTGGATCTGCCTTTGGTCACTATAGCAATATAAAATCGCTCTTCGGGTGTGGACTTGGATATGCTGTCTATGAACAGAAGGAAAAGCTAAAGGTGTGTGTTACAGCAAGGAGCCACCGCGGAAACACTTCGTTCAATTATGAGGGGAGTTGTGTTGTACTTTGATGATGAGCACTGTAACGTCAGTGAGCAGCATCCTGTGCCACAGACCAACATTCTTACGGTGCTGTCTATACTGTTTACCATGAGAGGAGCGTAAAGTCTGTATTTCTGGCAACTGGACATCACAGTACCCGGGTACGGTAGGCTGTGCCCAGACAATTATGCGGGCACGCAACACTTTGTTTTATTAGCAAAACACATATCTGTTCTGTGTAGGCCGACTATATAGACAATAAGACTTGCTGCCTCTGCACTGTCAAATTGTCACGTACAGTTTAAATTATAGAGGGACAGCAACACATGTTTGCATTGACTGTTGCTTTTCAAGATTTCCATGACTGTGTTGCAGAGCTGTGTGGTTTGCATTCACACTGTTATCATCTGCATTATCTGTGAGGCTTCAGCTAACAAGGGTATTCAGGGGGGGTCATGTGTTTTGTCTATGTTTAGGTAGATAACTTGGAAGCTCTTGTGATGCGCCACTGGTAAGTCGTGTTCGCACACACACACACACACACACACACACACACACGCACAAACACACAATTACTGCTACACAGAGGGATTAGCAGGTAGTAGGCAACAGAATAGATTGTTCAATTATTTAAATTGTATGCATGGTTCTTATTGTTTGTTTTGGTAAAGTTAAACAATCATTTATCAACCCAACTGCCTAGAGTCCTTTTCCTGTTGCCTGGTTTTGCTGCATACTGGGGAGCCCACCCTGTACACGACTTAGAATGAAGCATAAGTCGCAATGTGAATTTCACTGTGCTACAATGCGGCCTAGCGTGCCTGTGCAACCACCGCCTGCCCCATCAAGTGCATCTGCGTGCTCTTCATCCTCTGTGACTGTGGGGACAGCAGTCACACATGGTTTTTCACACTGAACTTCCACTCCTTTACCCGCAACAGGGAGTGTGATTGGCAGGTCATCACTTGTTTTGGAAGTGGAAACAGAAGGTATTGTTGAGCTGTCAGACATCGAGAGAACCATCATTGGATGCAGGCTTCATTATATCCACGCCTGCACCTTCGTCACAGATTGCCTGGACTACCTGCAGTTAATAATTGCATTCCAGAAATGGAAAGGAGTGTAGAATGCACATGTGTTGTACCTTGCTTGGCAGCAAAGGAACACTAACTTAGTATTCCAGACAATTTTAGGATGTCAGAAAAAGAGTCAGCTCTTTGGGCAAATTAAATAGCGTGGCAAAAGTGGACAGATGGGTACAGTGGCCGTGTTCTGTGGGTACCAGGACAGTAAAAGAAGCCTCACTTTCTATCCCTCCTAATGATCAAATGCAGAAAGGATTTCCCTGAGTTTGCTATAAAATTAGCATAGCAAAATGTGCATGAGGGTAGAATGCAGAGGTGCTTGAGATTGCTTGGCACAAGTGGCACAATAAAGGAGTCCTACAGGCATTTTTTGTATGCCACTAAGTTGCAGTATTTTTTGCTATCATTATAGCTTACTAAAAACAGAGCAGGAGGGTGTCATGCAGAGGTGCTGCACATAGCTTGGCACCAGTGGGGCACTAATGGAATACAACAGCCACTTCTTGTATGACACTAAGTTTCCTCAGTGTTTGCTAGTATAATGGCTTAGTAACAATGAGTTTGAGTGTGCAATGCAGGCAGACGTGCTGCAAATATCTTTGCACTAGTGGGACTATACAGAAGTCCAATAGCCACGTTTAGGATGCCACTAGGTTCACTGAGTGTTTGCTAGTATAATGGCTTAGTAACAATGAGTTTGAGTGTGCAATTCAGGCAGACGTGCTGCAAATATCTTTGCACTAGTGGGACTATGCAGAAGTCCAATAGCCACGCTTAGGATGCCACTAGGTTCACTGAGTATTTGCTAGTATAATGGCTTAGTAACAATGAGTTTGAGTGTGCAATGCAGGCAGACGTGCTGCAAATATCTGTGCACTACTGGGACGATACAGAAGTCCAACAGCCACGTTTAGGATGCCACTAGGTTCACTGAGTGTTTGCTAGTATAACGGCTTAGTAACAATGAGTTTGAGTGTGCAATGCAGGCAGACGTGCTGCAAATATCTTTGCACTAGTGGGACTATACAGAAGTCCAATAGCCACGTTTAGGATGCCACTAGGTTCACTGAGTGTTTGCTAGTATAATGGCTTAGTAACAATGAGTTTGAGTGTGCAATGCAGGCAGACGTGCTGCAAATATCTTTGCACTAGTGGGACGATACAGAAGTCCAACAGCCACGTTTAGGATGCCACTAGGTTCACTCAGTGTTTGCTAGTATAATGGCTTAGTAACAATGAGTTTGAATGTGCAATGCAGGCAGACGTGCTGCAAATATCTTTGCACTAGTGGGACGATACAGAAGTCCAACAGCCACGTTTAGGATGCCACTAGGTTCACTCAGTGTTTGCTAGTATAATGGCTTAGTAACAATGAGTTTGAGTGTGCAATGCAGGCAGACGTGCTGCAAATATCTGTGCACTACTGGGACTATACAGAAGTCCAACAGCCACGTTTAGGATGACACTAGGTACACTCAGTGTTTGCTAGTATAATGGCTTAGTTATAATGAGTTTGAGTGTGCAACGCAGGCAGACGTGCTGCAAATATCTGTGCACTACTGGGACTATACAGAAGTCTAATAGCCACGTTTAGGATGCCACTAGGTACACTCAGTGTTTGCTAGTATAATGGCTTAGTTATAATGAGTTGGAGTGTGTAGAGGACAGGAGGGTACAGTGCCAGGATTGTGGGGCTCTGGGTAGAGGAAAGGAAGCCTGCCTTTCTATTCCCTCCTAATGGGGAAATGCAGTGAGGAAATCCCTGACCTTAGCTACACAGACGCTGTCTCTGTTTTCAGGACCTGTCACCTATGGCTCTGACCCTGCCAGTACGAGCCCTTAAAAGGACTGATAGAAAGTGCTCTCCCTAAGCTGTCCAGCGCTGTGTATGGAGCGCATACAGCTGTATCGGCGATAGGACTCAGGACGGAGCTGCGCCAGTGATGTCTGACACCAAGGACGCAGAAGGCAGATAATGGCGTGCTGGAGGAAAATGTCTGTTTTTATAATGCAGGGATATGTGACATGGACATCCTATCACACATGCCGTTGCTTCTCTGGCTAAAAGTCCACTTAGCTGTGTGTGTGTCTGGGATTGGCTGACATAATGGCCCTCCCCACTACACGCGCGCGCTTAGGGAAGGAAGACAAGGAAAAAAAAAAAAAATGTCGATCGCCATTATACAAACAGCAGTGATCTGAAGGCGCTGTTCACGCACAGTATACACTGAAATTTCATAATAGTGTGAGTCACAGAGTGACTTACACTAGTACAGCGGAAAGCCAGCTAGGAATTAGCTGTTTTTTTGCTGCTAGAACCGTCCTCGAACTTTTCTAGAACTATCGAGCTTTTGCAAAAAGCTCGAGTTCTAGTTCGATCTAGAACAGGCCCCAAAATCACTCGAGCCGCGAACTGGAGAACCTCGAACCGCGAACCGCGCTCAACTCTATTCGGGAGCTTTACGTATGCAAACCACTCAAGCGAGCATCACTGTGCTCATGTACACTTGATGCTCAGCCCAATGCGAGTCACTTGTAGTGTTTGAAGGGCTCATATTTGGAGTAAAATCAGCATGATCGGATGTAGTGTACAAAAAAAAATTAAAAAACCCCAATCGCCCTCCCACGGAAGTGTTTTGCTTATGGCTAGCTGTATGTGAATGGAGAACCAAACTGCCAGTCAGTGACTTCATATGAAGTTCAGGTCAAGTCCTGGTCCAGAACAGCACTTTATAAAAAGTTTGGCTGAACCCCCAGAACCCAAACTTCCACAGGTCCTCTCATCGCTAATTCACATGAATCACTTAAAGTGGCCATGTTACATCATATATATCATATATCATAAGAAAGAGAGGAAGGATTACATAACTTTCTTTATGGCTGAGTGGGCTCCTTATAATACTTAGCATTTACCCCCCTCTTTATAACACAGCTAATCATTGGAGACAATAGGTCAGAAGCGTAAGTACAAGAGGTGCAGGGGTTGCAAACGCACACAGGCTCTGGAGGCTAGGGGGCCCAAAAAGTCCTTTTTTCCTGTATAAAAAGACCAACGCTATTAAAGATTTGTAATAATTGTGGACCCTGTTGGAGCTTTTGCTTTGAAGCCCAATAGCTTTAAGTTATGCCACTGTTATAGGTCACAGATGCTGCCCAGTCACTGTAAACGCACAACTAGGAGATATTACTGCCATCTTGTGAAAAATATGAATAGAAGAGAAGACCCCAAAGCTCAGTAAGAGACATAGCACATTTTGTGAGAAGAAATGGATACATTTAATTTCAATCAATTGATAGAGAGAGATGGAGAAAGAAGAGTCACTGACTCTGTGCTGGGCAGAGAGCGGCTGCTGTCAGTGCTGCAAATCACTCAGTCTGTTCTTCCATGGTACTCTTATTTATTCCCTCTCCAGTATCTGCTTTTGACGCATTCAATATAGCAGTGGGTTTTTTTTGCGTCATACGAATAGCACTAATACAATGCAATATTTATTCTCATTCAGTCTGTCATAATTTTGTGAGGCATGGCACTCAATAACAAGTGCAGGTTCGGTGATACCTCATTTAAAGGGAATAGATGTAGAGACAGAGTTTAAGATTGCAGTGATTAATCATTAAAGGCTGTAGCCTTAATTAAATCATTATTTTATCAGCAGGAGATTATCACTAGAGCAATTAGTAAACAAGGTGGCAAGTAGTCCTCCATATTAATGATCTCTGTATAACCCTGAACAAACCACTAATTGACAGCTTTCTGCCTATGCACAGTGTACACTAAGCTGCCAATCAGTGGTGTGCCTGGGATTATTTAAATGCAGGAAATTGACTTTTCTTTAATAAACCCCAGTTTTTAATTTAATTCAGGGTTTGAATGAATTGAAGAGCAAGACAGAGTCCATTTCATCAAAGCACTTTTGCAAGAATTTAAGAGAAAATCATTTTGAAAAGTAAAAAAAAATCATTTTTAGTTCTTGGTGAATTTTAGTGCAAGTTGTCAAGCAAAATGGTTCATAAAAATCAAGTTGCTTTATCTAGCAATGTAAACAGTTGCACAGTTATACAGACGCCTAACGGGAATCTCTGACAACGTTTTAGCCAGCCCATTAGAGAACAGCATGATGAAGGTGCAAAACCCCTAATTCCGGTGAGGTATCATTTGCTGTAGTTTTGATAAAAACTGTTTTATCTGCTGAAGAGCTACTAGTTCTCTGAATGCTGAACTGTGTATAATTCCACCCACACCACTGATTGGCAGTTTTCTGTGTACACTATCCACAGGAATAAAAATGACAATCAGTAGTGGGGGTAAAGTACTAGAGAGCTCATGAAAATGGAAGACCACATAGCAGAAGATTTGCTAGTCGTCTACTGATAATTTCCTACTGATAAAACAGTGATTTTAGGAAAACTACACCAAGCAGCCCAGTAAGTGACACAACACTTGAATCAGGATATGTGCCTCTATTTTATACAGACTAGGTAACAAAAAAAATATTATGTTATTCAAACTACCTTTAGCATTTTGTTTTTAATTCAAAAAGGTCAAACATTTTGTGTGCTTTATTTAGTAACTAGCTGTACTACCCGGCTGCGCCCGGGTTAATAACTGCTGTTAACAAAATAGAATGTATTAACATTCCCGGGATAGAATGTATAAATAGAATATATTAACGCCCGGGATAGTAACTGTCTCTCTGTTTCTCTCCAATTCTATGTCTGTCTCCCCCTCTGTATATATCTCTCTGTCTCTCTATCTGTCTGTCTGTCTCTTTCCCTGTCTGTCTCTGACTGTCTCTGTCTTTTCTCTGTCTGTCTCAATCTCTTTCCCTGTCTGTCTCTCTGTCTATCTATCTCTTTCCTTGTCTGTCTATCTATCTCTGTCACTTTCCCTGTCTGTCTCTTTCCCTGTCTGTCTCTTTCCCTCTCTTTCCCTGTCTGTCTGTTTCCCTGTGTCTGTCTCTTTACCTGTCTGTGTCTGTCTCTTAACCTGTCTCTCTCTTTCCCTCTCTTTCCCTGTCTGTCTCTTTCCCTGTCAGTCTGTCTCTTTGTGTTTGTCTCTTACCCTGTCTATGTCTGTTTCTTACCCTGTCTGTGTCTGTCTCTTTCCCTGTCTGTGTCTGCCTCTTTCCCTGGCTGCATTGTGACATGCCAACATTCCATATAAGGGTGTGGCTGCGCATTCTTTTGAAATTCTGGCTGCACTGTGGCTCCCAGCTCCATTCGCTTTAATAGAGGCAGGTTTTTTGGTGAATAACTGTAAAGAGCGGGGTTAAAAGTTCCCCTCGAAACATAGCCTATGACGCTCTCGGGGTCCTGAAGTGTGAGTGTGCAAAATTTTCTGGCTGTAGCTGCGACGGTGCGGATGCCAATCCCGGACATACACACACATATACACACACACACACACACACACACATACACACACACATTCAGCTTTATATATTAGATGTACATTATATACATACAGGTGCACCTCAATATATTAGAATATCATCAAAAAGTTAATTTATTTCAGTAATTAAATACAAAAAGGGAAACACATGTATTATATAGAGTCATTACACACAGAGTGATCTTTTTAAAGTATATATTTCTGTTAATGTTGTTGATTATGACTTACAGCCAATGAAAACACAAAAGTCATTATCTCAGAAAAATTAGAATAAGTACCACACAACATCAGCAAAGGCTTTCTAAGTATTTTAAATGGTTCTTTAGTCTGGTTCAGTAGGCTACATAATCATGCAGAAAACTGATGACTTGACAGATGTCCAGAAGGCAGTTATTGACATACTCCACAAGGAGGGTACATTACAAAAGGTCATTAATAAAAAAGCTTGTTGTTCACAGAGTGCTGTATCCAAGCATATTAATGTCAAGTTGAGTGGAAGGAAAAAATGTGGAACAAAAAGGTGAACAAGCAACAGGGATAACCACAGCCTTGATAGGATTGTTAAGAAAAGGCCATTCAAAAATTTGAGAAAGATTCACAAGGAGTGGACTGCTGCTGGAGTCATTGCTTCAAGAGGCTTCACACACAGACATATCCAGGACATAGAATACAAATGTTACATTCTTTGTGTTAATCCACTGATGACTAAAGCCTGCTTTACACGGGACGACCGATCGTGCAATTTCACAATCGATCGTACCCGCCCCCATCGTTTGTGCATTACGGGCAAATCGCTGTCGCACAAAGTCGTGAAACCCCCATCACACTTACCTTCTGAGCGACCTCGCTGTGGGCGGCGAACGTCCACTTCCTGAATGGGGAGGGACGTTCAGCGTCACAGCGACGTCACACAGCCGCCGCCCAATAGAAGCGGAGGGGCAGAGATGAGCGGGATGTAAACATCCCGCCCACCTCCTTCCTGCGCATTGCCGGCGGGAGCCGTGGGACGCAGGTAAGCAGAGTTCATCGCTCCCGTGGTGTCACACGGAGCGACGTGTGCTGCCACGGGATCGATGAACAACCTGCACAAGTAAAAATAAACGATATTATGAAACTGAGCGACGAGTACATAACTCACAATTTGTGAGCGATACTGCGTCGCTCAGAGGTTTCACACGAGATGACGTCGTGTATGATGCCCGATGTGCGTCACGAAAACCGTGACCCGGACGATGCATCGCACGATCCGTCGTCTCGTGTAAAGCACCCTTAATAGACAATGCCAGAAGCGTCTTACCGGGGCCAAGGAAAAAAGAACTGGACTGTTGCTCAGTGGTCCAAGGTGTTGTTTTCAGATGAAAGTCAATTTTGCATTTAATTTAGAAATCAAAGTCCCAGAGTCTAGAGGAAGAGTGGAGAGGCACACAATCCAAGCTGCTTGAGGTCAAGTGTGAAGTTTCCAAAATCAGTGATGGTTTGAGAAGACATGTCATCTGCTGGTGTAGGTCCACTGTGTTTTATCAAGATGAAAGTCAGCGCAGCCGTCTATCAGGAAATTTTAGAGCACTTCATGCTTCCCTCTGCTGACAACCTTTTTGGAGATGGACATTTAATTTTCCAGCAGAACCTGGCACCTGCCAAAAGTACCAATACCAGGTTTAATAACCACAATATCACTGTGCTTGATTGGCCAGCAAATTCACCTGACCTAAACCCCTTACAGAATCTATGGGGTATTGTCAAGAGAAAGACGATAGAAACCAAACCAAGCAATGCAGACGAGCTGAAGGCTGCTATCAAAGCAACCTGGGCTTCCATAACACCTTAGCAGCTCCACAGACTGATAGCCTCCATGCCATACCGCACTGAGGCAGTAATTCATGCAAAGGGAGCAAGTATTGAGTGCATATAGTGTATATATTTTTCAGTAGGCCAACATTTCTGCGTTTAAAATAATTATTTCATTTGTTCTTATATAATACCCAATTTTCTGAGATAATGACTTGGATTTTCCTTGGCTGTAAGTAGAGCTGTGCAGACTCACAGAAAACCGGGACCGGCAGTCCCTGCTAAATTTACAAAAAAAAACCCAGATCCGGTCCGGAATACAGTACCCATATAAGTCTATGAGAACCAGAATCCTGAGATTAAAAATGTTGGTAGAAGGAGATAGGGTATGAGCACATGCGTTGTACTCACCGAACCTCCGAAGTGGCGGCAAGCAGCTTCCAGGTCACGCATACACTTCCAGAGCCGAATATGCACTGCTTTTCCCAGCCACCGGCACATGTAATTGGTTGCAGATAGACGTGCCCCCACCCTGAGTGGTATCAAGTCAGCTGACAACAACCAATCACAGGCAACAGGATAGTGGGTGGAGAAAGCAGTGCAAATGTCTGTGGGTGACTATCATGGTATAAAAATAAATGAATACATAAAACAATAGCGCAGGGTCCCTGTATTCTGATACCAGCACAGATAAAGCCCACGGCTGCAGCCCCCAGCTGTTGGGCTTTATCATGGCTGTGTATCAAAGTAAGGCCAGAGTCACACACTTACATAAGTCTTGCATCGCATCACCCAGCAGCTGCACACTCTCCTGACAGGAGCATGCAGCTGCATAGAAACATATGCAGCCGACCCACTCCTGTCAGGAGAGTGTGCGGCTGCTGGGTGATGTGATGCGAGACTCGCGTAAGTGTGACTCTGGTCTTATGGTGCTCTCACACGAGCCATATGACTCACAGGAGTATTGGATCACATCACCCGGAAGCCGCACACTCTCTTGACAGGAGCATGCATCTGCATGTATTTCTATGCAGCTGCACTCTCGTGTCCGGAGAGTGTGCGGCCGTGATGGGTGATGCGATCCGATACTCGTGTGAGTCATATGGCTCACGTAAGTAAACTTTAAGGCCGGAGTCCCACTTGCTTGAGTTTCACATCACACTTACATAAGTCTTGCATCACATCACCCAGCAGCCGCACACTTTCCTGACAGGAGCGGATCGACTGCATGTATTTCTATGCAGCTGCATACTCATGTCCGGAGAGTGTCAAGCCGTGCCGGGTGATGTGATACGAAACTCGTGTGAGTCATACGGTTCTTGTGAGCACACCGCAAGACCAGAGTCACACTTGCGAGGGACTTGCGTGAGTCTCGCATCGCATCACCCAGCATGGCCAGACACTCTCCGGACTTGAGCATGAAGCTGCATAGAGCTACATGCAACCGACCTGCTCCTGTCAGGAGAGTGTTTGTAGCCATGCTGAGTGATACGATGCGAGACTGGTGCAAGTCCCTCGCAAGTGTGACTCCAGCCTAAGAGGAACCGCATGCGGCTTTTTTTTTTGTTTTGTTATTATTATTATTATTTAAATAAATAATTTAAAAAAACGATGTGTAGTCCAACCAATTTTGATACCCAGCCAAGATAAAGCTCACAGCTGGGGCTGTATTCTCAGCCTGGGGAGGTCCAGCCTAAAAATATCAGCCTCCAGCTGCCCGGAATTGTTGTATCCATTAGATGTAACAATCCTGGAGATTTACCTCCCTCTTCCCGATTGCCCTGGTGCAGTGGCAATCTGTTTAATAATGCCTTAATGACAGCTAACAGCAGTCACTAAGTCCTGGCTTAGTAATGGCAGCGTCTATCACACCCCATCACTAATCTGTAAGTGACAGTAAATAAACACAGACACCAAAAAAATCCTTTATTTTGAATAAAATACAAAGAAACACCCTGTTTCACCACTTTATTATCCCCAACTCACCCCTGCAGGTCAAACATCCATACGAGATCCCACAATGATACAGCTATGCTACAGCTCTGTCACCGCAAGCGGCCATAGAGCATGACTGTTCGCTGTGCGCTCCAGAGAATCAATGAGCCGCGATGAATGAGGCTGAGGACACGTCTAACTGCAACCAATCACAGAGTGCAGGCTAGCCGGTGGGCGGGGAAAGCAGTGCTGACTGCATATGCATGAGCAATGATGAGAAGAGGCTGCAGAAGCAGCGTACAACCATGTGGGAGCAGTTACAGCTGCGATGGAGCCTCGGTAAGTTTGAAGCACTTGCTTCATTCTTATTTTTTTAACTTCTCAAGTGCCATATCCGGATCAAATAACCGTAATCCTTGGCCCGAGTCCGTCACCTGGGAAACTTTGAAACTGCGCGGATCTGGACTTTTACTGTCGGGGTCCGCCCAGCTCTAGCTGTAAGCCATAATCATCAACATTACCAGAAATAAATACCTGAAATAGATCATTCTGTTTGTAATGATTCTATATAATATATGTGTTTCCCTTTCTGCATTGAATTACTGAGATAAATTAACTTTTTGATGATATTCTAATTTATTGAGATGCACCTGTATGTTACCTCGCATTAGTTTCAGCATACCCCTATATGCCAAGATGTGATGATTTTTCTCTTAAGAATAAATATGATGCATATGTTTTGCACAGAAATGAGTACACCTAGCAATATAAACAGCTTCAGCATTAACCTTCACAACATTATTACATTATTTATATAAAAATCCATGAAAAGATTTTTAAATAAAAGGAGCTAACAGATAGGTAGTGTATGTTCCCTGGAAATTACCATTCAATGTCACACATGATTGAAGTGATATGATGATACATGCCCAATGCAGTTTTGAAACCTATTCATCACACAAACAATGAAAGAACTCGGTGACTCATGAAAACGTATAGAGATGCCTTATAAATGGTTCCCAGGAAGAAGTTATTGATCCTTAAGCTGCGTATTGTCGTTATTAGAAAAGTATATTTAGCATGATAATAGCCTGCTTAGGGAAGGTTTGTCTCAATGGTGTGCAATATACCCTCAAAAGATATTATGAAAATAAGAATCTAGTTGAACAACTATATGGACTACCCTAAATACCCACAAAATAGGAATACAATTGTATCAGTGTTTTTTAAATGTGACTGTTTCCAAGAAACTCATCAGATTCATACTGTTTTAGGGCCCCTTCACACATCTGTGTCTTCGGTACGTGTGAAGTCCATTTTCACATCTACCGGACACTGGCACGCGTAGACCCATTAAGATCAATGGGTGTGCATACACATGCGTGTTTTCCCATGGATCATGTGTCCATGGGGAGAATACGTGTGTTCGTGTGCTCCAGATGTAGACATGTCCATTTTTCTCCGGCAGCACGGGTGTTACACGAACCGCACGGATGTGCTCCGTGTGACATCAGTGTCACACGTACCGGAGAAAACCACGTTTCTGTGAAATAAAATGAATTTCTATACTCTCCTTCTCCAGCACTGCTGTCTCTGCCACTGCTGTCACTTGCTTCTGACCCTCGCTCATTATGCTCATTGCATATTCATTGCACTTCGGGCGGAAAGCAGCAGAGAGTTCCGCAGAGTGGAAGACATCAGTACCACGGACAGCAGCAACCAGGACTGGTGAGCAGAAAGTTCCTGCTCTCCGTGTGTTATCACGGATAGCACACAGAGAGCATTCATGTGCCAAAATCACGGCACACAGAGGGTCATACGCACCTTTTACTCGTCCGTGCAAAATGTGCGTGTTTTTCACAGACGTGTGAAAGAGGCCTTAGTTGGCGCAAGGAAGAAAAGTGTGCCAGTCTTATGATTTTCAAATGTCATCTTGTGCCGATTGCTTTAAGTGATGTGTTGCAGCAGAAAAAAATATTACTGAAGCCCCTTAAAAAAAAGAAGTTATTGTTGGCTAAAAAGCACAAGAGCGGAACCACAAGTAAATAGGTGAATCCAAATTTGAACAGTTTTAAGGTCACAAAATAGCAGGCTAATGCACTGGCCAAGGCACAAGCACATGTACAGGGCCCGGCACGGTCATTTTTTCTGCAACTGTACAACCTCAAACATACAGCCAAAGGTATTAAGCACTATGTTCAGTATTAAGGAAAACAATCCTATAATCCTAGAAATTGTTATCTCAACCTAATTCAGTCAATCTAGGATTAGATGAAGAAACAGAAAAATGTGTGTAAAGGGGACTGTGGAACCACCTTTATCCACAAGCTTAATTGTGGTGTTGGTAAAGGTGATGCCCTGTCATGAACGCAATGGAATACATAAGAGATGCATAAAGTCAACTGATGGGAATACAGTTCTACACTACCCTGGATGATGAGCCAACTCTAAAATATATTTTTTATTTGAAAAGGGTCATCAGAGGCCTGTGTATAGATTCTACAAACTTTTTTTACTTTATACCTGAGCATCCTAGGATAGAAATTTTCTACATGCTTCCTTAGATACATTGGCCAGGCAACCCAGGGAAACCAATAATTTCATGAATGGGAATACTCCCTGGAAAAAATCTCTGGATTGGTAGAGAATGTCCTTAAACTGCTCTTTAGAAAAACAGCAAGCCATTGGTAGTACACTCCAAACCTTGTGAACAAGCTACCTTGCATAGGCCCCCTCCCTATGGATGCTATCCTAGATACCATGGATTTAGAACCCCTATATTCAAAAGTCCCATATGAAAATGAACTATCCATCTCCCAATTGTATATTGAAACCATTGGGATCCTTTCTGAGTCTGTAGTAAAACTCACTAGATTTATCCTCAGCCATAATATTTTCTCCTTCGGTGAGGAGCTATATCTACGACGCATCAGAATGCTCATGGGCAGCAAAATGGAACTCCATTATGACAGTTACTTGACTAAACTGGATAATAGCTTTTTAGCTTCCTACATCACCAAACTCTTGGCCAACTTCCATTACATTGATGACATCTTAATAAATCTGGACTGACTTTAGAAAATGAACTTCTAAAATTCCATGAAAAAATTCATTTAATTCCAATAAAAACTTGTTATTGGACCACTCAAATACAGAAATCAATTTTCTGGATACTACCACAAAAATTCAAAATGTTTCAATCCAGAGCATTGTACATCAGTTGGTCTACCTATATACTTCAGGTAGGACAGCTTCCACCCTAAGCACATTAAAAAGTTTATTGTACACAGCCAGATCATGAGATGTAATCATATCTGTTACAGCCAATCACACAGAGATGAGCACTTGACCAATGCTAAAAGACATTTTTAAATCAAGCCTACAACCCCACTTTTATTGATGATCAGATCTTTAGTGCCACAAGGATCGTCAGAAGTTAACTACTTTAATATAGAGAAAAAAACCTGAAAATAATTGTATACCTCTGGTATTGATCTACAGCTCACAGCTTGAGAAAAACTCCTAAGAAACTTTCCCATACTCTACACCAGTAGAATTAACTAAAAACAATATCACTACTCTACATCAATTTTGCTGACAACAAGGTAATGTGACCTTTATGAAATTTGCTGAATCCAAAAATCACATCCATTTCCACCAGTTTTTTTTTCCACAAAACACTGTTTACTAAGGAACTCTTACAGTAATAACATATTTTTGTTTTTATTTTAATTAAAATAATTATATTATTGAGATATGCTGAATACACAAAAAGAAATACTGAATATGCAATTAGTTTGCCTAATAAAAAAAACTACTTAATTAGATGTTAAAAACCGCTGGTGGCATAATTTTATGGCTGTATAAGCTGCATGAGAACCAACGGCAGCATTCAGTCATTCAAGAGGCTTACAAGTCGTAGAAAATTTGACAATGTTAAAAAGGTTTTTGTTAAATATCCTGTTATATTCTGTTACATTTGTGGTTGTTTTACAACACCCAACTATTAACTATTACATCATAACTATTCCAGAGCATCCAGAAAGAGGACATTTCTCAGTAACAATTATAATTTACACAACTATTGCATGCTATCACAAATTCAGAATTTCTTATTACACATGATTTTTGACTTCATAGGGAATCTGTCACCAGGATTTTTCTACCTCATCTGAGAGTAGTGTAATGTAGAGACAGAGACCCTGATTCCAGGAATGTGTCACTTACTGATCTGTTTGCTGTCATTTTGATAAAATCAATGTTGTCTCTGCTGAAGATCTAGCAGTTATACAGAGCTCATGACTTTGCTGGACGGCTGGCAACATGCATAATAGTCTTCCAATGATAATCTACTGCTGATTAAATAGTGATTTTATCAAAACTACACTAAGCAGCCTAGTTACTGAAATACTGTTGAACTAAGGATCTATGCCCCTATATTATGCTGCTCTCAGATTAGATGGCAAAAACCTGGGGAAAACTTCCCTTTAAGGGGAAGGTGCCATAAACATTTTTTTTGCAATAACTGAAAAAATGTGAACTATTAATGTTTTACTGTTTTGTTTAAATATTATCCTTTGTTTTATAATTCTTCAAAATATAAAAACAAAAAGAAGTTAAAATGTTTGGTATTTTCCACTCTTAAACACCAGGGGGAGCAGCTGGTGAAAAGCCAGTGTACATTACAACTGCAGTAAAAGTGGGCAGAATCTACTCTCATGTGTGTGATATCATGCCTTCCCCTCGCGTTTTGGGTATTTGCAAAAAGATAAAGGGGATGACGTTTAGGATCACAGTGCAGAGCCATTTTGTTGGTAACTACAAAGTGATCCTGAGCTGTGTAAAGTGTCACAGAGGACGGCTGGCATAGAACTCCACTGTATAATGTGCCCTACTGTATACTGTGTGCCATGTACTCTGCCACCATATTACTTTGCTCCATATACTGTGCCCCCATATTAGTGTGCCCTCAAATTAATGTGCCCTTATATTATTGAGCTCTCATATTACTAAACCACCATATTACTGTGTTCCATATTATTGTGTTCCATATACGGTGCCTCATACTACTGTGCTCTCATATTACTGTGCCCCATATTACTGTGCCCCATAATACTGTGCTCTATATTACTGTGCCCCATAAAACTGTGCCCCCATAAAACTGTGCCCCATATTGCTGTGTCTTCATGTTGCTGCGCTCCCATATTGCTGTGCCCAATTTCAGTGTGCTCCATATACTGTGCCATCGTATTACTGTGCCCCATATTACTATGCCCCATATTACTGTGCCCCTATATTACTGTAGTCCCATAATACTGTTCTCCCATATTACTGTGCCCCATATTACTGTGCCCTCATATTTCGGTACCCCCATATTATTGTGCCCTAATATTATTGTGTCCTCATATTACTGTGCCCCATATTACTGTGCCCCAATATTAATGTGCCCCATTTTACTCTGCCCTGTATACTGTGCACCATGTTACTCTGCCCCTATATTACTGTGTCCCCATATTACTCTGCCCCTATATTACTGTGTCCTCAAAATAATGTGCCCCTATATTACTGTGCTCCATATACTGTGCCCCCATTTTACTTTTACCCCATATTACTATTCTCCCATATTTCTGTACCCCCATATTACAGTGCCCTCATATTCCTGTACCCTCATATTACTGTGTCACATAGTACTGTGCCCACATCTTACTGTGCCTCATATTACTGTGCTCCTATTTTACTTGTGGACCTATATTACTGTTCCCTCATATTATACCACAATATTGGTCCAATCCATCTACGGACACTTCTAGATCAATAATTATACCACAAAAAGGAAATAATTTTTTTTTCCCTTTTCGAAAGGAGTACACAACGTCTCAATCAATTAATAGTTTTTATTATCATCAAAAAATACACAGAAAAAACACCACACAATAAAATGATAAATTGCAGTCAAAAATGAAATATATACGGGTTTAAGCGATAATATATTGCACATTAACCTCCAGTAAAGTGACCAGTGCTGTATATATATTCAAATAATTACAAGCTGACCAATGTGTATTGCACCAACCTTAATGATAAAGTGACTAGTGCTATAAGAGGCCCATATCAATGACCATGACGGGCTGTGCAAAACAGTCTGCAAATTCTATTCCTCCACGGAAGGTACTATTGCACAATCCCCCCGGGGTCACACCTATTGCCTATAAATATATAGTCACCATCACTGTTATATATATAATCGCCCATTGTTTCTCACTAGATCTCTGCAAGACCGCCTCGGATATAATATGTAGATATGTCCATCATGCATGTGCAAAACTAATTGCGTCCTACCATAGGCGGAATTGCAGAGACCTGAAACAATCGGGCCATGATGTAAAAACAGTGCCAAACACAACCAGACTTGTTAGTATCAGCAATTAAGGTCATAAAGTACATTTATGTGCTAAATCCCAATTGCTCCATAGGATGCCATGAACCAGCAGTCTCTGTGACAAGACTATACTAGAAGTGCCACAAAAAAATCACACATGCGTCTGCCGTTAAGCAATATTAAGCAGTGTGCCAAACGTAAGTTCATTCACTAAATCTTATGTTTAAGATTCAAGACACCACTGCGGAGCAGAAGTTACCTGGGATGATGTAAATACCGCGACCACCCGATTCCCCGACACGTGTTTCGCTCCCGGCTTCTACAGGGGGCAATACTATTCTCCCATATTTCTGTACCCCCATATTACTGTGCCCTCATATTTCTGTACCCCATATTACTGTGTCCCATAGTACTGTGCCCACATATTACTGTGCCTCATATTACTGTGCTCCTATTTTACTTGTGGACCTATATTACTGTTCCCTCATATTACTGTGCCCCATTTTACTATGCCCCGTTTACTGTTCACCATGTTACTGTGCCCCATGTTGCTGTGTCCCATATTACTGTGTCCCATATTACTGTGCCCTCATATTAACGTGTCCCCATATTACTGTGCTCAATCTACTGTGCCCTCATATTACTGTTCCCCAAATTACTGTGTTGCATATTACTGTGACCATATTACTATTACTGTGCCCCATATTAATGTACCCCTATATTACCGTGCCCCATATTACTGTGTCCTATATTACTGTGCCCCTACTGTGCCCTCATATTAATGTGCCCTCATATTAATGTGCCCCCATATTACTGGGCTCCATATACTGTGCTCTCATATTACTGTGCCCCATATTACTGTGTCGCATATTACTGTGACTCATATTACTGTACCCCTATATTATGGTGCCCCCATAATACTGTGCCCCATATTACTGTCTTCTCATATAACTGTACCCCCATATTGCTGTACTCCTATATTCATGTGCCCCATTATATTGTGCCCCATATTACTGTGCCATCATATTACTGTACCCCCATATTTCTGTACCCCAAATTACTGTGCCATTATATTACTGTGTTGTCATATTACTTTTTCCTGTTATGAATATCATCAGAGATTGCTATTCCCGGGAGTGTTTCTGGACTCCCTCTGGTGTCTAGTGCTGGTAGTGAGTCTGATTCTGCATCTCTCGCTCCGGAATTTTCACCTCCAGCCTTTAGGCTAATGCCTTTTCCTTTATGTTTTTGTTTTGCCTTTTTTGCACTTTTATGGATTCTCCAGGAATGATTTTTTACAGTGGTTTTTCATTCCTTTGCATCGGTTTTGTTCCCATGTCATCCTGAGTCTGCAGCTATGCCTGATAAGTATTTTGTTCTCTTAAGCTGGTGTCACACTAAACGACAGCGACGTCGCTGTTACGTCACCATTTTCGGTGACGTAACAGCGACCTTGTAAGTCGCTGTTATGATCGCTGCTTAGCTGTCAAACACAGCAGAAGCAGCGATCATAAGGTCGCTGTGCTACATGTTCAGAGAGCAGGGAGCCGCGCTTAGCGCTGGCTCCTTGCTCTCCTGCAGCACACATCGGGTTAATTAACCCGATGTGTGCTGCAGCTACATGTCACAGTTCAGAGAGCAGGGAGCCGCGCTTAGCGCTGGCTCCTTGCTCTCCTGCAGCACACATCGGGTTAATTAACCCGATGTGTGCTGCAGCTACATGTCACAGTGCAGAGAGCAGGGAGCCGCGCGCACTGCTTAGCGCTGGCTCCTTGCTCTCCTTGCTACAGTATACATCGGGTTAATTACCCGATGCGTACTGCAGCCACATGTCACAGTGCAGGAGCCGGCACTGGCAGCAAGAGCGGAGGCTGGTAACCAGCGTAAACATCGGGTAACCAGGGAAAGGTCTTCCCTTGGTTACCCGATGTTTACGCTGGTTACAGCTTACCGCAGCTGCCAGTGCCGGCTCCTGATCGCTTCATTTCGTCGCTCTCTCGCTGTCACACACAGCGATGTGTGTGTCACAGCGGGAGAGTGACGACCAAAAAATGAAGCTGGACATTCAGCAACGACCGGCGACCTCACAGCAGGGGCCAGGTCGTTGCTGGATGTCACACACAGCGACAGCGACGGGACGTCGCTGCAACGTCACAGAAAATGGTGACGTAGCAGCGACGTCGTTGTCGTCGTCGTTATGTGTGACACCAGCTTTAGTCTGGGCATGGTTAAAGGCTGAATTTGCACCGAAGGGCATTTCTGCCTAATCTATGTCTTTTTCTAAATCAGTGATTAAGAATATTCACTTTTGTTTCTTGCAAGTGAATAAGTGTTTTTCCTGCACTTTTTTGGAGGGCGATTTATTCCCAGCAAGAAAGGGAGTTTTTACTTCCTGTTTGATCAGGAGTTTTGTATTTTTGTATCTCATGTGTTTTTGTAGTTATGATCTTTTCTATTATATTTGCATTTTCTATTTAAATGTATTTGCACAAGAGTTCCTGATATAGTGGGAGGAAAGATTGCTTGATCTTTAAGGGAATTTTTGATTATCAGGTGTTAGTATTATTCAGGGTTTTAACTGGCTGCAACCAATAATCTATCCTATACTTTTGTATCTAGCTAGCAGGGCCTCACTTTACTTATTTCTATATCTACCATCTGTGTGTTTTTTTTTCTTACATCACCGGCAATATATGTTGGGGGCTTTGACTTTCCTTTGGGGCTACTCTGAGGCAAATCAGGATTCCTCATTCCATCTTTGAGGTTAGTTAGTTCTCCCGTGGTGACAAGGCATCTAGGTTTGTTAGGAACGCTCCACCACTACTTCTAGTTGTGTTTGTGTAGTCAGTGGATTGCAGCCAGCTAAGTTTCCAACTACTCTTGTGTATTATCATCAACCTTTTTTATTGGATTTTTGCAAGCTTTTTTGCGGTCTCCGGACCATAACAGTTCCCAATATTACTGTGCACCCATTTTACTATGCCACCATTTTACTGTGTCCCCATATTACTGTGAACCATGTTACTGTGCCCCATATTACTGTGCCCTCATATTAATGTGTCCCCATATAACTGTGCTCCATAAACTGTGCCCCATAATAATGGTCCCCCATTTTACTGGTCCCCGCATATTACTGTGCCCCCATATGACTGGGCTCCATATTTCTGTGCCCCTATATAGCTGTGCCCCCATATTTCTGTGCCCTCATATTACTGTACCTTCATATTACTGTGCTCCCATAATACTGTGCCCCATAGTGCTGTGCCACATATTATTGTGCCACTTCCAATCCCAACAGCTCCTCCTGTCACTGCTCTGCTTGCACTGAGCACAGAGCACTGACAGGAGGAACTGCAAGGAGCAGAGGTCCAAGGTGAGTACATGCTGTGGGGAGTAGTGATCTGCAGCTTGAGCCTAGAATTGTACTAATGATGTTAAGCTGCAGATCACCGCTCCCTGCTGCCAGTACTCAACTCGGACCTCCACTCCTGGCAGCTCCTCCTGTCACTGCTTTGTGCTCTGAGCGCTGACCGGAGGAGACCAGACTGACAGGAAATCTGCTCTAGAGGAGGTCCGAGGGGAATACATGCGGTGGGGAGTGAAAATCGCAGCCTGACATCATTAGTACAATACCAGGCTCAAGCTGAAGATCACCGCCGCTACTGTGCTCAGGGGGAAAGTGGAGCGCACAGAAAGCATATGCTCTGGGCTCCACATAGATGGTGGTGGTCTCCTTGCAGAGCACAGGGACTGCTGTATTTGCAGTGTGTAACTGTAGTTACACACTGCAAATCCAAGATGGCAGCCCGAAATGTTTGAGTAAAAATAGAATTAAATAAAAACTAAAGATACAATGAACTTAATGTTGTATTAAAAATAACTGATTCAGTAATTATTAACACAAAATTACAATTGCGGCACCTTCCCGTTAATGACTTTAGTCACACGTTTCTCATTTTTGTAAAAAAAAAAATATTTTTTTACTTCATATCTGGAATCAGCACCTTTGATTTGGGTAAAATCAGCAAAAACACTTAGGTCAGCAGAATTTATTTTTTCAAATGTAGACCAGTCATTTAAATATTCTCCCTTGATATAGCACAGATAATCTCCAAATCTAGAAGTATCATGATGAGGAGGTCATTACCCTCTAATTCATCAAAAGGAATCTATCCCTGCAATATATGGATCTGAAAAGTCATTATTCATATATGGACCAATATGCACAGGGCCGGATTATAGGCGGGGCAGGCGGGGCTTCAGCCCAGGGGCCCCCACCACAAGAGCTTCTGAGGGGGCCCCCACCATCATCAGTGTGGGCGCCATTTTATTAAGGTTCAGGACCACACTGTACCCTTAAAGAATTTCAATCCGGCTGTCACTGTGCTGCAGACACGCCCACTGCATGCTGTGTGGGCTGAGTCTGCATGGATGACGTCACCGCGCGATGGCTGCTGCTTCTTCGTGCCGTACAGGAGCTTGTGGGAGGACCGGAGCAGAGGCCTCGGTGGATGATGGTGAGTGACGTCATCCATCATGGTGCCGGGCAGGAGGCTGCAGTGAGGAGGGAGCAGGACGAGATTTCATAGTGTCAGCGGCAGCTCTGCCGGCAGGACCAGTGTGAGTTATTGCAGGAGTGTGAGCTGCTGCAGATCAGGTCGGGCTGTCAGTGCCGGGTCATCGGCCTCATCCCTCCCCTGCAATAACTCACACTGATCTCCAGCAGAGACATCACTACACAGAATCCTGCACTGATCACATCTGAGCCTGCAGCACACATTACACTATATGGCCCATATTACATATAGAATATGTAAGGTGCTGTAGGCCCAGGTGTGATCAGTGCAGGGCATTGTATATCTGTGTATATACCACATCCAGTGTACAGAGCAGTGTGATATACTGTGTACATGGTATATCACATCCAGTGTACGGAGTAGTGTGATATACTGTGTACATGGTATATCACATCCAGTGTACGGAGTAGTGTGATATACTGTGTACATGGTATATCACATCCAGTGTACGGAGTAGTGTGATATACTGTGTACATGGTATATCACATCCAGTGTACAGAGTAGTGTGATATACTGTGTACATGGTGTATCACATCCAGTGTACAGAGCAGTGAGGTATACTATGTACATTATATACCACATCCAGTGTACAGTGCAGTGTGATATACTGTGTACATGGTGTATCACATCCAGTGTACAGAGCAGTGTGGTATACTATGTACATTATATACCACATCACTGTGGCCAGACGACCATGGGGGTACATTAAATGATATGGCGGCTGTATACTACATGAGGATGCCTATTGCTATCTGGTTCTCTGCACTGTGCTATATACTGGCTGTATACTACATGAGGGTGCCTAATGCTAACTGGCTCTGCACTGTGCTATATAGGGGCTGTATAATACATGAGGATGCCTAATGCTATCTGGCTCTGCACTGTGCTATATAGGGGCTGTATACTACATGAGGATGCCTAATGCTATCAGGGTCTGCACTGTGCTATATAGGGGCTGTGTACTATGTGAAGGTGCTTAATATTATCTGGTCTGCTCTGTGCTATATAGGGGCTGTGTACTATGTGAGGATGCCTAATGCTATTGGCTCTGCACTGTGCTATATAGGGGCTGTGTACTACGTGTAGATGCCTAATGCTATCTGGGTCTGCACTGTGCTATATAGGGGCTGTGTACTACATGAGGGTGCCTAATGCTATATGGGTCTGCATTGTGCTATATGGGGGCTGTATACTACATGAGGGTGCCTACTGCTATATGGGTCTGTACTATATGAGGACTGCTTATTGTAATATGGGGGCTGCATAGTGCCATATGGGGGCTGCATAGTGCCATATGGGGGCTGCATAGTGCCATATCGGGGCTGCATAGTGCCATATCGGGGCTGCATAATGCCATATCGGGGCTGCATAATGCCATATCGGGGCTGCATAATGCCATATCGGGGCTGCATAATGCCATATCGGGGCTGCATAATACTATATGGAGGAATATTGAGGCTGCATAATACTATACCCCCAGAGTTGTATGCCCCTTCCACCCCAGAGCTGTATACCCCAAGAGCTGCATGTCACCCCCCCACCTAAGAGCTGTTTGTCCCCCCACCTCAGAGCCACTGCCCCCCTCTAGAGCTGTATGCCCCCCATTGCTCCATACCCCTTTCCTTAGTAATATTTATGCCCCCCAAGTAATGTGTATGTCCCCAGCCCCTCTTGTGATGTGTATATACATCGGTGTTAGTGTGCTCTATGTGCGGCCATGTCTGTTAGTGACTGCCACCAATCAGCGTGGCACAGACATATGCCCAGGAGGAGTTGGATGGAGACAAGCGGGGAGGTGAATGAGACTGTTGCTGGCTTCCCAATATTAACAATATATATAAAAATATAAAAATGTGTCTGTGTGTTCATGTATGATGTGTCTTTATGTCTATTTATATGTGTTTTTGTGAATTTCTCTTTAAATATATATGTGTACATATGCCTGTATGTGAATGTATCTGTGCATGTCTATGTGTGGATGGGGCCCACTGAGACTCTTTCGCCCAGGGCCTACAAAAACCTGGAGCCGGCCCTGCGCATACCAGTCATGTATTCTCCTGTACACTGTAGAGGGGCGTACCTTTGGGGGGCATGCGGCATATTTGCCCCTGCACAGCAATCAGGGGGGCACCATTGGAAAGTGTGAGGCAGCAGTATGGTGGGAGAAAATTGTAAGTAGACAGTATTAGGAAAGAAAAGTGTGAGGGGCATAGAATGGAGACTGGGTAGTAGTGGGGGATAAGCAGTATAGAGAAGGGGCAGCATGGTGGCCAGTGTGAGGCCACAGTATGGAGGGCACAGTATGCTGAGGAGAGGGAATGTGAGACGGAGGTACAGTATAGTGACTGTATAGTGAAGGAGATAGACAGTATAGAGAAGGGGCAGCATGGTGGCCAGTGTGAGGGCACAGTATGCTGAGGAGGGGGAATGTGAGACTGAGGTACAGTATAGTGACTGGATAGTAAAGGACATAGGCAGTATAGATAAGGGGCAGCAAGGTGGCCAGTGTGAAGGCACAGTATGGAGGGCACAGTATGCTGAGGAGGGAGAATGTGAGACTGAGGTGCAGTATAGAGAAGGGGCACCAAGGTGGCCAGTGTGAGGGTACAGTATGCTGAGGAGGGGGAATGTGAGACTGAGGTGAAGTATAGTGACTGGATAGTGAAGGAGATAAGCAGTATAGATAAGGGGCAGCATGGTGGCCAAAGTGAGGGCACAGTATGGAGGGCACAGTATGCTGAGAAGGTGGAATGTGAGACTGAGGTGCAGTATTTATATCTAAATGCTACAGTGCGTGCTCTACTGTTACGGCTAAAATTGTTAACGTTATTGGGCCCCCACCAGATTTTCTGCCCAGGGGCCCCCACCAACCTTAATCTGGCCCTGAATATGCATCAGGACTTTTCTGGGACATTCGTATGTTGTTCTATACAATTACATACAAAAAGACCCAACTACCTGTGGATATACATTTTCTGCTCCGGGACACAACATAAACAGTATCATGGTTGTGATATTAAAGGGCAACTTCAAACCACAAAGAAACAGAAAGGACTGGGAATAAAAAAAAATATGACAGTCTTTGATACACTCCACGAAGGACTAAATGTTACAAGGATTTATATCTTACTACAACATCTGAGGAATCTTCACCATAGACAGTGAGGACATCAGGTCTCTGATCTTACATCAATATTGGGACAATAACATTTTCACATTACTTATCTAAACTATGTTAGGCTATGCTGCCCAAGTTTACTTTGCTTTTTAAGTGTCCATTAGTTATTTCCATATATTGCACCACACAAACAATGAAGTTTGGAGGTGACAATACTATGATGTGGGGCTGCTTTTCAGCATACGGCACTGGCAAACTTCATATAGTTGAAGGAAGCATTATTAAGCAAAAAAAATGTAAGGAGAGATTCTTAATAAAAATCTGCTGCCATCGACCAGGATGATGAAAATGAAACGAGATTGGACGTTTCAACAAGGCAAAAATTGCAAACTCACAGCCGAGGAAACTCTCAGTTGATTTCAGAGAAAGAAAATAAAGCTGCTAGAATGACCAAGGCAATCACCTAACCTGACTCTAATAGAACATTTTTGGAAGGAACTGAAGCTCAGAGATCATTGAGAGAACCCACAAAATCTTCAGGATTTGAAGAACACTGTTTGCAAGAATCATCTAAAATCACACCTCAGCAATGCATGCAACTCAGTCATGGGTACGGGATTGAAATAGACCAGGTGAGTGCTGCTAAGAGCAGTTCTACTATTCATATGTGAGGCCGTATGGCACATTTTATAAAAATATTTTAGTGTAGGACTGCTTCAAATGAGATTTGCCGTGACGTGACGAAGCAGCTCAAGAAATTGCAATTTTTTGCCAAAAATCTCAAAATTTTTAAAATAAGTACAGTTTGGAATGTTTAGTGCTGTAGTGCACATTTGGTGCTGCTTTTTGTTTTTTCTTTAATGCATGCAACTAGTTCTTCCTAACAGGTGGTGTTTTGAAGCGGTCATCACTAATTGTGTACAATGTATTTAATAAGTTTAATTAAGCATGTTCAATACTTTTCCCTGTGTCATTTTTCATTATCACATATCACTAATTTTATGGACGTTCATGGTTTGATATCTTTGCTTGGGCAGATTGGATGGGTTGTTACTGACATGCGGTGAAAAAATTAAGTCAATAGCACCTTTAGAAATGTATTGACTTAATAAACTGGTGACATGTTCTATACATATTTCACTCAGGTGTGTGTGTGTGTGTGTGTGTGTGTGTGTGTGTGTCTGTGTGTGTGTGTGTGTGTGTGTGTGTGTGTCTGTGTGTATGCTGGGGTGGACATAGATACCTTGAGGCCCCTGCAAGGCTGCCATCAAGAGTTTCAGGGCCCCATATTGGGAAAAATCCAGGGTTGATACATAGTTTGGTATGTGTAACTATTCAACATTACATTGTTAGTGTGATAGTATTTTTTATGAGAAAATGATGTTTATTTTGATTTTCATGTAGGAGCTTGTATAATATATTTCAAGGTCATTGCTTTTGGATTTTTTGTCGTACTCTGAATTGAGATGACAAAAATGTCAGTTATGAGGTCTGCCTTCTCTTCCCACGTATGGGCTCCGAGACTTACAAATATTTTCATGCATTTTTAGTATTTCATATTACATTATGCATATTGCTTTTGTATATTTTTGTATATATTTTTTTACATGATTTTATATACCGTATTTTTCATTTTATAAGATGCACTAGATTATAAGACAAACCCCAAATTTGGAGAAAAAAAGGTAAAAAAAAAATACGGGGTCCGTTTTATAATCCGGTGGTCTCTTACCGGGAGGAGGGGTGGCAGCGCTGGTGGAGCGGGGGTCACAGCAGGCACGGACAATGCTGGAGTATGGCAATGCTGTGGGTGGTATAGAGGGGTGCCCAAATACTCACTGTGGGAAGCAGTGCTGTCCTGGGACTGTGGGCGCTGCTCTTTCCTGGGGCAGTGGACACTGCTCTGTTTTGGAGCTGTGGGTGCTGCTCTGTCCTAAGGCAGCAGGCGCTGCTCTGTGCTGGGTCAGTGGGCGCTGCTCTGTGCTGGGTCAGTGGGCGCTGTTCTGTGCTGGGGCAGTAGGTGCTGCTCTTTGCTGGTGCTCGCTGCAGGTGGCGAGGCACAGGCCATTCTGAGGATGTCGGCAGTGTGGGCTTCAAAGAAATGGCAGCCGGAGTCAGCGTGTGCGTAGATTGAAATATCGACTCAATGACAAGCCGAGATCTCATCTGTGCACGCGCCACCTCGGGGCGCCATTTTCCTTAAGTCTGCTGCTGGGACATCCACGGGCCAAATGTGGTGCACGCTCAGATGAGAGCTCAAGCCGAGAGCTCCATGTGCATACGCACCCACTGTGGGCGCCATTATTTGAAGCTCTCACCGCCAACATCTACAGAATGGCCTGTGACTCACTGCCCACTGCATAGACCTGCACAAAGCTGAGCTGCATAGAGCAGAGATGCACAGAGCAGTGCTGCACAGAGCAGCGCCCGCAAAACAGCACAGCACACAGCATGATTCTTTCCTCCTGTGACCCCTCTTCACCACCCCCGTTAAGCTACATTTGGATTTTCTTGGAATTTTTGAGAAGAAAACTGCGTCTTATAATCCAAAAAATACAGTATTTTTTCTTATTTCGTATATGTTTTTCATTTTCTCCAAAGTGATATAGTTCTTGTTTATTTGATCCATAGTCTGCATCTGATGAAGGTCCTAGGAACTGAAATTTAATGTAACTCAAATATCTTGCACATAAATAAACATTCACAGAATCCATTTTTAACTGCCGTATTAATATTTTACATTGCATTAATGAAGTTGGATCCTACCCGAGCACCGATTTATGATCATGAATAGAGTTGAGCGCGATTCGCGGTTCGAGGTTCTCCAGTTCTAGGCTCGAGTGATTTTGGGGCCTGTTCTAGATCGAACTAGAACTCGAGCTTTTTGCAAAAGCTCGATAGTTCTAGAAACGTTCGAGAATGGTTCTAGCAGCAAAAAAACAGCAAATTCCTAGCTGGCTTTCCGCTGTAATAGTGTCAGTCACTCTGTGACTCACACTATTATGACATTTCAGTGTATAGTGTGCGTGAACAGTGCCTTCAGATCACTGCTGTTTGTATAATGGCGATCGCCATTTTTTTTTTTTTTTTTCCTTGTCTTCCTTCCCTAAGCGCGCGCGTCTTGTGGGGCGGGCCAGCATGTCAGCCAATCCCAGACACACACACAGCTAAGTGGACTTTTAGCCAGAGAAGCAACGGCATGTGTGATAGGATGTCCATGTCACATGTCCCTGCATTATAAAACCGGACATTTTCCTCCAGGACGCCATTATCTCTTCTGCGTCCTTGGTGTCAGACATCACTGGCGCAGCTCCGTCCTGAGTCCTATCGCTGATACACCTGTATGCGCTCCATACACAGCGCTGGACAGCATAGGGATAGCACTTTCTATCAGTCCTTTTAAGGGCTCGTACCGGCAGGGTCAGAGCCATAGGTGACAGGTCCTGAAAACAGCGACAGCGTCTGTGTAGCTAAGGTCAGGGATTTCGTCGCTGCATTTCCCCATTAGGAGGGAATAGAAAGGCAGGCTTCCTTTCCTCTACCCAGAGCCCCACAATCCTGGCACTGTACCCTCCTGTCCTCTGCACACTCCAAATCATTATAACTAAGCCATTATACTAGCAAACACTCAGTGTACCTAGTGGCATCCTAAACGTGGCTATTGGACTTTTGTCTAGTCACACTAGTGCAAAGATATTTGCAGCACGTCTGCCTGCATTGCACACTCAAACTCATTTTAACTAAGCCATTAAACTAGCAAACAGTCAGTGTACCTAGTGGCATCCTAAACGTGGCTATTGGACTTTTGTGTAGTCACACTAGTGGAAAGATATTTGCAGCACGTCTGCCTGCATTGCACACTCAAACTCTTTTTAACTAAGCCATTATACTAGCAAACAGTCAGTGTACCTAGTGGTATCCTAAACGTGGCTATTGGACTTTTGTGTAGTCACACTAGTGGAAAGATATTTGCAGCACGTCTGCCTGCATTGCACACTCCAACTCATTATAACTAAGCCATTATACTAGCAAACACTCAGTGTACCTAGTGGCATCCTAAACGGGGCTATTGGACTTTGCTATAGTCCCACTAGTGCAAAGACATTTGCAGCACCTCTGCCTGCATTGCACACTCCAACTCATTATAACTAAGCCATTATACTAGCAAACACTCAGTGTACCTAGTGGCATCCTAAACGTGGCTATTGGACTTTGCTATAGTCCCACTAGTGCAAAGACATTTGCAGCACCTCTGCCTGCATTGCACACTCCAACTCATTATAACTAAGCCATTATACTAGCAAACACTCAGTGTACCTAGTGGCATCCTAAACGTGGCTATTGGACTTTGCTATAGTCCCACTAGTGCAAAGACATTTGCAGCACCTCTACCTGCATTGCACACTCCAACTCATTATAACTAAGCCAGTATATTAGCAAACACTCAGTGTACCTAGTGGCATCCTAAACGTGGCTATTGGACTTTTGTCTAGTCACACTAGTGCAAAGACATTTGCAGCACCTCTACCTGCATTGCACACTCCAACTCATTATAACTAAGCCATTATACTAGCAAACACTCAGTGTACCTAGTGGCATCCTAAACGTGGCTATTGGACTTTGCTATAGTCCCACTAGTGCAAAGACATTTGCAGCACCTCTACCTGCATTGCACACTCCAACTCATTATAACTAAGCCATTATACTAGCAAACACTCAGTGTACCTAGTGGCATCCTAAACGTGGCTATTGGACTTTTGTCTAGTCACACTAGTGCAAAGACATTTGCAGCACCTCTACCTGCATTGCACACTCCAACTCATTATAACTAAGCCATTATACTAGCAAACACTCAGTGTACCTAGTGGCATCCTAAACGTGGCTATTGGACTTTTGTCTAGTCCCACTAGTGCAAAGACATTTGCAGCACCTCTACCTGCATTGCACACTCCAACTCATTATAACTAAGCCATTATACTAGCAAACACTCAGTGTACCTAGTGGCATCCTAAACGTGGCTATTGGACTTTGCTATAGTCCCACTAGTGCAAAGACATTTGCAGCACCTCTGCCTGCATTGCACACTCCAACTCATTATAACTAAGCCATTATACTAGCAAACACTCAGTGTACCTAGTGGCATCCTAAACGTGGCTATTGGACTTTTGTCTAGTCACATTGGTGCAAAGACATTTGCAGCACCTCTACCTGCATTGCACACTCCAACTCATTATAACTAAGCCATTATACTAGCAAACACTCAGAGTACCTAGTGGCATCCTAAACGTGGCTATTGGACTTTGCTATAGTCCCACTAGTGCAAAGACATTTGCAGCACCTCTGCCTGCATTGCACACTCCAACTCATTATAACTAAGCCATTATACTAGCAAACACTCAGTGTACCTAGTGGCATCCTAAACGTGGCTATTGGACTTTGCTATAGTCCCACTAGTGCAAAGACATTTGCAGCACTTCTGCCTGCATTGCACACTCCAACTCATTATAACTAAGCCATTATACTAGCAAACACTCAGTGTACCTAGTGGCATCCTAAACGTGGCTATTGGACTTTTGTCTAGTCACACTAGTGCAAAGACATTTGCAGCACCTCTACCTGCATTGCACACTCCAACTCATTATAACTAAGCCATTATACTAGCAAACACTCAGTGTACCTAGTGGCATCCTAAACGTGGCTATTGGACTTTGCTATAGTCCCACTAGTGCAAAGACATTTAAAGCACCTCTACCTGCATTGCACACTCCAACTCATTATAACTAAGCCATTATACTAGCAAACACTCAGTGTACCTAGTGGCATCCTAAACGTGGCTATTGGACTTTGCTATAGTCCCACTAGTGCAAAGACATTTGCAGCACCTCTACCTGCATTGCACACTCCAACTCATTATAACTAAGCCAGTATATTAGCAAACACTCAGTGTACCTAGTGGCATCCTAAACGTGGCTATTGGACTTTTGTCTAGTCACACTAGTGCAAAGACATTTGCAGCACCTCTACCTGCATTGCACACTCCAACTCATTATAACTAAGCCATTATACTAGCAAACACTCAGTGTACCTAGTGGCATCCTAAACGTGGCTATTGGACTTTGCTATAGTCCCACTAGTGCAAAGACATTTGCAGCACCTCTACCTGCATTGCACACTCCAACTCATTATAACTAAGCCATTATACTAGCAAACACTCAGTGTACCTAGTGACATCCTAAACGTGGCTATTGGACTTTGCTATAGTCCCACTAGTGCAAAGACATTTGCAGCACCTCTGCCTGCATTGCACACTTCAACTCATTATAACTAAGCCATTATTCTAGCAAACACTCAGTGTACCTAGTGGCATCCTAAACGTGGCTATTGGACTTTTGTCTAGTCACACTAGTGCAAAGACATTTGCAGCACCTCTACCTGCATTGCACACTCCAACTCATTATAACTAAGCCATTATACTAGTAAACACTCAGTGTACCTAGTGGCATCCTAAACGTGGCTATTGGACTTTGCTATAGTCCCACTAGTGCAAAGACATTTGCAGCACCTCTACCTGCATTGCACACTCCAACTCATGATAACTAAGCCATTATACTAGCAAACACTCAGTGTACCTAGTGGCATCCTAAACGTGGCTATTGGACTTTGCTATAGTCCCACTAGTGCAAAGACATTTGCAGCACCTCTGCCTGCATTGCACACTCCAACTCATTATAACTAAGCCATTATACTAGCAAACACTCAGTGTACCTAGTGGCATTCTAAACGTGGCTATTGGACTTTTGTCTAGTCACACTAGTGCAAAGACATTTGCAGCACCTCTACCTGCATTGCACACTCCAACTCATTATAACTAAGCCATTATACTAGCAAACACTCAGTGTACCTAGTGGCATCCTAAACGTGGCTATTGGACTTTTGTCTAGTCACACTAGTGCAAAGACATTTGCAGCACCTCTACCTGCATTGCACACTCCAACTCATTATAACTAAGCCATTATACTAGCAAACACTCAGTGTACCTAGTGGCATCCTAAACGTGGCTATTGGACTTTGCTATAGTCCCACTAGTGCAAAGACATTTGCAGCACCTCTACATGCATTGCACACTCCAACTCATTATAACTAAGCCATTATACTAGCAAACACTCAGTGTACCTAGTGGCATCCTAAACGTGGCTATTGGACTTTGCTATAGTCCCACTAGTGCAAAGACATTTGCAGCACCTCTGCCTGCATTGCACACTCCAACTCATTATAACTAAGCCATTATACTAGCAAACACTCAGTGTACCTAGTGGCATCCTAAACGTGGCTATTGGACTTTGCTATAGCCCCACTAGTGCAAAGACATTTGCAGCACTTCTGCCTGCATTGCACACTCCAACTCATTATAACTAAGCCATTATACTAGCAAACACTCAGTGTACCTAGTGGCATCCTAAACGTGGCTATTGGACTTTTGTCTAGTCACACTAGTGCAAAGACATTTGCAGCACCTCTACCTGCATTGCACACTCCAACTCATTATAACTAAGCCACTAAACTAGCAAACACTCAGTGTACCTAGTGGCATCCTAAACGTGGCTATTGGACTTTGCTATAGTCACACTAGTGCAAAGACATTTGCAGCACCTCTACCTGCATTGCACACTCCAACTCATTATAACTAAGCCATTATACTAGCAAACACTCAGTGTACCTAGTGGCATCCTAAACGTGGCTATTGGACTTTGCTATTGTCCCACTAGTGCAAAGACATTTGCAGCACCTCTGCCTGCATTGCACACTCCAACTCATTATAACTAAGCCATTATACTAGCAAACACTCAGTGTACCTAGTGGCATCCTAAACGTGGCTATTGGACTTTTGTCTAGTCACACTAGTGCAAAGACATTTGCAGCACCTCTACCTGCATTGCACACTCCAACTCATTATAACTAAGCCATTATACTAGCAAACACTCAGTGTACCTAGTGGCATCCTAAACATGGCTATTGGACTTTGCTATAGTCCCACTAGTGCAAAGACATTTGCAGCACCTCTGCCTGAATTGCACACTCCAACTCATTATAACTAAGCCATTATACTAGCAAACACTCAGTGTACCTAGTGGCATCCGAAACGTGGCTATTGGACTTTTTTCTAGTCACACTAGTGCAAAGACATTTGCAGCACCTCTACCTGCATTGCACACTCCAACTCATTATAACTAAGCCATTATACTAGCAAACACTCAGTGTACCTAGTGGCATCCTAAACGTGGCTATTGGACTTTGCTATAGTCCCACTAGTGCAAAGACATTTGCAGCACCTCTACCTGCATTGCACACTCCAACTCATTATAACTAAGCCATTATACTAGCAAACACTAAGTGTACCTAGTGGCATCCTAAACGTGGCTATTGGACTTTGCTATAGTCCCACTAGTGCAAAGACATTTGCAGCACCTCTGCCTGCATTGCACACTCCAACTCATTATAACTAAGCCATTATACTAGCAAACACTCAGTGTACCTAGTGGCATCCTAAACGTGGCTATTGGACTTTGCTATAGTCCCACTAGTGCAAAGACATTTGCAGCACCTCTACCTGCATTGCACACTCCAACTCGTTATAACTAAGACATTATACTAGCAAACACTCAGTGTACCTAGTGGCATCCTAAACGTGGCTATTGGACTTTTGTCTAGTCACACTAGTGCAAAGACATTTGTAGCACCTCTACCTGCATTGCACACTCCAACTCATTATAACTAAGCCATTATACTAGCAAACACTCAGTGTACCTAGTGGCATACTAAACGTGGCTATTGGACTTTTGTCTAGTCACACTAGTGCAAAGACATTTGCAGCACCTCTACCTGCATTGCACACTCCAACTCATTATAACTAAGCCATTATACTAGCAATTTTTGCTGCCAGTTTAAGGGCCGTAGTTGCATTGTCAGGGATATTTATTCTTTATTATTCTGCTGTTAATAAAGCTAGACCACCACTGCAATCTACACCACCTCTCAATTTTTACTACCACATTTTCAGTGCACAATCTTGTCACAATCAACATGAGTGGCAAAATGACAGATGCTGGTGGAAAGGGGAAGAGGCGTGGTGGAAAAGGCAAAAAAGGTTTTGTCCGTGGGGAAGGTTGCAAAGCTCCATTATCATCCTCTGAAGATAGACCATCTACCAGCAAAAGTAAGATGTCTACTACTTACCGTGGACAATCCGATGTGCTCCCTTTTTTACGGACACGAACAACAGGAACAAAGGTAGATGATGGCCAAAAAAGGAAAATGCTTGAATGGATCTCAAGTGGTCCAACAAGTGCCCTCTCAGCCACTTCAAGTACCGCATCCAAAAAACACCAGTCCTCTGAGTTGTCATCCCAATCAAACTTGCTTTCTCCCAGATCTGAAGTCTCCATCAGCCCTGCACAGTATGGTGGAACTGAGATGGCTGAGTCTGCAGAGCTGTTCAGTCACACTATAGCGTGGGAATCAGAGGTCTGCTCCCAAGCTACAGTGAGTACAGAACAGGAAATGGTCTGCAGTGATGCCCAGAACCTTTGTGACTCTGATTCAGGCTGTGAGGACCAAGTTTCTGAGCATAATGTTGACCCTTTGTCACAAACTGTAACACCTGTGGTTATAGACAATGAGGAACATACTGATGAAGATGAGACGCAGATACCCGATTGGGATGTCAACTTAAATATTCGGTCAGGGCAAGAAGAGGCTCGGTCTGAGGGGGAGGGTAGTGCAAACACAACAATTGATGATGAAGTTCTAGATTCCACCTACTGTCAACCCACAGTCAGGCACTCGAGGAGGTCAACAGAGGTGGTGGAGGAGGATGCAACTGATGACGAAGTTACCTTGCGCCTTCCTGGACACACTCGGAGTACTGGTAGCACGTCTACAACTGCATCCTCAGCCACCACTCTGCCTCTGAGCATTATTCGGGGTGGATCAACAGGTCGCATGGCCTCTAAACCTTGCCTAGCCTGGTCCTTTTTTGACATAGAAAAAGATCGCCTAAATTATGTGATCTGTAAAATTTGTCATGGTTCTCTTAGTAGAGGTCAAAACCTCAGCAGTTTGACAACTTCTTCCATGAATCGTCACATGAATAAATATCATATGGCCCGGTGGGAAGCTCACCGTGCTGCAATGCGGCCTAGCGGAGCGAACCATCCACCGCCTGCCCCTTCCAGTGCATCCGCGCGCTCGTCATCTTCTAGGACTGTGGGGACAGCTGTCACACCTGTTTTTTCACCCACAACTTCCACCACTGTAACCGCAACAGGCAGTTTGCTTGGTAGGTCGTCACTTGGTTTGGAAGGGGAAACAAGTGAGTGTGTACAGCTCTCTCAGACATCGATAGCACCAACGTTGGATGAAGGCAACATCATGTCTCCGCCTGCACTTTCCTCACAAACCTGCATTTTTCCAGGGACACCCTACTCAACACCATCTACACACAGCAGCCAGATCTCTGTCCCTCAGATGTGGTCAAATAAAAGGCCACTTCCTGCGACCCATGACAAAGCTAAGAGGTTGACTCTATCCCTCTGTAAGCTGTTGGCTACCGAAATGCTGCCTTTCCGCCTAGTGGACACACAGGATTTTAGAGACCTTATGTCTGTCGCTGTGCCCCAGTACCAGATGCCTAGTCGCCACTACTTCTCTAAGAAAGGTGTGCCCGCGCTACACCAGCATGTCGCACACAACATCACCGCTTCCTTGAGAAACTCTGTGTGTGAACGGGTCATTTCACCACCGATACTTGGACCAGTAAGCATGGACAGGGACGTTACATGTCGCTGACTGGGCACTGGGTAACTATGGTGATAGATGGTGAAGGGTCTGCTGCACAAGTCTTGCCGTCCCCACGACTTGTGTGTCAATCCTCTGTCTGTCCAAGTTCTGCCACTGCTTCTGCATCCTCCATCTCATCTGGCTCCTCCACCTCCGCCCCAAGCCTGCCTTGTCAGGCCACCAGTGTTCTCACTGCGCAGAAGGAATCACGCACCCCTCATTACTATGCTGGCAGCAGAGCGCAACGGCATCAGGCGGTCTTTAGCTTGACATGTCTTGGGAATAAGAGTCACACAGCTGAGGAATTGTGGTCAGCTCTGCGGTCCGAGTTTAATAAATGGTTGTCTCCACTCAACCTGCAGCCTGGTAAGGCCGTGTGCGACAATGCTGCAAACCTGGGTGCGGCCTTTCGCCTGGGCAAGGTGACACACGTACCTTGTATGGCTCACGTGTTGAACCTTGTCGTCCAGCAATTTTTAACACACTATCCCGGCCTAGATGGCCTTCTGAACAGGGCACGAAAACTGTCTGCTCACTACCGCCATTCAAGCGCCGCAGCTGAGCGACTTGCATCGCTCCAGAAGTCTTTCGGCCTGCCGGTTCATCGCCTGAAATGCGATGTGGCGACATGCTGGAATTCAACTCTCCACATGTTACAGCGACTGTGGCAGCACCGCCGAGCCCTGGTGCAATACGTCATGACGTATAGCCTGGGCCAACGAGATGCAGAGGTGGGGCAGATCACCCTGATGGAGTGGTCTCAGATCAAGGACCTATGCACCCTTCTGCACAGTTTCGACATGGCGATGAATATGTTTAGCGCTGACAATGCCATTTTCAGCATGACGATTCCAGTCATTTACATGCTGGAGCACACGCTAAACACTATTCGGAGTCAGGTGGTGGGACAACAGGAAGGGGATGAACTACAGGAGGGTTCATATGCGCAAGACACAACAACATCACCAAGGTCCAGACGTTCATCATCACCAAGGCGCCAGGCATGGGACCATGGGGGACAGGGATCAACAAGGGCGCATGGTAGCAGGCGAGATGTTGAGGAAGGTGCAGGAATACATGAAGAAATGGAGGACGAACTGTCCATGGACATGGAAGACTCAGCAGATGAGGGAGACCTTTTTCATATTTCAGTTGAAAGAGGTTGGGGGGAGATGTCAGAGGAAGAAAGAACGGTTAGCACCTCTATGCCACAAACACAGCGTGGACTTGGTCCGCATGGCTGCACAAGACACATGAGTGCCTTCTTGTTGCACTACCTCCAACATGACCCTCGTATTGTCAAAATTAGAAGTGATGATGACTACTGGCTTGCCACATTATTAGATCCCCGGTACAAGTCCAAATTTTGTGACATAATTCCAGCCATAGAAAGGGACGCACGTATGCAGGAGTATCAGCAGAAGCTGTTACTCGATCCTAGATCGGCTTTTCCACCAAACAACCGTGCAGGTGCAGGGAGTGAATCTCCCAGTTGTAACTTGACAAACATGGGACGGTCTCGTCATCTTCAACAGTCTACCCGTACCAGTAGGACCATATCTGGTGCTGCTAACAGCAATTTTATGGAATCTTTTCATAATTTTTTTAGACCCTCCTTTGCAAGGCCAGCAGAGACAACAAGTCTGACACATAGTCAACGGCTGGAGAGGATGATACAGGAGTATCTCCAAATGAACATCGATCCCATGACTTTGCAAATGGAGCCTTGCTCCTTTTGGGCTTCAAATCTAGAAAAATGGCCAGAGCTATCCAGTTACGCCTTGGAGATTTTGTCGTGTCCAGCTGCCAGCGTTGTCTCTGAACGTGTCTTCAGTGCTGCTGGGTGTGTGCTGACAGATAAGCGCACGCGTCTGTCCAGTGACAATGTGGACAGACTGACGTTCATCAAAATGAACAAGTCATGGATCCAGAAGGAATTTACTACCCCTGTGTCATCCTGGGGAGAGTAAATGCTTGTGGATTTGGAATGTGCTTGATGCAAATCTAGCTATGAAGTGTACAACTAGGGCACAAGTGCTGCCACTGAATGGGTGGGTGTGTGTGGGGCCCAATTTTTGGAAAAAAGGGAGACTCCGCTTGGAGTAACCCTTGCTTACATTGTTTTTAAAAGAAGCCAAGATGAACAGAGCTGGGATCAGGAAAGACTTTGCTACCTATCCCGGTGTCATCCTGGGGACGGATAAGAATGGCGTATTTTTGAATGTGCTTGATGCAAATCTAGCTGTGAAGTGTACAACTGGGGCACAACTGCTGCCACTGAAGGGGTGGGTGTGTGTGGGGCCCAATTTTTGGAAAAAAGGGAGACTCCGCTTGGAGTAACCCTTGCTTACATTGTTTTTAAAAGAAGCCAAGATGAACACAGCTGGGATCAGGAAAGACTTTGCTACCTACCCTGGTGTCATCCTGGGGACGGTTAATTATGGCGTATTTTTGAATGTGCTTGATGCAAATCTAGCTGTGAATTGTACAACTGGGGCACAACTGCTGCCACTGAAGGGGTGGGTGTGTGTGGGGCCCAATTTTTGGAAAAAAGGGAGACTTCGCTTGGAGTAACCCTTGCTTGCTGTGTTTTTTAAAAATGATCTAAGATGAACAGAGCTGGGGTCAGGAAAGACTTTGCTACCTACCCCGGTGTCATCCTGGGGACGGATAAGAATGGCGTATTTTTGAATGTGCTTGATGCAAATCAAAACATCATGTTTGCAACTAGGGCACAAGTGCTGCCACTGATGGGGTGTCTGTGTGGCCCAATTTTTGGAAAAAAGGGAGACTCCGCTTGGAGTAACCCTTGCTTGCTGTGTTTTTTAAAAGGAGCCAAGATGAACAAGTCATGGTTCAGCAAAGACTTTGCTACCTACCCCGGAGTCATCCTGGGGACGGTTAAGTATGGGGTATTTTTGAATGTGCTTGATGCAAATCTAGCTGTGAAGTGTACAACTAGGGCACATGTGCTGCCACTGAATGGGTGGGTGTGTGTGGGGCCCAATTTTTGGAAAAAAAGGGAGACTACGCTTGGAGTCACCTTGCGGTGTTTTACATGATTTTAGAAGGGCGTGCCATGCCTATATCTGTGTGTCCTCCTCTTTTTCCTTGTCCAGCTGTTTTGTTTTCGCATGAGTATATGTCCTTGTCACTTTCCCATGTGTTTGTGTTGTGTTGTGAGTTGTTTGTCACCTTTTGGACACGTTTGAGGTTGTTTTCTAGGTGTTTTTATGTGTTTGTGATTGCCTGCCATTGTTTCCTATGCAGTTCGAGTTCGGTTCGTCGAACGTTCGACGAGCCGAAATCGAACGGGACCTCCGTTCGGCGAACCGACCTCGAGCCGAACCGGGACCGGTTCGCTCATCTCTAATCATGAATGCAGCACATCCATCATAAATATAGATAAAAACAAAGTAACCCTTAAATTGTCAAACTCCACAATACTTTATTAACATTGTCATGTCTAACATAACTTACAAGTTGTGAACTTTTCCATTTGTGGATTATTAGATCCTATAACAGTACATGGATACATAACAAGATCCACCAGAGGTACAGAAATGCATAATTAGAACCCCGATCAGTACAGAAACCTAGCATCAAAACCCTCATTAGTACAGGAATACATCACAAGAACCACCCATGGTACAGAACTAAACAACTGGAACCTACATCAGTATAAAAACATAACATCAAAACTCTCATCATTACAGAAATTCATCAACAGAACCACCAGCAGTAGAGAAATACATCCATATATCCCCCATCAGTACAGAGACAACATCAAAACCCTCATCAGTACAGGAATACATCACAAGAACAATCAGTACATGGTATATCAATTGTAATGTCAGGTCAGCCCTATCTATATATTTGTGTCTCGGACGAGTCCCGCCCGAGAAGTGGTCGAACTGCTCGGATCTGGGTGTCACTACTCGTGGCTCGAGGGTCTCCGGGCTCGGGGTCACTCCGAAACATGATGGGGGGTTATTTACAGGGGAGTTAGATAGTTCGTGACACCACCCATGGTGTGCGGTAATAGGGAACACTGCCACTGCCGTTGGGAGTACCCGGGGGATGGACTGGGGCAGCCAGATAACTTTACCCTCCATGGGTAGGGAAAGACCCTGGGACCCTGGATGGTGGGATGTATAACAGGGGGAGCGCAGGCTTGCTGGTAGCAGGGGATAATCAGGTACTCACTCAGAAGGAAAGCAGACGCTGACAACGTGGTAAACCAAATCTCTGGCCCCAGACCGGCTATTGGATTGCAGCTGCCGACCGTCCTCCTCGACTAAGCCAGCACCCAGTTCCAATCTCCCCGACCGGGTCGCCGACTCCTCCAGGCCCAGACCACCATCTTCAACTCAATCTGCTTCTCCCCTGAGAGCTCCAACTCCCAGGGTCTTTGAGCTCCTCACTGCTCGAGGACTACTGCTGAACTGAATTTTCACCTCCCATCTCTCTGTTTGACCCCTAGGTGGGCAGCCCTATTCCAGCTTAGCAGTCCACTGGTGTCCCTGACAGGGTGTGGTGCGAGGTGTGATTAGGATTTTTAGATGCTGGTGGAGGCAGCGCTGCTAGTTGGGAACCCAGAACCATGGAGGTTCTGCACTGGGAGATAAAAAGTGTGTGTAACGCCCTGGCCTATCAGGTCGTAACAGGGTATTGTGCAATCTGCCCTTCTGCAGAGTATCCAACCTCCTTGGTTAACGGATCCCAGTCCTTTGGTGTTGTAACAGCTTGTCCAATCGAAATTCTAGGAACACTTCCCACTTGAACCTACCAGACACACCATTGGGGGGTCTGAAGGGAATAGGGCCGCCCACATGGGGGATTGGTGAGGAGACAGTGAGGATAGTGACAGTTGAGAGTTGAGAGTTGAAGGTGAAGAAGAGAGGAGGGGAAGTGGCTCTTGTGAGGAGAGGCCATGGAGGAGAACTCCTGTATGCTAGGTGGCAGACGTTGGTCTAGGCCTGGCAAAAGCTGGAACCTGGTCGCAGGGGAAAGTGTCAAGGGGCATGGACTGCCGAGGAGTGCAGGCGGTGGCCTTGAGCTATCACCGGGCAGGGGCCAGGGCACAACGGGGTATGTGGACCCCAGGCCGGAAAGTAGCTTCACGCATTCCGGTAATTTACCCGATGGGGGTGAAGACTTCAAGTGCCATCCCCAAACCGTTCCAAAATCAGGGTACTAGCGCACCGTTGGGATAGGATTTTCCCACTACAGTCCAAAGAAATCCTATGCGTGAACCCTGAGAGCAAGCTCACTCCGTTAGATATATGGGTGAGCGGGATCCGGAGAGTTTCATACCAATGGGTACAATCGAGACTAAGGTGCCAGGGATAGGGCCACAGACCAACAACAACACCAAGGGCACGGATCCAGGCGTGCTCCCCGCAGACTACCATGGTGCTCAGAAGTTTGGTTTACAAGCTGTCGGTCTGGTTATTCTGGGACTAAGTGAATACATTGGAAACCCCTGCACCCATCCCCCAACGGCACCCAAACAACATCCATCATCAATGGGCCCCGGGACACAAACCTCCTACCCACGGAGGGGTTAAACATCAGGCTGCCACACAATTGTCATCGGGTTCCCCAACGGCAGCGGTGGTCCCCCACATTACCACACACCGTGAGTGGCATCACGAACTTTCCAAAAATTCCCCCTGTACATATCTTCCCCCCCTTCTTTTAATTCGAGTGTCCGCACAGACCCCCTGGATCCATAGACCTTTCGAGCCACCGCGGCTCCGGATCCGAGCGGCTCAGCCGCTGGCACGGGGGCGGTACATGTGCATTACCCTGTGACAACCTGACTAGTCCAGGGGTGTCACATTTGCATCGCATGAATCTACATCTTCCATTATGTCCCTAACAATAGTAAGAAGATAATAGGAGTTACTAGTCATCATCAGGCTGTGGACCATACAGGAATCATAGTACTGATGATGAGAATTGGTCAGTATCACAAATAATCATCAACATCCAGGTACCTTATAAAGGTAAAAATATCTGTCCTACACTGCACTCCTGAATAAATAATTGCTCCTCACTGTGTTCCCTGCGCAAAATATGAAGTACACACTGCCCTCTCCTTTCCAAACAGGGTCAGCTCTTCACATTGTCCCCTACACTGTATCTCCCTATTACGCCGATTGCCACAGTACCAGGGCAATCGGGATGATCTGGGTAAAGTTGCAGAGATTGTCGCATCTAATGAATGCAACAATTCTGGGCAGCTGCAGGCTGTAATAAATAGGTTTGGGGGTCCAATATCCATGGGTCTCTCTAGCCTGAGAATACCAGCCCTGAACTGTCGGCTTTATCACGGCTGAGTATCAAAATTGAGTGGGAAGGGGCGCAAGCTGAGTTTTAGATTATTTTTTAAATAATTTAAAAACCACACTTAGGGTTACTCTCATTTTGATACACAGCCAAAATAAGCACACGGTTGAAAAATGTTTCAATCATGTGCTACATGTGGCTTCATGTCCAACAGCAGCAGGAAAATACAAGGAATAAAGATATCCAGCATCACCAACTCAGACAGTCTATGATTAGGAACTGGTCGTGGTTTGATACACGTACGACAGATGTCTATGCACTGGATGGTTTTAACATGTTTTTCATTTTAATGTGAATCCAATAAAGAAGGTTTTTATCTACCTTGGGATGCAATAATGGATCTCTTTAACACTCGTATTTATCTGCGCTAAGTATCATAAAATGGGGCGACACTACATCAATGTATTTATTTATTATTTATTTATTTTTACACTATAGGTATGCACACAGGATATGTGATTCTAACCAATCACAGAAGCTGTCACACGGTGGAGGCGTAGTCTCACTGCAGCCACTCACAGATGCTGGTACTGTAGGTGGGTGGGAGAAGCAGTGAATATGTATGAGTGTTAATGAGTGGACATGTAAGTAGTTTTACAGCTGCGTAGAGACTGGTAAGTTTGTCCTGCTTTAACAATTTTGCTGCCTTTTTTTTTACATTGATTTCCCTTACCAATCAAAACAAGAATGACAAGGGGACGAGAATTGGAAGTACATTTCATGAAGGGCAAAATGGGAATAGATTAGATGAGGGAGATGAGGTGATAGGCTAGTGTAAAGAAATTGGGTTTTAGGGCCCACTAAAAGGTGTGGATGTTGGGGATTAATCGGATTGTTCTTGGTAGTGTGTTCCAGACCATAGGTGCTGCTCATGTGAAATCTTGAAGATGGGAGTGGGAGGTTCAAATTATTGAGGATGTCAGTCTTAGGTCATTAGCAGACAGGAGGGCATGAGTGGGGTGACAGACAGAGATGAGGGAGGAGATGTACGTCGGTGCAGAACTGTGGAGACCTTTGTGGGTGAGAGTGATAAGTTTATATTGGACTCTGTAATGGATTGGCAACTAGAGCAATGACTGGCACAGGACAGAGGAATCAGTGAAGCGGTTGGAGAGGAAAACGATTCTGGCTGCAGCATTCAGGATGGATTAGAGAGGGGAGAGTTTAGTAACAGGGAGACCAATTAGTAAAGAATTACAGTAATCCAGGCGAGAATGAATAAGAGTGACAGTAAGAGTTTTTGCAGAGTAACGGTAAGAAAAGGTCGAATTCTACAAATGTTTTTGAGGTGGAAGTGAAATGAACGAGCGAGTGAATGAATATGGGGAGAGATCGGAGTCAAATATAACCCCAAGACAGCCAGCGTGTTGTTGGGGTGTAATGGTAGAACCACACACAGAAATGGTAATATTGGGTTTAGGAAGGTTGGGAGATGGAAAAAACGTGAGAAGTTCAGTTTTTGACAGGTTCAGTTTTAGATAGTTGGAGGACATGATGCTGGAGATGGCGGACAGACGATCACTAGTATTTTGTAATAATGCAGGGGTGATGTCAGGAGACGATGTATTGAGTTGGGTGTCATCAGCATAGAGATTAGAGATGAGCGAACCGGTCGCGGTTCGGCTCGAGGTCGGTTCGCCGAACGGGGGTCCCGTTCGAGTTCGGCTCGTCGAACGTTCGACGAACCGAACTCGAACCAATAGGCTATAATGGGAGGCAATCACAAACACATAAAAATGCAAGATAAATGTACACAAACAGTTAATAAACATTGCCATAACACTTACCGGTCCCCGCGATCCCTCCTGCACTCTGTCTCCTGCCGCTATTCCATCCGATGATCGCTGAATCCTCCCGGTGACCGCCACTGCAAGCAGTGATGCAGGACCTATCGTGACGTCAAAATAGCCATGTGACCAGTCACGCGGCTATTATCTCATTGGCTACAGACTGGTCACATGACTATGACGCGTCATGTAGGACCTGCGAGTGCATCTCTCCGGTACACGGTGCACATTTGTGTATCGCCGTGTACCGGCGACATGCTCTAGCACACGGTCAACTCCCCGTTCCGTTAGGGACCGGCTGACACAGCCGGTCATTAACGGAGATCACCGTTGCCATAGCAACGCAGTTAGCGGTGACGTCACCGCTAACCGCGGCTCCGAGAGCACCGTTGCTATGGTAACGCGTCTGTCAGCGTTACCGCTGACAGCCAGCAGCACTGATCACTCACGGAGTGAAGGCTGCACGCTGCTTCTCGCGCAGCTTTCACGGAGTGAATGCTCCACGGGAAGCAGTGTCTTCCCCCATGCAGCAGTGATTGAGCAGAGCTGCATTTGTTGAACGAGAAAGACAGAAGATCATGGATCGTGGAGGGCTGACAGGGGGTAATAAAGATGGAGTCTCTAATGTGTCTGTGTATTTATTTCTATTAAAGTATTTTTTCTCTGTGTGGTGTCTTTTTTTTAACCCTTTATTGGAGATTCTTAATGGCCGAGTCAAACGTGCCTGACATTAAGAATCTCTGGCTTAAAACTGGCTAGTAAAACAAAGCCAGTATTAACTCATGATTACCCAACAAGCCACCTGGCTCCAGGGCTGTTGGAAGAGTTGGATACAGCGCCAGCTGATGGCGCTTCTATGAGAGCGCCATTTTCTGGGACGGCTGCGGACTGAAATTCGCAGCAGAGGCACCCAGAAACCTCGGGCTAACCTGTGCTGCGGATTCCAATCCCCAGCTGCCTAGTTGTACCCGGCTGGACACAAAAATGGGGCGAAGCCCACGTCATTTGTTTTTTAATTATTTCATGAAATAAGTGAAATAATTAAAAAAAAAGGGCTTCCCTATATTTTTGGTTCCCAGCCGGGTACAAATAGGCAACTGGGGGTTGGAGGCAGCCCGTGGCTGCCTGCTGTACCTGGCTAGCATACAAAAATATGGCGAAGCCCACGTCCTTTTTTTGGTGGGCAAAAAACATCTGCATACAGTCCTGGATGGAGTATGCTGAGCCTTGTAGTTCTGCAGCTGCTGTCTGCTCTTCTCCATACAGACACACAGCAGCTGCAGAACTACAAGGCTCAGCATACTCAGCATACTGCATCCAGGACTGTATGCAGAAGTTTTTTGCTGAAAAAATTATGTGGGCTTCGCCATATTTTTGTATGCTAGCCAGGTACAGCAGGCAGGTACGGCTGCCCCCAACCCCCAGTTGCCTATTTGTACCCGGCTGGGAACCAAAAATAAAGGGAAGCCCTTTTTTTATTATTTCATGAATTTCATGAAATAATTAGAAAACAAATGACGTAGGCTTCGCTCCATTTTTGTGTCCAGCCAGGTACATCCAGGCAGCTGGGGATTGGAATACGCAGCACAGGTTGGCCTGAGCTTTCTGGGCCCCACTGCTGCGAATTGCAGTCTGCAGCCGCCTCAGAAAATGGCACTTTCATAGAAGCGCCATCTTCTGGCGCTGTATCCAACTCTTCCAGCACCTGCCTGCTATACCTGGCTAGCATACAAAAATATGGCGAAGATCACGTCCTTTTTTTGTAGTTTTTTGGCCAAAAAATTAAAAAATGCTTCCCTGGATTTTCCATTGCCAGTGAAGGTAACACCAAGCAGTGGGGGTTAGCAGCCAGTAGCTGCTTGGATTACTCTTAGCTAGCAATACAAAAAATGCAGCGGGAGCCCATATATATATTTTTAATTATTTATTTAAATAACTAAAAACAAAATGGGCTTCCCTGTATTTTGATTGCTGGACATCACAGTGCTGTAAAAATAAATCTTTAAAAAAAAGACATAGCGCTCCGCGGTATTTTTGATTCTCAGTGCAGATAAAGCAGACAGCTATGGGTTGCCACCCACATCTGCCTGTCGTTACCTTGGTTGGCAATCAAAATACAGGGAAGCCCATTAATTTTTTCTATTTAAAAAATAGTTAAAAAAAAAATGACGTTGGGTCCCCCAATTTTTGATAGCCAGCTAGGGTAAAGCAGACGTCTGTAGCCTGAAAACCACAGCTGGCAGCTTTACCGTTGTTGGGGATCCAATGTGGAGGTCACCCCAGGCTCTTTTTTTATAATTATTTTATAAATATTAATAATTACACAAAAAAAGTAGGGTCCCCTCCAAATTGGATCACCAGCCAAGGTAAAGCGGACAGCTGTGGTCTGGTATTCTGAGGGTGGGAAGGTCCATAGTTATTGGGCCTTCACAACCTAAAAATAGCAGGCCGCAGGCACCCCAGACGTGGCGCATCCACTAGATGCGCCAATCCTGGCGCTTCAACCCAGCTCATCCCATGCCCTGGTGCAGTGGCAAACGGGGTAATAAATCGGGTTGATACTAGCTGTAAAGTCACCTGAGATCAAGCCCAGCAGTTTGTGATGTCATGGCGTCTATTAGATACCCAACATCATAAACTGTCAGTACTAACAAAAACAAAAAATCGACAAAAGAAATTTATTTGAAAAAACAGTCCCCAAAACATTTCCTCTTTCACCAATTTATTGTAAGAAATAAAATAAAGGGGTCCCACGACGACTTTGGACCGTCTAGAATATGGGGAGGAGACACTCAGGGAATGTATCCCCCATTTTCTAGGAGTGCGGACCCTTCATGTGAGGAGTGTGGGTGCAATGAATCTGCACTCACTCTCCCCGGGTCCACAGCAGCAGAGTCCATGTCGTAATGGTTGCTACCAAAGCTGCAATGCCCTGCTCATGAGGTAAGGGCATGCCTAATCAGGAGAACTACTGTAGAGGAAGCTCTGCTCACTGGTATATAGGTGCTCAGAGGTAATAATAGATAAAATTAGTGAGTAACCTCGGCACTCTAAATCTCCCAGACTAAGTCAGTAAGTCACAACGGATAGTAATGCAAAATCACTCTTTATTGGTCCGTATTAAGAAAAAAAAATTTTTCATAAGCATATATGTTTTTGTCCAAAACAAGTTACAAATGACGTTTCGGCCTGAGCCTTCGTCAGATTGGACTTATCTGCATGTAATCATGAAAAATGACAATAATCAGTATCACATAAGAGTGAGAGAACAATAACATAAACTCGAACAATGTAGAGGTACAATTGGGATGCAGCAAAAAAATTGCAACACAGCAAGAAATGAAACACATGATACAAATGTCATAATACAGTACAAGGACAATATAGTAATGACAAATATGGGGTCAGAGTAGGCTTAGACAGCTCTGGTACGAAAGAGATGTCAATCATAAAGTAACATGTGCAGTAGGTGTAGAGCTATACTATGCATGGCAGAGCTAATGGGTAGACCGACCATAGAAAAAGAACGGAGAAAAAGTGGAGAAAAAGTGGAGAAAAAGTGAAGAAAAAGAGGAGAAAAAAATGGAGAAAAAGTGGAGAAAAAGTGGAGAAAAAGTGGAGAAAAAATGTAGAAAAAGTGGAGAAAAAGTGGAGAAAAAGTGGAGAAAAAATGGAGAAAAAGTGGAGAAAAATGTAGAAAAAGTGGAGAAAAAGTGGAGAAAAAGTGGAGAAAAAATGGAGAAAAAGTGGAGAAAAAAATGTAGAAAAAGTGGAGAAAAAGTGGAGAAAAAGTGGAGAAAAAGTGGAGAAAAAATGTAGAAAAAGTGCAGAAAAAGTGGAGAAAAAGTGGAGAAAAAGTGGAGAAAAAGTGGAGAAAAAGTGGAGAAAAAATGTAGAAAAAGTGCAGAAAAAGTGGAGAAAAAGTGGAGAAAAAGTGGAGAAAAAATAGAGAAAAAGTGGAGAAAAAATGGAGAAAAAGTGGAGAAAAAATGTAGAAAAAGTGGAGAAAAAGTGGAGAAAAAGTGGAGAAAAAGTGGAGAAAAAATGGAGAAAAAGTGGAGAAAAAATGTAGAAAAAGTGGAGAAAAAGTGGAGAAAAAGTGGAGAAAAAATGGAGAAAAAGTGGAGAAAAAAATGTAGAAAAAGTGGAGAAAAAGTGGAGAAAAAGTGGAGAAAAAATGTAGAAAAAGTGCAGAAAAAGTGGAGAAAAAGTGGAGAAAAAGTGGAGAAAAAGTGGAGAAAAAATGTAGAAAAAGTGCAGAAAAAGTGGAGAAAAAGTGGAGAAAAAGTGGAGAAAAAATGGAGAAAAAGTGGAGAAAAAATGGAGAAAAAGTGGAGAAAAAGTGTAGAAAAAGTGTAGAAAAAGTGTAGAAAAAGTGGAGAAAAAATGGAGAAAAGTGGAGAAAAAATGTAGAAAAAGTGGAGAAAAAGTGGAGAAAAAGTGGAGAAAAATTGGAGAAAAAGTGGAGAAAAAGTGGAGAAAAAATGGAGAAAAAGTGGAGAAAAAGTGGAGAAAAAATGGAGAAAAGTGGAGAAAAAATGTAGAAAAAGTGGAGAAAAAGTGGAGAAAAAGTGGAGAAAAATTGGAGAAAAAGTGGAGAAAAAGTGGAGAAAAAATGGAGAAAAAGTGGAGAAAAAGTGGAGAAAGAGTGGTGAAAAAGTGGAGAAAAAGTGGAGAAAAAATGGAGAAAAATTGGAGAAAATGTGGAGAAAAAGTGGAGAAAAAGTGGAGAAAAAATGGAGAAAAAAATGGAGAAAAAGTGGAGAAAAAGTGGAGAAAAGGTGGAGAAAAAGTGGAGAAAAAGTGGAGAAAAAGTGGAGAAAAAATGTAGAAAAAGAGGAGAAAAAGTGGAGAAAAAGTGGAGAAAAAGTGGAGAAGAAGTGGAGAAGTGGAGAAGAAGTAGAGAAGAAGTGGAGAAGTGTTTGTTCATGCCAGATGGGAGATAAATAATTTTTTACCGACGCTGTCATTTACTGTAACGTGATCATCGGTGTACGGTGTATACCTGTGATCACGTGAGCGGGGACCGGAAAAACCGTCCTGAATCATGATCTCCAGGGTCTCAGCTAGCCCTGAAACCCTGGAGATTTTCTGACGCTGGGGGTCGTTATTCACTTATTTCTGCCTGCTGTTTATAAACGGCAGATCAGAATAAGGCTACATTAACACGACCGATCCATTTTTGCGGTCTGCAAAAAACAGTCCGTTTTTTTTCACGGGTGCATCCGTGTGGCATCCGTTTCCGTTCCGTAGACGGTCCGTATGTCATCTGTTTGTCATCCGTGTGCCTTCCGTTTTTTTGTGTACTGCAAAAAAACTGAATGAGGGTAAATGCATAAATTTACATAGGATCCATAGCTTCATCCTACATGAGGCGGTCACATGTTCACTCCAGTGCCATTTTCTACTGCTTTTCACAGCGTAGAGCACTCTGGTGATTTTCCTGTGCTTGTACACTTCATATCAGTCTTTTCTGTCATTATAATGGCAGAAAGACACATAATGTCCCACTCTCCTGCATTTTGTAATTTTGCACCCTTTGGTGCCTTTCATGTGGCACTAAGGGGTGCTTAGCTTTGTATTTAGCCAAAAAAATGAAAAAAAAAATGTCGTAGGGTTCCCCTTAGTTTTGTAGCCAGCTAGGGTAAAGCAGACGGCTGCAGCCTGCAGACCACAGCTGGCAACCTCACCTTGGCTGGTAATCCAAAACTGAGGGCACCCCACGCTGTTATTTTAAATTAAATAAATAATTTAAAAAAAAAAAACACGTAGGGGTCCCCCCAAAATTGGATCACCAGCCAAGGTAAAGCAGACAGCTGGGGTCTGATATTCTCAGACTAGGGAGGTCCATGGTTATTGGACTCTCCCCAGCCTAAAAATAGCAGGCCGCAGCCGCCCCAGAAGTGGCGCATCCATTAGATGTGCCAATCCTGGTGCTTCGCCCCAGCTCATCCCGCGCCCTGGTGCGGTGGCAAACGGGGTAATATATGGGGTTAATACCAGATGTGTAATGTCACCTGGCATCAAGCCCTGGGGTTTGTGAGGTCAGGCGTCTATCAGATACCCGACATCACCAACCCAGTCAGTAATAAAAAAAAATAGACGACAAACACATTTTTATTTGAAAAAACACTCCCCAAAACATTCCCTCTTTAACCAATTTATTAGAAAGAAATACAAATCCAGGTCTGGTGTAATCCAAGGGGTTGCCATGACGATCCACAATGTCCCAGTCAATGAAGAGCAGGATGTTCCCCATTGGCTGGGAGAGCAGTGCAGTGACCTGAGCTAACATCAATGGGTCAGCCCAGGTCACTGCAGGGGATGACAAGTGCTGCTGTCAGCGAGGTACATTACCTGCGCTGATCTCCAGCACACTGACAGCACCTGTCACTGAGTTCAATGACCGGCGCCTTCACACCAAGTATCGCGAGAGGCCCGTGACGTCACCGCTAGTCAGTCTCGGGTCGGAAGCGAGAGAAGGTGATGTGACAAGCGGCGGCCATGGAGGACAGTGACAGCGCTGAGGTCGGGATGGCGGGACTTCATCACCGCAGGTAAGCCGAGCGGGACCATGTGTGTGTGTGTGTGTGTGTGTGTGTGTGTGTGTACATGCCGCGGGCAGGAGGGGGCGGAGTGAGCTGAGCGGGGAAGTGTCGGCTTCCTGCACGTAACTAGGATAAACATCGGGTTACTAACCAAAGCGCTTTGGTTGGATACCCGATGTTTATCTTGGTTACCAGCTTGTGGCAGGCTGCCAGCGATGGCTCCTGCACACTGTAGCTGTAAAAAGCCCTGCTTTTTGCTGCTAGAACCGTTCTCGAACGTATCTAGAACTATCGAGCTTTTGCAAAAAGCTCGAGTTCTAGTTCGATCTCGAACAGCCCCCAAAATCGCTCGAGCCCCGAACTGGAGAACCGCGAACCGCGCTCAACTCTAATAGAGATGATAATAGAAACCAAATCTGCTGATGGTTTGTCCAATAGGGGCAGAGTATAAAGAGAAAAGGAGGGGGCCTAAGACTGAACCCTGAGGAACCCCTCATGCATAAAATATTGTTCTAAGTTTTCCATTATCTTTGAGTACAATGTTTCACAAAGGTAACATTCTCAGAATCACTGGGATCTGTTGAAGCATTCCAGAATTATGATAGCAATAAAGTTACACTGGTCAGATTTACAAAATTTGGCTCGGTCATTAATGGCAAAATTGTCTCAGTCACTAAGGCATTAAGGCATTCCCTGACTTTATTTGCCTTGGTGCAGCTGGCAGACACTATTTACCAAAGTGAACTTTGCCATCCACCATACTGCAAAGTTATTTTCAGTGACAGTGTTCATTTAGTACGCAGTTATACATTTTATTGACTCTCCCCAAGTGCATGACCTTACATTGATCTACATTTAACTTCAATTGCAGACAATGTTCTTGCAACATTTTGAAGTTTTTATTGGACACAATTTTATTACTTGGAAAACTAGATAATTTTGTAACCTGTCATCTAATTAATGGTCTACTGCAGATATGTTTACTTAACCACTATTTTACATTCTGTACATTAAAAATGCAAAGTAAAATTGCTTACAATTTAATGTACTTGTGTAGGGATGAAGGGACCCGTGAAAATTTGGGGTCGCTGGGTTTGGTTGAACTTCAGCTAAAAGTTAATTTCTGGAACCTGAACCCCATATAAGTCAATAGGATCCCAAACTTCTGTCTTGTAAAATGGCATTAAAAGGATGCTGTAATTGCCAGGAGGTTGCCCTTCAAACAAATGTGGATTGTGAATACATAAAACAAATGACTTGGAGTCCACCCTATATTTGATAACTAGCGCAGGTGAAACAGAGCTGTGGGCTGCAATCTTCAGCTGTCAGCTTTACCTTGGCAGATTATCAAAAATAGAGACGTTTCCATCCGAGAATGTTGTTTTATACTCCAGGAGAGCCATTCAGAGACTGTGAATGGCTCTCCCTCTGGTGCCTGCACACATCATGCCCTGAAGCAAGCCTGTGCATTTTGGTAGTTGTTTCACAGATCAAATATCAGAGCACTCGTGATAATTGGCTAAGCTCCAGGAGAACTCGAGCATCACAATACTTGATTGAGTAACTCCCAGTGTAGAGCACACTCGCTCATCACAAGTGTTGTGGTACATTATATGGCATCAGAACTTACAGGATTTGTTTTCATTAAATAAATTGGTGAAAAAGGGAGTGTGGAAGGAGTAAGTCACCAATTGGAGTCATGAAAAAATGCAGAAGTGTTCCCTCATATGAGTCATCTGGATTTTAGCGTAAAAAACTGAGTGATGAAAAGACTCACCTGAGTAGGTTGTGCAGGTTCAGGCACAAGGCTAGTTAAAGCTAGAAGGAGACTGCAGCCTGCATTGCCGATCCCAGACAAGGGATGATCAATACAACAAAAAAGAAGAAAATAAGGTAACGGAGAGGCGCTGTCCCAAATAGGATATAAGGACTTTATTGAGAAGCAATGTGTTTCAAGAGCGGTCCACTTTCCTCATCAGGCATAAGAAAACAAAGGCTAAGCTGCATTCTTACAGCTAATTTAACATATGACATTATTAATTAAGATTACCGCTTTACAGGCTAAATTAAATCTATCATTAAAAATATAAAAAAACATAATCATACCTCAATTAAAAATATTAGTCTATATAACATACTATTACAATTATGATAATAAATGTTGCTAATACAATAAAATTATTATAATCAAATAATTCTGTTAACACTAGAAGTCCCAGAAATTTTGAGCTGCCCCCCTGAAGTCCCGAAAGAGGGCCAAATGACAAATATAATAAACTGAATAGAACTAACTAGAAACTAAATGGCTAAACTCAATGGAAAACAACAACCTCCTGTGGTGCGACAGTAATGGCCTTAATTACAGAACAAAAGACAGTGATTATAGGATGTTAGCTAAAATTCTTCAGGTCATTCGACCCGTCTCTGGGTTCCAAAGTTAGAAATGTTAAATGACCCCTCTCTGGGACTTCTAGTGTTAATATATGATTAACACAAATTAAGTATTATACACTTACATATGCATAATTCACATTTAACAACTATGATCAATGCATGTGTTTAACCCATTGGGTAACAGGATTGATAATTTAAAAATCCAAAAGAATTTCCTATTTCCTATTATTCCTATGTTCAATTAGGCTGAACACACACGGTGAGAAAAAAAGAGCAAGTGGAATGCTATAAAAAAGTACATTCCACTCGGACCCATGTTACTCTATGGGTCGCTCCCATGGGTGATTTTTTTTCTCAGCCCTAATCAGACCAAGAAAACAATCGTAGCATGCTGCGGGTGTAATCCGATTAGTTTTTATTTGCATCCATACAATTCTATGGGTGCGAGAGAAACATCACATTGTACTCGCATTACACCGATGTGTAGTGCGATATACGCATCAGCTGATAATAGAGGAGATGAGGAGATTAATCCCTCCTTCTTCTCCACAGCACCTGCCTTATCCTCCACGGCTGTGCTGCATTTGCAGGATTGCATCACAGTAGCATATCACAAGCACATGACGCTCAACTTACACTCCAGCAGAGCGGAAGCCTTAGGCTATGTGCGCACTAGTGCGTTTTACCCGCGGATTTACCCGCGGATTTGTCGCGGAAATTTCTTGAGAAATGTCTGCAATCTTTGTGCAGACATTTCCCAGCAAATCCTATGTGAAAAAAAAATAGCTGTGCGCACACTGCGGATTTTTCTCAAGAAATTTCCTTGAGAAGAATTTCTTGGGAAATTTTCTTGAGAAAATGAGCATGTCAATTCTTTTCCGCAGGTACCCTGCGGATTTCGGCAGTACAGCCTGCAAAATCCGCAGGGAACAACCTGTGGGAAAATCGCGGCAAATTCGCAGCTAATCTGCATGCGGATTTGGTGCGGATTTTTTCCGGAGGTCCGGAAATCTTCCACTCCCAGAAGTTTCTCAAGAAATTTTCTTGAGAAACTTCACAGTTCTAGTGCGCAGATAGCCTTATACTGATCTACAGGTTTTTTGGATCCTTTCCATTCACATTAAAAAAAATGCCTAGAAAAGCTATGGCTATCAAAAATAGGCAGTGCCTTATGTACTTTTTTTATTTATTCCCAATTTTTCTGTGTATTTATTTCTTTTGACTTACATGGTTAGTAATGGGAGTGTCTCATAGACTGCTCACCATTACTAACCTTGGACCTAATGGCAGATGTGATTTTTTACATCAACTCCAGATATTACACTGATTACCATTGCACCTGGTCAATCGGGATCAGCAAGGTAATGTGTCATAATTGACAAATCTAATGAATGCAGCACTTCAAGGGCAACTGCAGGCTGGTATTTTTAGTCTGGGAGGGGCCAAATAATTTAAAAAAAAAATGCTGTAAGATCTCCTCTATTTTTGATAACCAACCATGGTAAAGCTGACCGCTGGTGATTGCAGCTACACGCTGCTGGTTTTCTCATGCTGGTTATCAAAAATAGCAAGGGGGTCCAAGCATTTTTATTTTTGTTTTTTTGCGGTTGTGCGCCAGCCAATCATAGCCATGCCAGTAACTGACATGGCTGTGATGGGGCCGGAATACACACACTATAAAAGTTTGCCGATTGACTGCAGCAAAGGCCCTCAATAAGCTTTATTTGTTTGACAAACCCAAACAGGATCAAGACATTCAGGTAAAAGTCTGTGTTTGGGTCCAAGACCCTAGCACCCAGTGTTTGGCATGAACCACAAACTTTACAGGTCGGGTTCGCTCATCCCTAAATGGCACCTGTCAAGTGATAACTAGTGATGAGCGAGCATGCTTGTAACTACTCGGTACTCGCACGAGTATCGCTGTACTCGGGCTGCTCGGCGGGGACCGAGCAATCTCGCGATACTCGTGCTGTACTCGTGGTCTTCATTTCTGCATGTTGGCGCTCTTTTGAGAGCCAGCCCTCATGCAGGGATTGGCTGGCAGACCACTGCAATGCCACAGCCCTGTTAGTTGTGGAATTGCAGTGATTGGCCGGCCTGCACAGCGTGACCGAGCCTTTATACCGGCCGGCGCGCTGTGCTCTGCTCACAGCTATCCAGACAGTCAGTGCAGGGAGAGTGTCGCTGATTCAGGGAAAGCTTTGCGGCCCTTTATAGCTTTTTCAGTTGCAGGGCTGCTGTCAGGTTTCCAGGTTTTCCAGTTCTCTTTTTGACTGCCCTTGCCCTCGGTTAACATGGAGGTTACCGTTCTGTTGCCCTACTTCCTGTCCAGCAGCTTAAAAGGCCGCCTCCCAGCCCAGTCCAGTGCCTGAGTATACTGCCTGCTGTGTGCTCCTGCTGTGTTTGCTGCTTATTCCGGATTGCCTCGGGATTCCCCTAAAGGACTACCTACCGATTGTCTCAGGACTGTACCCGGCTCTTAAGGCTGTGCCCGGATTCCGTTTACCATCTTCGGTCAGCACTCCGCCTGGTTCTCTTTTGGTTCGTAACCATCCTGGACAAACATTTCCGTACGGACACTCATTGACTTTACCGCTTGCTCCTTATCCCGGCCGCTGCGCATTTAGGCCTTCCGGGGTAGATTGCCGGACAGTCCCTGTATAGGGGTTCGCTCCGGTGGTCTCCCTGGGGGAGTCCGGTGCGTGGTCCCGGGAATCCCCTGCGCGTCTATTCCGGAAAGTATTGTATTGTTGTGTTTGTTCTGTTTCTACCGTGGTGACATACTATAAAACATCTTGTACCCGGAACTCGTCTCTGATTGTCATTGCCCTACGCTATCGAAATCCTCAGAATATAGAATAAGTATTACAGCTGCCATCTCGCCCTTGGGGGTCTATCTCCATGGATTTTATTGTGGAGTTGCCGGTCTCAGGCGGGCATAATACCATTTTAGTGGTGGTGGATCGATTGACTAAAGCTGCTCACTTCATTCCGTGTACCGGTCTTCCCTCAGCCGCAGAGACAGTGGATTTGGTTGTCCAGAACGTATTCCGATTGCATGGGGTACCGGATGAGATCATCTCCGATCGGGGCGTGCAGTTCACGTCGAGATTCTGGAAGGGGTTTTGTACGGCACTCCAGATTGATGTCTGTTTGTCTTCTGCATACCATCCTCAGACAAATGGACAAACCGAACGGACGAATCAAACCCTGGAACAATATCTTCGCTGTTATGTCAGCCATCTCCAAGACGATTGGGTGAAGATGCTTCCGTTGGCGGAGTTCTCCTACAACAACACTCAGAGCAGCTCCACTAAGGTAACGCCCTTTTTCGCTAACCTGGGTTACCATCCGACTATTTTGCCTAGGTCACCGGTTGCGGTTTCGGTACCAGCGGTGGAGGACAGAGTGACAGAACTACGACAAAATCTGGAGGTTCTAAGGAACACCGTAGCTACGGCCCAGGAGCGTTACAAGAGGTCGGCGGACACTCACCGGAAACCGGCACCCATGTACAAGGTAGGGGACTCTGTATGGTTATCCACCAAAAACCTGAGATTGGGTGTTCCTTCGCAGAAACTGGGACAAAAATTCATCGGTCCGTTCAAAATCACCGGGATCGTGAGCCCTGTGGCCTGTCGGCTACGGTTACCGCACCATCTAAAGGTACACCCGGTCTTTCATGTGTCTCTCCTCAAACCCGTTTCCCCTAATACTTTTCATGGTCGTATTGTGCCTCCTCCTCCGCCTGTGATGGTCGACGGCGAGGAGCAGTTCGTGGTTGAGGACATTATTGACTCCCGGCTCCATCGTCGTCGGCTTCAGTATCTGGTACGTTGGCAGGGGTACGCCCCCGAGGACGATTCCTGGGAACCGGTGGGTAACATTCGGGCACCCCGGAAGATTGCTCAGTTTCATCGCCGGTACCCGGACAAACCTGGCCCTGATCCGTCCTGAGGCCGTCTCTGGGGGGGGGGAGTAATGTCAGGTTTCCAGGTTTTCCAGTTCTCTTTTTGACTGCCCTTGCCCTCGGTTAACATGGAGGTTACCGTTCTGTTGCCCTACTTCCTGTCCAGCAGCTTAAAAGGCCGCCTCCCAGCCCAGTCCAGTGCCTGAGTATACTGCCTGCTGTGTGCTCCTGCTGTGTTTGCTGCTTATTCCGGATTGCCTCGGGATTCCCCTAAAGGACTACCTACCGATTGTCTCAGGACTGTACCCGGCTCTTAAGGCTGTGCCCGGATTCCGTTTACCATCTTCGGTCAGCACTCCGCCTGGTTCTCTTTTGGTTCGTAACCATCCTGGACAAACATTTCCGTACGGACACTCATTGACTTTACCGCTTGCTCCTTATCCCGGCCGCTGCGCATTTAGGCCTTCCGGGGTAGATTGCCGGACAGTCCCTGTATAGGGGTTCGCTCCGGTGGTCTCCCTGGGGGAGTCCGGTGCGTGGTCCCGGGAATCCCCTGCGCGTCTATTCCGGAAAGTATTGTATTGTTGTGTTTGTTCTGTTTCTACCGTGGTGACATACTATAAAACATCTTGTACCCGGAACTCGTCTCTGATTGTCATTGCCCTACGCTATCGAAATCCTCAGAATATAGAATAAGTATTACAGCTGCAAACAGTGTGACCAAAAGTCCTTCTCAGGACTATTCTAGTTGTATACAGGCAGGCAGGCAGGGTATATATAGCCATTCCTAGTGGTGACCGTATACCAGCCTTCATCATATCTGGGGCTGGTGTACACAGTGTAAAACAGTCCAGATAGTGTCTGACTTGTCTGTAATTGTCGCTCCCCAAAAAAACCTGTTAGGTTCTTATTGCGTCCGTGCTTGGTTTTTAAAACCGCACGTGTGTGCCTGTTGGTGGCAGCGTACAGGTGCACTTGTGTGCAATTTCCACAAACTTTGATATAACGCACAAGTAGTGAATATACACGTCAGCAGTGCACAGCATTGCAAAATGCGCAAGGGCATTGACAAGGAACAAGGAAGTGGACGTGATGGTGGTGCAGGCAGAGGCCGAGGTCGTGGGCAAGCTCTAATTTCGCCACAACAAAGGGCCACATCTAGTCGCTCGCACGTCCTGTCCCAAATTCTTGGGGACCGCAGCAGTACACCGCTCTTGAACCAAGACCAGTGTCAACAGGTTGTTAGTTGGATAGCAGATAATGCTTCCAGTCAGATTGGCACCACCACAAACACTCTGTCTTCCACACGGTCAAGTGTCAGTAGCCGTGATACTGCACCGCACATTTCTGAACCTGATCCTCCTTCCTACCACCAGGCTGAGTACACGTCCTCCTCGGACATTAATGATCCCACACTTGGACACTCGGAAGAGCTGTTCACGTTTCCATTCACACATTCTGGCCTCTCGCCAGCTCATATTGAAGTGGGTCATGAGGAGATCGTCTGTACAGATGGCCAAATATTTGAGCAGCCACGTTCTCACGAAGTTGGCAACGTGTCTCAACAAGTGGTGGACGATGATGAGACACAATTGTCAGGAAGTCAGGAGGAGGAGCAGGGTGCGGAAGAGGAAGACGACGTGGTGGATGATCCAGTAACTGACCCAACCTGGCAGGAGGATATGCAGAGCGATGACAGCAGTGCACAGGGGGAGGGAGGCGTAGCATCACAACAGGCAGTAAGAAGCAGGGTGGTGGCCCCAGGCAGAAGTCAGGCAACCTTTCCCCAGAACAACACGACGACACAAGGTGCCTGTACAAATGTTAGGTCTTCCCGAGTCTGGCAGTTTTTTAAGTTGGATCCAGATGATTCAAAAAAGGCCATTTGCAACACCTGCCGTGCCAGCATCAGCAGGGGTACCAAAACTAGCAGCCTGACCACCACCAGCATGATCAGGCACATGTCAGCTAAGCACCTGACTTTGTGGGAAGTACAACAGAGTCGAGGAGCAGTGCTTGCTGATGTCACTGCTACGTCTTCACTGGTTGTGCATGCGAGCCAATCCCCTGTCCATGCTGCCTGCGAACAAGCCTCCTCCACTCCTGCACCTGCAGTTGCCTACGCAGAAAGAACACCATCATCAAGCACGTCCTTGTCCCAGCGCAGCGTTCAGTTATCCATTCAGCAAACCTTTGAACGCAGGCGCAAATACACTGCCAACACCCCACATGCCACAGTTCTAAATGCTAACATTTCGCGACTGCTTGCGCTGGAAATGTTGCCTTTTAGGCTGGTGGAGACAGAAGCATTCCGTGACCTGATGGCGGCAGCTGTCCCACGTTACTCGGTCCCCAGCCGCCACTATTTCTCCCGGTGTGCCGTCCCCGCGTTGCATAACCACGTGTCACAAAACATCACACGTGCCCTGAACAACGCTGTTTCACCCAAGGTCCACCTAACCACAGACACGTGGACAAGTGCTTGTGGGCAAGGCCGCTACATCTCGTTGACGGCACACTGGGTTAATATTGTGGAAGCTGGGACCCAGTCTGAGCGAGGGACGGAACACGTCCTTCCCACACCAAGGTTTGCAGGCCCTACCTCAGTCAGGGTTTCACCCACACTCTACAGCTCCGGAATGTCATGCTCTTCAGCCTCCTCCTCCTCCTGCGCATCCTCATCCACTGTACCCTCCACACCAGTCACAAGCTGGAAGCACTGCAGCACTGCCTCGGCGAAGCGGCAACAGGCTGTGCTGAAGCTAATCTGCATAGGTGACAAACCCCACAATGCAGAAGAGCTGTGGACAGCTCTGAAACAGCAGGCAGATCACTGGCTCACACCTCTGAACCTAAAGCCAGGAAAGGTCGTGTGTGACAATGGCCGGAACCTGGTGGCGGCTTTGAGGCGAGGCCAGCTGACACATGTTCCATGCGTGGCCCATGTTCTCAACCTCGTGGTTCAGCGGTTTCTAAAGTCATACCCAGAGCTGTCTGATCTGCTGGTAAAAGTTCGCCGCCTGTCTGCACATTTTCGAAAGTCACCTACTGCTTCAGCCGGCCTTGCCGGCTTTCAGCGCAGTTTGCATCTTCCGGCTCACAGACTGGTGTGTGATGTCCCCACGCGTTGGAATTCAACTCTGCACATGTTGGTCAGGATATGTGAGCAGAAGAGGGCAGTTGTTGAGTACCTGCATCACCTAAGCCGTCGGGAAATGGGTCAAACTCCACACATAACACCTGAGGAGTGGAGATGGATGTCAGACCTATGTACCATCCTCCAAAACTTTGAGGACTCCACCAAGATGGTGAGTGGTGATGACGCCATTATTAGCGTCACCATACCGCTACTCTGCCTTCTAAAACGGTCTTTGCTGAAAAACAAACATGATGCATTGCAGGCGGAGCGCAATGAGTTGCAGCAAGAAACAGTAGTGGGTGTGGGTGATGATAACACACAGCCCAGCCTCGTCTCATCACAACGTGCAGTGGAGGACTATGACGAGGAGGAGGATGAAGACATGGAGCAACTCTCCGGCCAAATTGAGGATATGACATGCACACCAGTCATATCCTCGGTTCAGCGTGGCTGGCCAGAGGACAGGGTAGATGAGGAGGAGGAGGAGGAGGAGGACAGCATGTTCAGTCATCTTGTTGGTCAGGCTACTGAAGTCCTGGCTGTTAAGAGTCTGGCGCACATGGCTGACTTTATGGTAAGCTGCCTGTCTCGTGACCCTCGCGTTAAGAACATCTTGGCCGACAATCATTACTGGTTGGTAACACTGTTAGACCCACGCTACAAGGAGAACTTTTTGTCTCTTATTCCCGTGGAGAGGTCAACCAAAATGCAGCAGTTCCGGAAGGCCATAGTCACGGAAGTAGGCAAAGCATTCCCCTCACAAAACGCTAGCGGCATAGGTCATGAATCAGTGGACAACCGAGGCGTACAGCCGAGAGAGGCACAAGTCCAATCCGCCAGAGGTAGGGGAACAGTCTTTAAGATGTGGGACAGTTTTCTTAGCCCCTCACGTACCACAGCCCCTGAGGTGCGGGGTAGTGCCACAAGAAATCCTAAGTTTGCCCAGATGCTGAAGGAGTACCTTGCAGATCGAACAACTGTACTCCGACATTCCTCTGTGCCTTACAATTATTGGGTATCCAAGCTGGACACGTGGCATGAATTGGCTCTCTACGCCTTGGAAGTCCTGGCCTGCCCTGCTGCTAGCGTTTTGTCAGAGCGTGTTTTTAGTGCCGCAGGTGGAATCATTACAGATAAACGCACCCGCCTGTCAACTGAAAATGCTGACAGGCTGACTCTGATCAAGATGAACAAGGGTTGGATTGGGCCAGACTTCACCACACCACCAGCAAATGAGAGCGGAATTTAAAGTTTGCCATGTACCTCCACTCACCCATGGGTACACACTTCTGGACTTTGGATAATCGCTGGACTGCTCCTCCTTCTCCTCATGCGCCACCATGATGATGACCGTTACAAATTGCAATACTTAGGCCTTTGTTTCAGGTATACCCCCAGTGGTAAATTTTTTCGCCCATTCTTTGCAGAATGGACATTACAACGACAGGAGACCCGCTCCTTTGCAATGGGAACAATGTTTTGAGGCCCTCATGCACGTCTCTACCCAGGGACAACGTGGAGCCTCCCAATTTTTGGCTGCCCTGCCTAAGGGCTATACTACAATAGACCCACTTCCTTCCAATGGGCACTTCAGGTTTACAGGCCATCATGCACGTCTCTATCCAGGGACAACGTGGAGCCTCCCAATTTTTGGCTGCCCTGCCTAAGGGCTATACTATAATACACCCACTTCCTGACAATGGACACTTAATGTTTTGAGGCCCTCATGCACGTCTCTACCCAGGGACAACGTGGAGCCTCCCAATTTTTGGCTGCCCTGCCTAAGGGCTATATTATAATACACCCACTTCCTGACAATGGACACTTAATGTTTTGAGGCCCTCATGCACGTCTCTACCCAGGGACAACGTGGAGCCTCCCAATTTTTGGCTGCCCTGCCTAAGGGCTATACTACAATAGACCCACTTCCTTACAATGGGCACTTCAGGTTTACAGGCCATCATGCACGTCTCTATCCAGGGACAATGTGGAGCCTCCCAATTTTTGGCTGCCCTGCCTAAGGGCTATACTATAATACACCCACTTCCTTCCAATGGGCACTTCAGGTTTACAGGCCCTCATGCACGTCTCTATCCAGGGACAACGTGGAGCCTCCCAATTTTTGGCTGCCCTGCCTAAGGGCTATACTACAATAGACCCACTTCCTTACAATGGGCACTTCAGGTTTACAGGCCATCATGCACGTCTCTATCCAGGGACAATGTGGAGCCTCCCAATTTTTGGCTGCCCTGCCTAAGGGCTATACTATAATACACCCACTTCCTGACAATGGACACTTAATGTTTTGAGGCCCTCATGCACGTCTCTACCCAGGGACAACGTGGAGCCTCCCAATTTTTGGCTGCCCTGCCTAAGGGCTATACTATAATACACCCACTTCCTGACAATGGACACTTAATGTTTTGAGGCCCTCATGCACGTCTCTACCCAGGGACAACGTGGAGCCTCCCAATTTTTGGCTGCCCTGCCTAAGGGCTATACTATAATACACCCACTTCCTGACAATGGACACTTAATGTTTTGAGGCCCTCATGCACGTCTCTACCCAGGGACAACGTGGAGCCTCCCAATTTTTGGCTGCCCTGCCTAAGGGCTATACTATAATACACCCACTTCCTGACAATGGACACTTAATGTTTTGAGGCCCTCATGCACGTCTCTACCCAGGGACAACGTGGAGCCTCCCAATTTTTGGCTGCCCTGCCTAAGGGCTATACTATAATACACCCACTTCCTGACAATGGACACTTAATGTTTTGAGGCCCTCATGCACGTCTCTACCCAGGGACAACGTGGAGCCTCCCAATTTTTGGCTGCCCTGCCTAAGGGCTATACTACAATAGACCCACTTCCTTACAATGGGCACTTCAGGTTTACAGGCCATCATGCACGTCTCTATCCAGGGACAATGTGGAGCCTCCCAATTTTTGGCTGCCCTGCCTAAGGGCTATACTATAATACACCCACTTCCTTCCAATGGGCACTTCAGGTTTACAGGCCCTCATGCACGTCTCTATCCAGGGACAACGTGGAGCCTCCCAATTTTTGGCTGCCCTGCCTAAGGGCTATACTACAATAGACCCACTTCCTTACAATGGGCACTTCAGGTTTACAGGCCATCATGCACGTCTCTATCCAGGGACAATGTGGAGCCTCCCAATTTTTGGCTGCCCTGCCTAAGGGCTATACTATAATACACCCACTTCCTGACAATGGACACTTAATGTTTTGAGGCCCTCATGCACGTCTCTACCCAGGGACAACGTGGAGCCTCCCAATTTTTGGCTGCCCTGCCTAAGGGCTATACTATAATACACCCACTTCCTGACAATGGACACTTAATGTTTTGAGGCCCTCATGCACGTCTCTACCCAGGGACAACGTGGAGCCTCCCAATTTTTGGCTGCCCTGCCTAAGGGCTATACTATAATACACCCACTTCCTGACAATGGACACTTAATGTTTTGAGGCCCTCATGCACGTCTCTACCCAGGGACAACGTGGAGCCTCCCAATTTTTGGCTGCCCTGCCTAAGGGCTATACTATAATACACCCACTTCCTGACAATGGACACTTAATGTTTTGAGGCCCTCATGCACGTCTCTACCCAGGGACAACGTGGAGCCTCCCAATTTTTGGCTGCCCTGCCTAAGGGCTATACTATAATACACCCACTTCCTGACAATGGACACTTAATGTTTTGAGGCCCTCATGCACGTCTCTACCCAGGGACAACGTGGAGCCTCCCAATTTTTGGCTGCCCTGCCTAAGGGCTATACTACAATAGACCCACTTCCTTACAATGGGCACTTCAGGTTTACAGGCCATCATGCACGTCTCTATCCAGGGACAATGTGGAGCCTCCCAATTTTTGGCTGCCCTGCCTAAGGGCTATACTATAATACACCCACTTCCTTCCAATGGGCACTTCAGGTTTACAGGCCCTCATGCACGTCTCTATCCAGGGACAACGTGGAGCCTCCCAATTTTTGGCTGCCCTGCCTAAGGGCTATACTACAATAGACCCACTTACTTACAATGGGCACTTCAGGTTTACAGGCCATCATGCACGTCTCTATCCAGGGACAATGTGGAGCCTCCCAATTTTTGGCTGCCCTGCCTAAGGGCTATACTATAATACACCCACTTCCTGACAATGGACACTTAATGTTTTGAGGCCCTCATGCACGTCTCTACCCAGGGACAACGTGGAGCCTCCCAATTTTTGGCTGCCCTGCCTAAGGGCTATACTATAATACACCCACTTCCTGACAATGGACACTTAATGTTTTGAGGCCCTCATGCACGTCTCTACCCAGGGACAACGTGGAGCCTCCCAATTTTTGGCTGCCCTGCCTAAGGGCTATACTATAATACACCCACTTCCTGACAATGGACACTTAATGTTTTGAGGCCCTCATGCACGTCTCTACCCAGGGACAACGTGGAGCCTCCCAATTTTTGGCTGCCCTGCCTAAGGGCTATACTATAATACACCCACTTCCTGACAATGGACACTTAATGTTTTGAGGCCCTCATGCACGTCTCTACCCAGGGACAACGTGGAGCCTCCCAATTTTTGGCTGCCCTGCCTAAGGGCTATACTACAATAGACCCACTTCCTTACAATGGGCACTTCAGGTTTACAGGCCATCATGCACGTCTCTATCCAGGGACAATGTGGAGCCTCCCAATTTTTGGCTGCCCTGCCTAAGGGCTATACTATAATACACCCACTTCCTGACAATGGACACTTAATGTTTTGAGGCCCTCATGCACGTCTCTACCCAGGGACAACGTGGAGCCTCCCAATTTTTGGCTGCCCTGCCTAAGGGCTATACTATAATACACCCACTTCCTGACAATGGACACTTAATGTTTTGAGGCCCTCATGCACGTCTCTACCCAGGGACAACATGGAGCCTCCCAATTTTTGGCTGCCCTGCCTAAGGGCTATACTACAATAGACCCACTTCCTTACAATGGGCACTTCAGGTTTACAGGCCATCATGCACGTCTCTATCCAGGGACAATGTGGAGCCTCCCAATTTTTGGCTGCCCTGCCTAAGGGCTATACTATAATACACCCACTTCCTTCCAATGGGCACTTCAGGTTTACAGGCCCTCATGCACGTCTCTATCCAGGGACAACGTGGAGCCTCCCAATTTTTGGCTGCCCTGCCTAAGGGCTATACTACAATAGACCCACTTCCTTACAATTGGCACTTCAGGTTTACAGGCCATCATGCACGTCTCTATCCAGGGACAACGTGGAGCCTCCCAATTTTTGGCTGCCCTGCCTAAGGGCTATACTACAATAGACCCACTTCCTTACAATGGGCACTTCAGGTTTACAGGCCATCATGCACGTCTGTATGCAGGGGCATTGGTGAACCTCACAATTTTGGACTGCCCTGGCAAAGGAAAATACTACAAAGACTCACTTCCTCAAAATGGGCACATTAGACTCAAGAGGCCTTCATGTACGTCTCTTCTCAGGGACATCGGAGTGCCACACAATGTTTTCACGTAAAATCTTTCATGTATTAATCTCAAAAAGTAACATACACCAGCTCTATCTCACTATTGGGTATGTGCCCTTAACATTTCCGCCATGAAAAATCATTTTGGGGTCATTTTGGAAGGTTTTCTGGTGAGTCCGTAAAAATGGCGTAAAACGCGGACAAAATTGTTCACAGCTGTGACTTTTCAGTGATAAATGCTTCAAGGGGTCTTCCCCATGCTGTTGCCATGTCATTTGAGCACTCTTCTGAGACTTTTGTGACATTTTTAGGGTTTCCCCATGCTGCCGGGGGGTCATTTCACAAAAATACTCGGGTCTCCCATAGGATAAAATTGGGCTCGTTGCTCGGGCCGAGTACACGAGTATCTTGGGAGGCTCGGCCCGAGCTTCGAGCACCCGAGCTTTTTAGTACTCGCTCATCACTAGTGATAACATATATTAGTCAAAGAGTGAACAGTCAGTAATGTTGATGTGTTGGAAGCTGGGGACATGGGCAAGAATTAGAATCTCAGCAGTTTTAACCTTTGTCCGGCTGAATAGGTACAATTGTAACTATTCCTTTTTTAAAATTGCTTTTATTTTATTTTTAGAAAAGCCGTAGAGGGCTGAAATTTTGTGACATCTCTGCAGTTTTGGTCCAAATTTCAATAACATATCTCCACCCCCTTCCGAGATAAGGGGTCGAGATATTTTTGCATCCATTATGCAGCCTGACGAAGGTTAACATAGGTCAAGTTATGAAGGCTTGAAGACTGGATTCAAACATTTCCTAAACAAGTAACATCTAGGTCTGGAAAATATTCTGCTTTAAATCTTTGGCTTGTTGCATTTATATGAATGTTATCACCAATTTAAACTAGTGATAGGCAAGCATTTATGCTCAGGTGCTCTTTATGGGTAATTTACTGTGTATAGAGGGCTCTGGTGGTTCATAATGTGGGTGTCATCATTCCGGGTGTTTCAGGGCTGTGGAGGGATCATACTGTTTTTAAAGAAACTAGAAAAAAAACATACTATATAGAGGGATCACCACACTGAAATAATCATGAATATTTTGAATGTGTATTAGTAAATATCAAAAATAGACACCACAAGTAGGTAGCGGATTTAAAAACATTTAAAAACACATGCCAGTGCATCAAGACACCCCATGGCCTCACGTGTAAACAATTTACATTAGTCTTAAAATGATAAATAAATGCATGCAACATGTACAAAAAACATGGATAAGCAGATAAACTATACGAGCAATAAAGATAAACAACCTACCTGTCCTGCAAAGTTCATAGTATCTGTCACTGTGGAGCCCACATTAAATCATATAGAGGACTCAGGTTACAAATGTCTGTGATGCCTATCAGGGATAAGGGGAGATACTTCAAAGGCCCAATTGTTGGGTGGACTCAAGCAGGTAAATACATGTAATAACCCCCAGGGACAAAGTATCTCATCTAAAGGTACCGTCACACATAACGAGATCGCTAGCAAGATTGCAGCTGAGTCACAGTTTCCGTGACACAGTAGCGATCCCGTTAGCGATCTTGTTATGTGTGACACCTACCAGCGATCAGGCCCTGCTGTGAGATCTCTAGTCCTTGCAGAATGGTCCAGGCCATTTTCTTCAAAGGCGATGTCTTGCTGGGCAGGACACATCGCTGTGTTTGACACTGTGTGACAGGGCCACAGTGACTGCTGAGATCATTATACAGGTCGCTACTGCGACCTGTATTGTTCCTGCATCGCTGGTAAGGTCTGACTGTGTGACATCTGACCTGCGACCTCCCAGCGACTTACCTGCGATCCCTATCAGGTCGCATCATTTTCGGGATCGCTGGTAAGTCATTGTGTGTGACTGGGCCTTTAGACCAGGAACCCACAATCTGTCAAGATTACATCTGCACAGGTTCTAGCGCAAGAAACATGTTGCCATAATAGGCCGTGTAAAAGGCATAAGGTTGAAAAAAGAGAATGCTCAGGTGCTCTTTAGGAGTAATTTGCTGTGTATAGAGAGCTATGATGGTTCATAATGAGGGGGTTATCATTCTGGGTGTTCGAGGGCTGGGGAGGGATCATACTGTGTTTGATAGTGCTGCATAGGCCATCACAATGTGTTGGGGGATGTGAGAAATCATACTGTGAAGGTCATCATTCTGTTTTTGAGGGCTATGGTTAGATCATCATTCTGTTTTAGGGGAGCTGTAGAGGATTATAATTTGTGGGTGTCATCAATCTGTGTGTAAGAAAATACTTTTTGAGAGGCTTTAAGGCCATCATACTGTGTACAGTGAGCCGTGGGGTCCATAATACTGCTTGGGGGCTGTGGGGGATATCATAATGTGTTAGGGCTATGGGGGATCATACTGTGATAGGCAGCATTCTGAGGCTGTAGGGACCTTAATACTGTTTGTGGAGCTGTGGGAGCCATTATATAGGGTTGATGGGCTGTAGTGGCATCATATGGGGGGCTCTAGAGTTCTGTATACTATTTTATGGACTGTGTGTGCAATTATATTTTGTGTGATGTAATATTTTTTGGGTGGCTGTGGGGGCTCATACTATGTGTTAGGCTCTGAGGGCCATTATACTGTATTGTGGTGCTGTAGTGTGACGCCCTGGCACAGCCAGGGTGTCACAGAAAGAGTTAATCCTCCTTGGTAATCTGATCTCACACGGTGCAGCATGACAAAGCACAGCCCCCAGTGTAAGGGAAAAGCAGAGGAGAGGGGAGGGGCTGGAGCAGACAGTGTGTGGAGGCAGACAGGACGGAAGTCTGGAGGAGTTAGCTCCCGGCTGGGAGTGAAGTGTGCTCTGAGAGGGCCGGGACAGGCCGTAGTGAGGAAGGGGCCAGAACAGGTAGCCGGAGCCGGGCGGTGGCCCCTCGGTACCTGGGTACCCGGATCACTACAGGGGAGTGATTCCCCGTTCCCGGCTGAGGAGCAGTGGAAGAGAGTGGAGAGAAAGACACTTGCTGCAGGGAAAGAACAACCAGGGCTGCTGCACCGTGTGTGGGATACAAACACCCCCGTACCGAAGGCTGCGGACACCGGCAATTCTTAGTTCACCAGTGACTCCGTGTGACTTTATTGTGAGTACACTCGTGCCCTCGGGCACTGCACTGCAGCACTGCGCCCTGCCGCCCCCTGCTTACCCCATCATCGGGCCCCGGGACAACCAACCCCCCTACCCACGGAGGGGACATAACAACTACGCTGCTCCCTGTCATCGCTCCCGGGATCCCCTTCCAGAGCAGCGGTGGTGTTCCACCATCACCACAACCGTGGGTGGCGTCACGGACAATCTCCCCTAACAAAACCCCTTTTACTTTGGAGCCTGGGATCACAGACCGGGTCACGCCATCGTGATACCCGCAGAAGTGACTCTGTGGCCCGGATCTGAGTACCCCTGGTCCCCGGGCGACACATTTGGCGTCACGAACAGGATCGAACCCATCCAGTTACCTGGAGGAAGTGCGCCTTATTCTGGACTGTCAGCGGTGATCCGCTGCAAAAATCTTAAAGTCACCATCTTTGCCGCCATTTTGGCGCGAAAATCTCCCGCCCAGCACCTTCTTCCCCCAAGCGTTGGGCGCGAAAAAGAGGCTCCGCCCCCCCGAGAACGCGGGCGGAAGTGAAGCTCCGGAGGACCGGAAGCGAAAGGGAAACTTTAAAAGCTGCTGGAAGGACTGCTCCCGAGTACCAAGGGGGAGCAGAAAGAAGGAACCGCAGCTTATGTGACAAGGACTGTGGAAGCAGGGACGCCAGGACTCTGCCAGCATTTGGTTCCTGGAAGAGGCCGCCGCAGCGATGCACCGAGCCGTTACCCCTGTTACCGGTAGCGGAGCCCGCAGCGCCTGTTGGGAAGGACCCAGACCTGGGGTCCCCAGGCCTCACCTTTGTCACCACCCTGCCACCGGCCCCGGCAGTCCGCCCGGCCGCGACGGAGATGACGACGGCTCCGGCAGTCCGCCCGGCCGCAACGGCAGCAAAGTACCGGTCCCGTTGACCAATCTGGAACCGTGTCTGGACTGGGGTCAAGGGGTGCTGCCTGGGTTTTAGGGGCAGCACCAAGGCTAGGTTGTTTGGGTGGGTGACTGAAGGAACCGTTACCCTGTTATTATTAAAAGTGTTGGCCTGTTACTGCAATGTTAAAGTGATGTGAATCCCGTTTTGGGAGGATTGAAAATGTTTAAATTGGTTATCCTTTTTTTTTTTTTCCAGTTTTAATAAATTGTCGGTGCCTAGCCGGCCCGAGGACGGGCCGTGTTTTACCAAGGGGGTGTGTGACGCCCTGGCACAGCCAGGGTGTCACAGAAAGAGTTAATCCTCCTTGGTAATCTGATCTCACACGGTGCAGCATGACAAAGCACAGCCCCCAGTGTAAGGGAAAAGCAGAGGAGAGGGGAGGGGCTGGAGCAGACAGTGTGTGGAGGCAGACAGGACGGAAGTCTGGAGGAGTTAGCTCCCGGCTGGGAGTGAAGTGTGCTCTGAGAGGGCCGGGACAGGCCGTAGTGAGGAAGGGGCCAGAACAGGTAGCCGGAGCCGGGCGGTGGCCCCTCGGTACCTGGGTACCCGGATCACTACAGGGGAGTGATTCCCCGTTCCCGGCTGAGGAGCAGTGGAAGAGAGTGGAGAGAAAGACACTTGCTGCAGGGAAAGAACAACCAGGGCTGCTGCACCGTGTGTGGGATACAAACACCCCCGTACCGAAGGCTGCGGACACCGGCAATTCTTAGTTCACCAGTGACTCCGTGTGACTTTATTGTGAGTACACTCGTGCCCTCGGGCACTGCACTGCAGCACTGCGCCCTGCCGCCCCCTGCTTACCCCATCATCGGGCCCCGGGACAACCAACCCCCCTACCCACGGAGGGGACATAACAACTACGCTGCTCCCTGTCATCGCTCCCGGGATCCCCTTCCAGAGCAGCGGTGGTGTTCCACCATCACCACAACCATGGGTGGCGTCACGGACAATCTCCCCTAACAAAACCCCTTTTACTGTGGAGCCTGGGATCACAGACCGGGTCACGCCATCGTGATACCCGCAGAAGTGACTCTGTGGCCCGGATCTGAGTAACCCTGGTCCCCGGGCGACACAGTAGCATCATTATGTGGCACCCCATAGTTAAGTAGCCACAGAAAGGCTGTGTGCGCACGTTGCATTTTTTCATGCATTTACACAGCGTTTTAAACTGCAGCATAAACGCATGCATTGTGTGTCCCCAGCAAAGTCTATGAGAAGTCAGCAAATTTCAAGGGCACGTTGCGTTTTGATACGCAGCGTTTTGGATGCCAAATTTTTTACAAAATCGATGCGTTCTAAAAAGCAACATGTCATTTATTTTGTGCATTTTGGATGCTTTTCCCACTCTGTCAATGGTAGAGCAAGCATCTAGAATGCATGTGTGACGCCCTTGGACTATCAGGTCGTCACAGGGTATTGCACACTCTGCCCTCCCATGCAATATCCACCTCCTTCTTGGTTATGGGTCCACAACTAAATGGTGTTTCCTACATCAGCTAGTCAAAATCCTAGGTACACTCTGCACCACACCCACCAGACTCAACAGTGGAAAGCCTGAGGGGAATAGGGTCGCCCACTTGGGGGGTTGGTTAGGGGAGGTCAGGAGTGTCAGGGGAAAGAGAGTTGGAGCTTGGAAGTGAAGGAGAGAGGAGGTCAGGAGCAGGGCTCCTAGGAGGCTATCTAGGTGGCAGACGGTGGTCTGGGCCTAGAGGAGCTGGACCCCCGGTCGCAGGGGATCGTGGCAAGGGGCATGGAACTGTGAAGGATGACAGTCGGTGGCCTTGCACTATCACCGGGCTGGGACCAGGGCACAACGGGGTACGTGGACCCTAGGTCAGGGAGTAGCTTCAGACAACCAGACAATTTACCAGAAGAGAACGGAGCCTTCAAGATCCGCTCTCCACCTGCTCCAAAATCGGGGTACTAGCGCAACAAGGGGGATAGGACTTTCCACTCAAACGGTCCAGAAAATCCCAAGCGTGAACCCTGAGAGCAAGCTCCCACACTTAGCCATAGTGGGGAGCGGGACTCGGCAAGTTCCATAATACCGGGACCAACAGAGAAGTAAACTTAGTGCCAGGAGGCAGGTCACGGATCACCAGGCAGCATCATTGGGGACGGGACCCGACTTAGCTCCCCTCAGCAGCAGTGGTATCCAGAACTTTGGTTTATCCAGTAGTCGGTGTCAGCTTAATGGACTGAGTGAGTATGCAAGTGTCCCCTTCACACCCAACAGCACTCCCAAACTACCATCACTGAGTCTCGGGGCATTCCCCCTACCCATGGAGGGCTCTAACACCTGGCTGCCCCACTCCATCACCCCTGGGTACTCCCAACTGCAACTGTGGTACTCCAAATTACCACATAGCACGGGTGGCGTCATGAACTCTAACATAATCCCCTGTAGATACCCCGGAGACCCCTCGAGCCACCGCGGAACCGGATCCGAGCAGCCCGGCTGCTGGCATGGGGGCGGGACACATACTTTCGGCATCCATTCTGCATTCAAAATGCATCCAAAATGCAGCGTTTTGGCTGCATTTTGAAACGCACATGCAGTGACAAAATGCTGCAGAATATTTGACATGGCAGAACACAACATGTGCACATAGCCTAACACCTGGTAGGTGCAGGAAGTGATTTCCACATTTGGAGTATTCACATGACAGACGCACACAGACAGATTTATCACAACACTCCACTAAACCGTGGTTAGGGTCTAGAGCAGCTGAACTTGTATAGTGGTGAGCACTGTCCCTGAAACCATCCTGGGAGTGGAGTTTAGTGTATGAGGTGTCTGAGGTGAGTGAGCGGGAAGCCAGTTAGTTCCAGTTAGAGCCAGTTAGCTCCAGTCAGAGCGAGTCAAAAGAGACAGTTGGCAGAGTCAGTCGATTCGAAAAAAGTGTGAGAGATTCTGTATGAAGGTCGGAGGTGAGGTGATACAGAAAAGGGACCAGTTCGGTTTACCCCAGAAGAAGCAACCGGGATACCGGAGTCCAAGTCTGCACGGGTTCAGTCAGGCCCAGCAGAAAAGACCGGAAAGCGAAGGGGGCTTCAGTCTCCTGGTGCAGGAACACTTGTAGCACCGCCATTAATAGAGCCAGGGACCACAGCAGAGTTAGAGGTACCCAGGAGAACGGTTCTCATTTCCTGCTATACAAGTGAGAGATAAAGGAGAGGTCGTGGCTAGATTTTAGACAGCCCAGGACTTAAACAAACATACAGTAACAAGGAGGCCTTATAACTCACAAATGTGGAAATCCTAACTGCCACCTGACAATCCAGATTGTAACCAGGACTTAACTTTGCCAACAACATCAGTAAAAGTACAGATAGAAAGATCCGGTGTGTGTGTGATAGTTATTGTTATCAAAGGGGCAGCTCTCACTATGGACTTCGTTTGCCTGAACATGGGGAGTCGCACATCAGTGGCGTTGAAGAATCGGTATGAAGACTCGTGTGGTAAACTGCTTCCGTGTGTAAAATCTTGATCCTTCCTAAGGGCCCCGGAGACAGCGCTCCACCTTTAGGGAGCATGACGAACTATTTGCTTTATCATCACACGGAGGTCTGCAAGCAGCGTCGGTAATATTACCGGGAACCGTGGGTGGCATCACAAGACACTTTTATTTTAATTATTTTTGCTATTTTTTTCACCAGATTTCTTTTAAGTGCCACCAGGGTCACGGGACCGGGCACAGCCACCTGTGACAATCCCCTGAAAACTAAAAGCCCGGAACCGGTTACCCCACGGCTTTAGGTCAGGCAATTACAATATGTATAGGGGGGCTGTGTAGTCCTGTATACTGTTTGGGGAGATGTGAGATTGTCATACTGTGTGAGGAGACTTTAAGGATATTATACACTTTTTGATGGAGTTGCTGATAACTGATCAGTGATGAATAATATGAACAGTATTATTCACCTATTTTTTGCTTATCAAAACAATAGGTATTTAATGTTCATTCTGAACATATTAATGATGAGTAGTTTAAAAACAGTGATGACTTATTCCAATAATATAAAAGATTACATCTATAAAACTTCCATTCCATCTGTAATAGAACCAATTACCAGCAAATTATAATCAATGAAAAGGAATATATATGCTAGAAACAGACCATTGCATTAATGTAAGGCAATGCATTACAACTCTATACAATTGATTGGCGTGAAGCAGACCTGATAAGTGGAGAGTCTTGTGTGGATTTTAATCAAAACTGACCAGCGAGGGTGCATTACATATGCAAGCTCCTTAATGCTTAACATCCAAAGACAGAACTACTTTGGACAACTGATAAGTACATTACATGGGCACTGGCAAGAGGTATAGAAATTATTTTTAAATTGGTAAAAAGAACCATTGTAATAATAAGTAGAGCATTGATAAATGGCATACGTTAGTGTCCTTCATCCTCCATTAAACCTCCCATATTAGCCTAAGCTTTATACTTGTCTTCACGTCCATAATTGTCAGCTGCATGGCTGGGTAATTATCAGCTACTCACGGTAGTGAGCTGCTCTGATTGTGCATACTACAGCATTTTAACAATCAATTACTGGGCACAGAAGAAAACTCCAACAGGACTGGGAAAACGCAAGAGATCCATAAAGAATGTGTGGCAGCTTGCATACAAAATGTTCTAGCAATAACAATTCCAGAATATTTTAAGTATACTTTTATTAGAGACCAGTGTACATGTGCGGACAAAAATAATTACTGCCTTATGAGACTTGGGAGGTAATACAATATAAAGAGATAAAGAGAACGATAAAAACTCAAATAACAAAAGGGCAATTTGAGATAAGAATAGGTTTCCACATTATAGAAATAGGTCACTCCCAAAGAGTGGAGCAAGTGCTTGTGAAATAGCATTTACATAGCATCCCTTTTCATCAATTCTGTCCTCATGGGGTATTCATAATGACACCGTCTACTGCTGATACATAATTCCCACCTACACACAGTCTCTGTCAATATGAGCTTGTGTCGTGCTCTAAATGCCCGGTGGGTAAAGCAGTGACTCGCACAACTGCTATAAACAGAAAATTGCATTTCAGGGAAATCAAGTCTCCAGAAGGGAAATGGCCTATTCATGTTTTGCCCTCAAGGAGTCATTTAAATCTCTCCCTACCACTTTCTAATTTTAATCTGCATGTAGAATTTCATACATCGCTTTTTCCTTCAGTACCATTCTTCACAAACTAGTTCACTTAATTTTTGGTAGTTAAATGAAATAAGTTTAGGGCTTACAGAAAATATTGCTGAAACATTTCACAAAGTAAAACATTCAACTTCAGCTTCATGTCATTGTTTAGAAAAAAACCACACATATATGAGCAAAGAATATTGTTGGTTAGTGACTTACACTCCCTGACAGAAGTTCTGTCGCTTATCCATGTTATGTAAATAAAAGTTTATAACCTAACTTTAATTTCATCCATTGGTTTCATAAATTACTCTTTTGAAAGCTGAAACTCTCACAAATTTGGTTTAGGTTATGGAAATAAAGTTGCTGCAAAGCTGAAATATTGATCATTTAATGAACACAGAAAGGTCAGATTTTGACAAGACAAAAGTTTTGTCACCCACAGAAAAAAATGTGAAATTCAAACAAATAATTGACTTCTAATACAAAAATATGTTGCATAACATTGGTGAAGGAAGTTGTGGTGCTATCAGAGCCATATTTAATATTTTGTGTGACTTCCATGAGCTTGAAGCCTGCATCCATGAGGTTCAGCAATGATTCATACAATTTATTGATGAAGTTATCAGGATTATCAAAGTTTGCAGTCTTATATGCCTCCCAGAGTTCATCTAGATTCTTTAGTTTTGTCTTCCAAGCTTCCTCTTTCATGCTACCCCAAACATGCTCAATGATTTTCATGTCTAGTGACTGGGCTGGCCAGTCTTTGAGCACCTTGATCTTCTTTGCCAGGAGGAACTTTGTTGTAGAGGTGAATGCATGAGATGGAGCACCATCCTGCTGCAGAATTTGATCCCTTTTATGATTGGGAATGTAAGAGGTAGTTAATGATTCTTGATATTTTAGTCTATTGATATTGCCTTCCACCTTGCAAATGTTTCGCACACCCCAATACTGAATGCAACCCCAGACCATGATCTTTCTGCCACCAAACATAAGTGTTTTCTGGGTGTATTTTGGATCCATACAGGCTCCAGTAGGTCTCCTGCAGTATTTGCGGCAGCTGTTGTGTAATTCAACTGAAGATTAATCTGAAAAATCCACCTTCTGCCATTTTTCCAGCATCCATCTGTTTAGCAGGTTGTGGGACTTGACAAATGCCACACGGTTTTTTAATTGCCTTTTGTTTAGTGCTGGCTTCTGGGCACTGATTCGACCATGGAGGCCATTTTGAGATAGAATCCTACAAAATGTTCTCGTTGACACAGGCACTTGAGGTGACCAGGCCTTTTGGAGCTCTGCTGCAGTGGAAGAGAGGCTGGCTTTGGATTTTCTAGCCAACAAATGTTCCTCCTGAGCAGTTGTCTTGTGGGGTCTGTCGGACCTGGGCTTGTCAAAAACATCTCCAGTCTCTTCAAATCTTTTTTTAATTCTTTGTACTTGATGCTGAGACACATTAAAGGTTCCATCCACTTCTGCAGTGGATCTGGTCTTCAGCCTCTTGATCATCAAGGCTATGGTCGCAGGGTGGATTTTTGGCATGTTGTCAGATTTCAAGTTACAGTTCAAGTGAAGGTCTTTGGTGCTGGATTTCTTTTTATACACACTCACTAAATAACCGATCATTTAGTGAGCACAGGTGAGGATGTAAACTAGGATTGGGTGCATTATATGACAAGGTAAAAAATCTTTTGTCTTGTCAAAATCTGACCTTTCTGTGTTCATTAAATGATCAATATTTCAGCTTAGCAGCAACTTTATTTTCATAACCTAAATCAAATTTGGGAGGGTTTCAGCTTTCAAAAGAGTAATTTATAAAACCAATGGATGAATTTAAAGTCAAGTTATCATAGTATCATAGTATCATAGTTTTTAAGGTTGAAGGGAGACTCTAAGTCCATCTAGTTCAACCCGTAGCCTAACATGTTGATCCAGAGGAAGGCAAAAAAACCCCAATGTGGCAAACAAGTTCCAATGGGGAAAAATTTCCTTCCTGACTCCACATCCGGCAATCAGACTAGTTCCCTGGATCAATACCCTGTCATAAAATCTAATATACATAACTGGTAATATTAAATTTTTCAAGAAAGGCGTCCAGGCTCTGCTTAAATGTTAGTAGTGCATCACTCATTACAACATCATGCGGCAGAGAGTTCCATAGTCTCACTGCTCGTACAGTAAAGAATCCTCGTCTGTGATTATGATTAAACCTTCTTTCCTCAAGACGTAGCGGATGCCCCCGTGTTCCAGTCGCAGGCCTAGGTGTAAAAAGATCTTTGGAAAGGTCTCTGTACTGTCCCCTCATATATTTATACATTGTGATTAGATCCCCCCTAAGCCTTCGTTTTTCCAAACTAAATAACCCCAAGTTTAATAACCTGTCTTGGTATTGCAGCCCAGCCATTCCTCTAATAATCTTGGTCGCTCTTCTCTGCACCCTCTCCAGTTCAGCTATATCCTTCTTATATATCGGTGACCAGAATTGTACACAGTATTCTAAGTGCGGTCGCACTAGTGACTTGTACAGAGGTAGAACTATATTTTTTTCATGAACACTTATACCTCTTTTAATACATCCCATTATTTTATTAGCCCTGGCAGCAGCTGCCTGACACTGTCCACTAAAGTGAAGTTTACCATCCACCCATACACCCAAGTCTTTTTCTGTGTCTGTTTTACCCAGTGCTTGTCTTTACATAACATGGATAAATGACAGAACTTCTGTCAGGGAGTGTACTAATATTGAAAATTGAGAGTCCTCAGTGGTTAATACTTAAAATTTTAAATTTCTAATATTTTCCTTTTTAATGGTTAATACCTTGTAACACAAGTATTAGAAATGCAACACTCAGTAAGGGTTAATGCACCCAAGCATATATATCTGACAAGCGAAATACGAACAAATATCGCATTACACTTGTTGGACCAAATGTTAGTCAATAATGCATGTCAGATCTGTGAGTTTTTCTTCAGCTGTAATTGGATTGAGGAAAAAAATTGTGGCATGCTGAGATTAGCAGCGTGTCTCAGATCACACGCACCCAAACAAGTCTATGAGTGAGTGTGGAACATTAACTGCACTCAGATGTCATCTGAGTGCAGTCCGATATACGTCAAGACAGGCAACAGAGAAAATGGAGAGATTAATCTCTCTAATCTCTCTTTCTCTTCACCTGTGCTTTGATTTTCTCATGCAAGAGGATTAGATTACAATGAGAGACACTTGGCTCAAGATAGCAGCAGAATTTCAGCCAAGTGTCATTAGTAGAGATGAGCGAACCGGCCGTGGTTCGGCTCGAGTTCGGTTTGCCGAACGAAGGTCTCGTTCGAGTTTGGTTTGGCGAACCACTCGAACCGCATAGGAAACAATGGGAGGCAATCACAAACACATAAAAACACCTAGAAAACACCCTCAAAGGTGTCCAAAAGGTGACAAACAACTCACAACACAACACAAACACATGGGAAAGTGACAAGAGCAAATTCTCATGCGAAAACAAAACAGCTTGACGAGGAAAAAAGAGGACGAGACACAGATATAGGCATGGCATGCCCTTCTAAAATCATGTAAAACACAGCAAGGTTACTCCAAGCGGAGTCTCCCTTTTTTCCAAAAATTGGGCCACACACACACCCACCCCTTCAGTGGCAGCACTTGTGCCCCAGTTGTACACTTCACAGGTAGATTTGTATCAAGCACATTCAAAAATACGCCATACTTAACCGTCCCCAGGATGACACCGGGGTAGGTAGCTAAGTCTTTCCTGATTCCAGCTCTGTTCATCTTGGATCATTTTTAAAAACAATGTAAGCAAGGGTTACTCCAAGCGGAGTCTCCCTTTTTTCCAAAAATTGGGCCACACACACACCCACCCCTTCAGTGGAAGCACTTGTGCCCCAGTTGTACACTTCACAGGTAGATTTGCATCAAGCACATTCAAAAATACACCATGCTTAACCGTCCCCAGGATGACACCGGGGTAGGTAGCTAAGTCTTTGCTGAACCATGACTTGTTCATCTTGGCTCCTTTAAAAAAACACAGCAAGCAAGGGTTACTCCAAGCGGAGTCTCCCTGTTTTCCAAAAATTTGGCCACACACACACACACACACACACACACACACACACACACACACACACACACACACACCCCTTCAGTGGCAGCACTTGTGTCCCAGTTGTACACTTCACAGGTAGATTTGCATCAAGCACATTCCAAATCCACAAGCATTTACTCTCCCCAGAATGACACAGGGGTAGTAAATTCCTTGTGGATCCATGACTTGTTCATTTTGATGAAGTTAGTCTGTCCACATTGTCACTGGACAGACGCGTGCGCTTATCTGTCAGCACACACCCAGCAACACTGAAGACACGTTCAGAGACAACGCTGGCAGCTGGACACGACAAAATCTCCAAGAAGTAAGTGGAGAGCTCTGGCCATTTTTCAAGATTTGAAGCCCAAAATGAGCAAGGCTCCATTTGCAAAGTCATGGCATCGATGTTCATTTGGAGATACTCCTGTATCATCCTCTCCAGCCATTGACTATGTGTCAGACTTGTTGTCTCTGGTGGCCTTGCAAAGGATGGTCTAAAAAAACTATGAAAAGAATCAATAAAATTGCTGTTACCAGCAGCAGATATGGTGCTGCTGGTATGGGTAGACTGTTGAAGATGACGAGACCGTCCCATGTTTGTCAAGTTACAACTGTGAGATTCACTCCCTGCACCACGGTTGTTTGGTGGAAAAGCCGAGCTAAGATCGAGTAACAGCTTTTGCTGATACTCCTGCATACATTCGTCCCTTTCTATGGCTGGAATTATGTCACAAAATTTGGACTTGTACCGGGGATCTAATAGTGTGGCAAGCCAGTAGTCATCATCACTTCTAATTTTGACAATACGAGGCTCATGTTGGAGGTAGTGCAGCAAAAAGGCGCTCATGTGTCTTGCGCAGCCATGCGGACCAAGTCCACGCTGTGTTTGTGGCATAGAGGTGCTAACCGTTCTTTCTTCCTCTGACATCTCCCCCCAACCTCTTTCAACTGAAATTTGACCAAGGTCTCCCTCATCTGCTGAGTCTTCCATGTCCATGGACAGTTCGTCCTCCATTTCTTCATGTTCTCCTGCACTTTCATCAACATTTCGCCTGCTACCATGCGCCCTTGTTGATCCCTGTCCCCCATGGTCCCAGGCCTGCCGCGTTGGTGATGATGAACATCTGGACCTTGGTGATGTAGTTGTCTCATGCGCATATGAATCCTTCTGTAGTTCATCCCTTTCCTGCTGTCCCACCCCATGACTCCGAATAGTGTTTAGCGTTTGCTCCAGCATGTAAATGACTGGAATTGTCATGCTGATAATGGCATTGTCAGCGCTAAACATATTTGTCGCCATGTCGAAACTGTGCAGAAGGGTGCATAGGTCCTTGATCTGAGACTACTCCATCAGGGTGATCTGCCCCACCTCTGCATCTCGTTGGCCCAGGCTATACATCATGATGTATTGCACCAGGGCTCGACGGTGCTGCCACAGTCGCTGTAACATGTGGAGAGTCGAATTCCAGCGTGTCGGCACATCGCATTTCAAGCAATGAACCGGCAGGCCGAAAGGCTTCTGGAGCGATGCAAGTCGCTCAGCAGCGGTGGTTGAACGGCGAAAGTGAGCAGACAGTTTTCATGCCCTGTTAAGAAGGCCATCTAGGCCGGGATAGTGTGTTAAAAATTGCTGGACAACAAGGTTCAACACGTGAGCCATACAAGGCACGTGTGTCACCTTGCCCAGGCGAAGGGCTGCACCCAGGTTTGCAGCATTGTTGCACACGGCCTTACCAGGCTGCAGGTTGAGTGGAGACAACCATTTACCAAACTCAGTCTCCAGAGCTTCCCACAACTCAGCCGCTGTGTCTCTTATTTCCAAGACATTTCAAGCTAAAGACCGCCTGATGCCGTTGAGCTCTGCTGCCAGCATAGTAATGAGGGGTGCGTGATTCCTTCTGCGCAGTTTGAACGCTGGTGGCCTGACCAGGCAGGCTTGGGGCGGAGGGGGAGGACCCAGACGAGGTGGAGGAGGCAGAATCAGTGGCGGAACTTGGACAGTCACAGGATTGACACACAAGTCGTGGGGACTGCAAGACTTGTGCAGCAGACCCTTCACCATCTATCACCATAGTTACCCAGTGCCCAGTCAGCGACATGTAACGTCCCTGTCCATGCTTACTGGTCCAAGTATCGGTGGTGAAATGCATCCGTTCACACACAGAGTTTCTCAAGGAAGCGGTGATGTTGTGTGCGACATGCTAGTGTAGCGCAGGCACACCTTTCTTAGAGAAGTAGTGGCGACTGGGCATCTGGTACTGGGGCACAGCGACAGACATAAGGTCTCTAAAATCCTGTGTGTCCACCAGGTGGAAAGGCAGCATTTCGGTAGCCAAGAGCTTACAGAGGGATAAAGTCAACCTCTTAGCTTCGTTATGGGTTGCAGGAAATGGCCTTTTATTTGTCCACATCTGAGGGACAGAGATCTGGCTGCTGTGTGTAGACGGTGTTGAGTAGGGTGTCCCTGGAAAAATACAGGTTTGTGAGGAAAGTGCAGGCATAGACATGATGTTGCCTTCATCCAACGTTGGTGCTATCGATGTCTGAGAGAGCTGTACACACACACTTGTTTCCCTTTCCAAACCAACTGACGACCTACCAAGCAAACTGCCTGTTGCGGTTACAGTGGTGGAAGTTGTGCGTGGAAAACCAGGTGTGACAGCTGTCCCCACAGTCCTAGAAGATGAAGAGCGCGCGGATGCACTGAAAGGGGCAGTCGGCGGATGGTTCGCTTCGCTAGGCCGCATTGCAGCACGGTGAGCTTCCTACTGGGACATATGATATTTATTGATGTGACAATACATGGAAAAAGTTGTCAAACTGCTGAGGTTTTTTCCTCTACTAACAGAATCGCGACAAATTTTGCATATCACATGATTTGGGCGATCTTTTGCTATGTCAAAAAAAGGACCAGGCTAGCCAAGGCTTAGAGGGCATGCGACCTGCTGATCCACCCCGAATAGTGCTCAGAGGCAGAGTGGTGGCTGAGGATGCAGTTGTAGACGTGCTACCAGTTCTGCGACTCTGTCCAGGAAGGCGCAAGGTAACTTCGTCGTCAGTAGCATCCTCCTCCACTGCCTCTGTTGACCTCCTCGAGTGCCTGACTGGGTTGACAGTAGGTGGGATCTAGAACTTCCTCATCAAGCGTTGTGTTTGCACTCCCCTCACCCTAAGACCAAGCCTCTTCCTGACGTGAAAAAATATTTAGGTTGTCATCCCAATCTGGTATCTGTGTCTCATCGTCATCAGTATGTTCCTCATTGTCTATAACAACAGGTGTTACAGTTTGTGAATAAGGGTCAACATTATGCTCAGAAACTTGGTCCTCACGGCCTGAATCAGAGTCACAAAGGTTCTGGGCATCACTGCAGACCATTTCCTGGTCTGTACTCACTGTAGCTTGGAAGCAGACCTCTGATTTCCAGGCTATAGTGTGACTGACCAGCTCTGCAGTCTCAGCCATCTCAGTTCCACCATACTGTGCAGGGCGGATGGAGACTTCAGAGCTGAGAGAAAGCAAGTGTGATTGGGATGACAACTCAGAGGACTGGTGTTTTTTGGATGCGGTAGTTGAGGTGGCGGAGAGGGCACTTGTTGGACCACTTGAGATCCATTCAAGCATTTTCTTTTTTTGGCCATCATCTACCTTTGTTCCAGTTGTTCGTGTCCGTAAAAAAGGGAGCACATTGGATTGTCCACGGTAAGTAGTAGACATCTTACTTTTGCTGGAAGATGGTCTATCTTCAGCAGATGTTAATGGAGCTTTGCCACCTTCCCCACGGACAAAATCTTTTTTTCCATTTCCAACACGCCTCTTCCCCTTTCCAACAGCATCTGTCATTTTGCCACTCATTTTGATTGCGACAAGATTGTGCACTTAAAATGTGGTAGTAAAAATTGAGAGGTGGTGTAGATTGCAGCGGTGGTCTAGCTTTATTAACAGCAGAATAAACAACAATAACTATCCCTGACAATGCAACTACGGTCCTTAAACTGGCAGCATAGTTTGCTATTAGAATGGCTTAGTAACAATGAGTTTCAGTGTGCAATGCAGAGGTGCTGCAAATAGATTTGCACTAGCGGGACACTAATGGAAGTCCAACAGCCACTTTTAGGATGCCACTAAGTTTCCTCAGTGTTTGCTAGTTTAATAGCTTAGTAAAAATGAGCTTGAGTGTTCAATGCAGACATGCTGCAAATAGATTTGCACTAGTGGGACACTAATGTAAGTCCAACAGCCACTTTTAGGATGCCACTAAGTTTCCTCAGTGTTTGCTAGTATAATAGCTTAGTAAAAATGAGCTTGAGTGTTCAATGCAGACATGCTGCAAATAGATTTGCACTAGTGGGACACTAATGGAAGTCCAACAGCCACTTTTAGGATGCCACTAAGTTTCCTCAGTGTTTGCTAGTATAATGGCTTAGTAACAATGAGCTTGAGTGTGCAATGCAGTGGTGCTGCAAATAGCTTTCCACTAGTGGGACAATAATAAAGTCCAACAGCCACTTTTAGGATGCCACTAAGTTTCCTCAGTGTTTGCTAGTATAATGGCTTAGTAACAATGAGTTTAAGTGTGCAATAAAGTGGTGCCGCAAATAGCTTTGCACCAGTGGGACAATAATGAAGTCCAACAGCCACTTTTAGGATGCCACTAAGTTTCCTCAGTGTTTGCTAGTATAATGGCTTAGTAACAATGAGTTTGAGTGTGCAATGCAGTGGTGCTGCAAATATCTTTGCACCAGTGGGACAATAATGGAAGTCCAAAAGCCACTTTTTGAGGATGCCACCAAGTTTCCTCAGTGTTTGCTAGTATAATGGCTTAGTAACAATAAGCTTGAGTGTGCAATGCAGAGGTGCTGCAAAAAGATTTGCACTAGTGGGACACTAATGGATGTCCAGCAGCCACTTTTAGGATGCCACCAAGTTTCCTCAGTGTTTGCTAGTATAATGGCTTAGTAACAATGAGCTTGAGTGTGCAATGCAGAGGTGCTGAAAATAGATTTCGACTAGTGGGACACTAATGGAAGTCCAACAGCCACTTTTAGGATGCTACTAAGTCTCCTCAGTGTTTGCTAGTATAATGGCTTAGTAAAAATGAGTTTGAGTGTGCAATGCAGTGGTGCTGCAAATATCTTTGCACCAGTGGGACAATAATGGAAGTCCAAAAGCCACTTTTAGGATGCCACTAAGTTTCCTCAGTGTTTGGTATTCTAATGGCTTTGTAACAATGAGCTTGAGTGTGCAATGCAGAGGTGCTGCAAATAGATATGCACTAGTGGGACACTAATGGAAGTCCAAAAGCCACTTTTAGGAAGCCACCAAGTTTCCTCAGTGTTTGCTAGTATAATGGCTTAGTAACAATAAGCTTGAGTGTGCAATGCAGAGGTGCTGCAAAAAGATTTGCACTAGTGGGACACTAATGGAAGTCCAGCAGCCACTTTTAGGATGCCACCAAGTTTCCTCAGTGTTTGCTAGTATAATGGCTTAGTAACAATGAGCTTGAGTGTGCAATGCAGAGGTGCTGCAAATAGATTTCGACTAGTGGGACACTAATGGAAGTCCAACAGCCACTTTTAGGATGCTACTAAGTTTCCTAAGTGTTTGCTAGTATAATGGCTTAGTAAAAATGAGTTTGAGTGTGCAATACAGTGGTGCTGCAAATAGCTTGGCACCAGTGGGGCACAAATGGAGTACAACAGCCACTTTTAGGATGCCACTAAGTTTCCTCAATGTTTGCTAGTATAATGGCCGTCCCCTGAAGAAGAGGTGAAACGCGCGTAGGGACTGGTGGGGTATCCGGACTTGCTGCAATTGGTCAGTATTGTACTATGGTTGTGATCATACAGTTGTTTTTTCTACGGGCTTTAATACAAACCAATTGTGGTTTCCAATTATTATATATATAGGGCCTTGTTATACTATTGACATGCAGTTGGGCGTTCAGTAAAGGCAGCCTTGATGCTGGGCTTACTATTAATAGGTGGTAATGGGAAATTACAATATGTATTGATATTTATTTTTGATGTATTCTACCCAAAACCTATGCTAGTGACTTATATTCTTTAACTGACCCTAACATTGTATGTATTTTGATATGTCAATTGATCGCAACTGTTGTAAATAAATTACATGCAATTCTGTTAACCCCTTGAGGACTCTTTGCTGAGGCAATTTTAAATGCATAAACAATAAAATTTTATTTTATTTAAGAATTATACCACAAGTTCGCTTGTTTATTATAGTTATAGTGGTGTTCTGGCACTTTCAATGAGGTTGGGAAGTGACTTATATTAAATAGTATAATGGCTTAGTAAGAATGAGCTTGATTGTGCAAAGGGCTGGAGAGTACAGTGGCAGGGTTGTGGGTCTGTGTAGAGGAAAGGAAGCCTCACTTTATATCCCTCCTAATGGTGAAATGCAACGAGGAAGTCCCTGACCTTAGCTACACAGACACTCTTATCTGTAGCTGTTAAAATCTGTTTCCACGGACCTGACTGTCACCTATGGCTCTGAGCCTGCTGTTATTAGCCCTTACAAGGGCTAAAAGAAACTTATTTTCCTATTCTGTATAGCGCTGTGTGTAGAGCGTACACAGCAGTATCGGAGACAGGAGCTACGCCACTGGTGACTGACACCCAGACGCAGAAGGCAGATAATGGCGTCCTGACGGGCAGATACCCGTTTTTATAATGCAGTGACATGTGACATGGACATCCTATCACACATGCCGTTGCTTCTCTGGCTAAAAGTCCATTTAGCTGTGTGTGTGTCTGGGATTGGCTGACATGCTGGCCCGACCCACTACACGCGCGCGCTTAGGGAAGGAAGACAAGAAAAAAAAAAAAAAGCGATCGCCATTATCCCAGCAGCAGTGATCTGAATGCGCTGTTCCCGCACACTATACGCTGAAATTTGATAATAGTGTGAGTCACAGAATGACTTACACTTTTACAGCGCAAATCCAGCTAGTAATTAGCTTGGCTGTTTACTGCTAGAACCGTTCTCGAACGTAACTAGAACTATCGAGCTTTAGCAAAAAGCTCGAGTTCTAGTTCGATCTAGAACAGCCCCCAAAATCACTCGAACCGCGAACTGGAGAACCACGAACCACGAACCGCGCTCAACTCTAGTCATTAGCACATCGTATCCGAGGCTCTTGCCTCAGATGCTACACACTAACTCTAGCCTGAAGATGACTCGTTAGTGACACCAACAAGTATTTAGAGTCAGGGCACAGGGAGGTGGAAAATTAACGGGTGAGAAGAAAGTAATAAAAAAGTTCAAAGCAAGCAAATCAAATCACACATCACAATTGGAAGATGGTGACCTACTGTCATGTACCACTCCCCCGAAGACATCAATGATTGTAATGCATATGTGTATTCATAATCTATGTGAAATGGTATTTAAATGTTTGTCTGCAGGTGCAATATGGTTAATCACTACTAGATGTCACTGGCTCTGGGGCTCACTAGCCAGAAGGGAGACAGAAGGTAGATACAACGCACGCAACCGCATGTGACCGCGTGTTGCCCGATTCCATAGGAAACGAATGGAGCTGAAATGTATTTGTACCGAATCTGGCCCTGCGGCAAAACACTGCTGATGTGAGCGTGGCCTTAGCTAGGAAAGACCCAATCCACTGTGTAGGAAATATAGGGTGAAGTTTTTCCTGGTTTTAGTGTTGTTCTAGCTAGAAGAGGAAGAGAAGAGATCTCAGGTATGAGAAGCAGCAGAACCACATGGCATGGATAAGAACCACTGAAGCAAGAATATAATAAGAGAAAAAATCCACCTGCAAAGCAGATAAAGTGACTGTAATTAAATTCTCATCTATAGAGCAAGTGAGTAAACAAGAAATACTTATCCCTAAGTGAGATGCCCAGCAGTATGTCCTTTAATAGCTTATTGCTCAGGAAGAGACAGGTCTGAAGGAAAACAGGAGCCAGCGAATTGAGAGAGTACTGGGAAGCAGTTCCAGAAGCATCAGGAGGCTAATACGAGTCTTTGGCTTTACCCAGAAAGAAACGAGATAGGATGATGAAATTTTACATTTATTCCACATACTCTCCACTGATGTCAACACACTTCTTACATTGGTATTCTAAGTTCTGTAAGCCTAACAAAAAGAAGGATGTTGGTTGTGCCTCAAACCAGGCATCCGTAGCAGCCATGGCATCAGAAATGGTGCGAAATTTGGTACCCTTGAGGTGTTTCTTCAAGTTTGGAAAAAGATGATAGTCAGAGGGAGCTAGATCTGGTGAATAAGGTGGGTGTTTTAGAAGAGGAAAACATTTTTTGGGAAAAGCATACAAAATTAGTTTTATGTCAGCATATACCCAATAATTGATAAAACTTACATTTTATTAATATATATTAAAAACTCCTCTCAAACAAAACAAAACACACATAAAAAACTGTTTCACAATGTGAGGGTTGCCACTATATTAGTGAAACTCTTATAAACTCTATGGAGTCATCAACAAAGTGAGGGAGGAGAGAGCTCATCCATTAAATATCTCATACAAGTACTACAATATAGGGAAACGTTTTTTCAGTTGAAAGCAATCTGTAGATTTAATTCATAATGAGATCTGTTCCTACCTTTAACACTAGAACTACTGAGGTAGTCATTTTGACTACTTTGCGCTATGTATTTCTATATAGGTGTCACGAGTCCAGTAGTTCTGGTGTTAAATGGAGTACATCCTTATTTTAGCAATGCCACCATTCCTCGGCGGCTTCCCCATCTCTCACCCTCTTTCCTTCCTCAGTTTAACTAGTATAGCGAGTCTAACAGGGTAAAGTGAAAAATACTCCTAATCTCGTAAACGTTTTAACAACCCATCTCACCAACTGTCTCAGTTGAATCTTAATCTCATCAAGAGATTAACAAGATGGCATAATTGCCTCTTACAAAGAATTGTTGTCATAGTTAGATTTTCAATTTTTTAGAGAAATAATTAATTTAAACAATTTTTCATTAAATAAATAATCAAATGCATCCCCCAAATGATTTAAGCTCCAGCTTAGTAAAGAGCTAGACCCTCACCTAGTTCAGCAATAATATAGCAGTCTAATTCGCCAAGACATGTGGTAACTCTTACCTCCAATGTTGCAGTCTTCAGGGATCAAAATGGTATGGCACATCGGGATCAAGAGGTGGAGGTTTAAATGGAATAGTGTCAGTCCCTCCCCTCATTATTCATGTGACCCATTTTGTGCTGTTTCATTGGTGGACAAATTGTTACCAGTGAACTTTATTTTATCCCCATTAAATCAATTGCCGGTGTATATCCGGTTTATTCTAATATCCACATTATTCATAAACACTTCTATAGTCTGATGGACAAGATAAAAGTTTTCTAATAGGCACCACCGCTGCTACCCGGAAGTGCGGTGGAATGCATAATGTGTTCCAAGCATGTGCACCCAGCTAACACAGACCAGGAAGAGAGCGTTGGAGCCACAATGTGCTCCACATATCACACGTGCGTATTGAAACCCCACTGGTTCCGGAAATAAACAGTGGACCGCGAAGTGCGTTCCAAACACCACGCATGCGCATTAGGTTTACATCAACCTGGAAGTAAAGCGGGCTTTACATGCTGCGATTGCACCCTGAACTTCTTTGGATGAGGAGAACCACTGTGCCTCCACTCTTTTGACTGCTCCTTGTTTTCAGGGTCATGCAAATAAATCCAGGTCTCCTCCATAGTGACCAGTCGATCCAAGAAGTTCTTATCAGTCCGGAAACGGTGACAAATGGACCGGGAACTTTTCACTCACGTGCGTCTCTGATCTGTTGTCATTCATTTGGCTTCATCATGTCCAAATGTTCATGGATAATGACACAAACACATTCACAGGAATCCCCATGATGTCTGCTATTGCTTTAGCTGAAATTCGTTGATTCTTCAGTATGAGGTTGTGCACAGCATCAATGATCTCCTGAACAACAATCACTCTCGGTCATCCAAGATGTTCCGCATCATTGGTGCTGAGGTGGCCCGTTTTAAATTTGGCAACTCAGTTCCTAACTGTGGAATATGAAGGGCATTGATCCCCCAATGTCTACGACATATCACCATGAATATCCTCATGGACTTTCCTTGCAGAAACAAGAATTTTATCACTCTTCTGCTCTCAGTTGCTGTGAATATCGCATTAGACTCCGCCATTTTGTTTCCCGCTTGCGTAGAACACTGTTGCTATAAGCAACAAACACAAAATTTTGAAAACATATATTAGACATATAAGGCTTTCGATGTAACATTCATTTCCATGGAAACAAAAAAGATCACAAAGCCAAAGACTTATCATCAGCCCCTCGTAGCCTGGTCCTGTCATATTGGCACAATCACAAAGAGAGAAGAATATGATGTGGGGCCGCAGTACAGACGCAGTGACTTTCGAGCACTAGGATATTAGGTCAAGCTGGGAGATGGAGAATGGCTCATGAATATGGGAATGGATAAGAGCATCTGAGATGGAACATGGCAAGATTATTTTCGGAGTTACTCCTTAATGTGCTTGAAACTTACAAAATGCTATGTGCCAGCTTCTGTGTGCATGCAGTTATTGGTCATCAACTGTTTAGTAAAGACTTTGTGTTTATAAAGAAGTTGTGATTTCCTCTCTGGAGCAAAGTACCATCTAGTCCTGGCTGGCTGAAACCATCAGTAATATGCGGTCTGCGAGGCTATATCACTACTAAAGTGCACCACTCACCCACTCAGGACCCATGTTTAACTGTAGAATGCAGCGTTGTGGCAGATGACCACCTCTACCATGACTACCACCCTGCTGCACATTACACATTTCACAGTAACCCTAGACTGATCAGGTGCATACAATGACTGAAGATAATTATAAACAATATCCCTTAGCATTAACCCAATCCTGGTCCTTCCATCAGGTGATTGTCAATGTTATGCCACTTGTAGTCACAACATGCAATTAAGTGAGGAAACTTAAGCTCTACATAAATGTTTCTATATCAGCATTACAATAACCAAGGCAAAGTGGTAATGCAGCTCACTATACCAACAGTTAACTCTGGTAATTGGTTATGCTCTCTCTCACAGTACAGTATGTCAAAGCGGGAAGTTACGGCCTAGCCAACTTTGATGCTGCACTAGAACAAGGGTTCATTTCTCAGTCTCTGGTTCTCCATATACATTCTTCAGTGCTTGACAGTGTAGTCTGGTCCTCTTCTGATGACAAAGTTTGGTGTTCGGTCTTTGGGTTTCTCTGGCAATGGTATTTGGTTTTTGAATTCGTGTGGAGACAGTATTCTGTCTTTGAGTGGTTTTGGTGTTGGTATTAAGTTTACAGGTTCCTCTGGGCATAGTACACTTCCAGAGGATTGCATTGCATAAGACACAGGCCTGCTATGCTCCCTACACATCTGTTCTCCTGGTCATCTTGGCACCAACTCTGCCTTCTCGCTAGCTGCCCAGCCTTTTAAATCTTATAACTGTGCCACAGTTGTCACCTGCTATGGCTTCCCCTTCTAACTTTTTCATTGAGGAAACACACCGCTTGTAGCTCAGCTCCTGGCAAACATCATCCACCAGCAGATGGCGATGTTGGTTTACAAATGCCATGGAGCACTGAGTAGGAGTATATTCTTCTGGTCACCCTCTTACAACCATCATCTTCTGACTGTAACCTCTAACTTGCCAAAGCAAGAAGTTACATTAAAAGCACTCACTGCAGCTCTATAAGAGCCAAAAAAAGAGTGTTATTGGTATAATTTTGGCATAATTTTTGCTACTTTTTTTCTTAAGTACTTTTATGATATTTGCATGGTTATTGGGCTGTCTGTGGCTGCCTGGCCCTGAATGCATTTCGTGGCCTGGGGTCACCATGGCAATCATCAGCATTGCACTATTGCAGGGTACTGATGAATTTATAAAGTGAATCCTCCTCAAATAATTATTTGCATGTCATGCTCACTATTGACATCAGCATCTCAGTGGTTAAGAGGCTGTTATTGGTACTAGCACTAGTAATGGGCGAATATATTTGCTCAAGTATCAAGGCACTCGAGCTTCATGCTCAAGTTTCTGCCCCTCATGTTTTTGAGCTAAACATGTAGCATTTGCCTGCCAATTATGATAATCAGTAGCCATGTTTTCTACTGGCATTACTGTGATTGGATGTCCGCATCGCATCATCGGGTCCATATGAGACCCAGTGACAGTGTAGGGAGAGGTGCTGGAGAAGGGATAGTGTATTAAAGTGATTATTTACTTACAGTCCTTGCTGCTGTTGCTACTTAAAAATCTATTCTATCTTTAAAAGCAGTTTTAGCTGCATTTAGTGTAGGGCTAGCTTCTGGAGAAGGGATATTTTATTAGAGGCATCTAGACAAGGAAAATAGCCTTTCAGCCTTGCTGCTGCAATGTAAAACCAAGTCCTTTTCAGGGCTAAATCTAATCTATTCTATTGTCTAATAATAATCTCTAAAGGCCCCTTTACACACTAAAAATTTCTAGCGATCCCACCAGCGATCCCAACCTGGCCGGGATCGCTACAAAGTCTCTGGTGAGCTGTCAAACAGGCAAACCTGGCCAACGACGCAACAGCGATCTGGACCTGCAAAACGACCTAGCTAGTCATTGGGGACGTTGTAAAGCAGCTTTTTGAAAGGGAAATCGCTAACGAAGTCGCTGTAAAGTCCCCTTTACACACTAAAACTTTGCTGCACAGCGGGAAACAAAGGACCAAAGAATGGTCCTGAACGATTTGTAGCGATCACAACTTCACAGCAGGGGCCAGGTCGCTGATGTGTTTCACACACTGCAATGTCACTGGGGAGGTCGCTATTACGTCACAAAACCGGTGACGTTCCAGCGATGTCGTTTGCGATGTTGCAGTGTGTAAAGCCACCTTAAAGGTACCGTCACACTAAGCAACATCGCTAGCAACATCGCTGCTGAAGCACAACTTGCTAGCGATGTTGCTGTGTGTGACATCCAGCAACAACCTGGCCCCTGCTGTGAGGTCGTTGGTTGTTGCTGAATGTCCTGGACCATTTTTTAGTTGTTGCTCTCCCGCTGTGAAGCACACATCGCTGTGTGTGACAGCGACAGAGCAACAACTAAATGTGCAGGCAGCAGGAGCCGGCTTCTGCGGACGCTGGTAACCACAATAAACATCGGGTAACCAAGAAGCCCTTACCTTGGTTACCCGATATTTACCTTCGTTACCAGCGTCCGCCGCTCTCAGCTGTCAGTGCTGGCTCCCTGCTCTCTGCACACGTAGCCGGAGTACACATCGGGTAATTAACACGATTTGTACTGTGGCTATGTGTGCAGGCAAAACGACCTAGCTAGTCATTGGGGACGTTGTAAAGCAGCTTTTTGAAAGGGAAATCGCTAACAAAGTCGCTGTAAAGTCCCCTTTACACACTAAAACTTTGCTGCACAGCGGGAAACAAAGGACCAAAGAATGGTCCTGAACGATTTGTAGCGATCACAACTTCACAGCAGGGGCCAGGTCGCTGATGTGTTTCACACACTGCAATGTCACTGGGGAGGTCGCTATTACGTCACAAAACCGGTGACGTTCCAGCGATGTCGTTTGCGATGTTGCAGTGTGTAAAGCCACCTTAAAGGTACCGTCACACTAAGCAACATCGCTAGCAACATCGCTGCTGAAGCACAACTTGCTAGCGATGTTGCTGTGTGTGACATCCAGCAACAACCTGGCCCCTGCTGTGAGGTCGTTGGTTGTTGCTGAATGTCCTGGACCATTTTTTAGTTGTTGCTCTCCCGCTGTGAAGCACACATCGCTGTGTGTGACAGCGACAGAGCAACAACTAAATGTGCAGGCAGCAGGAGTCGGCTTCTGCGGACGCTGGTAACCACGGTAAACATCGAGTAACCAAGAAGCCCTTACCTTGGTTACCCGATATTTACCTTCGTTACCAGCGTCCGCCGCTCTCAGCTGTCAGTGCTGGCTCCCTGGTCTCTGCACACGTAGCCGGAGTACACATCGGGTAATTAACACGATTTGTACTGTGGCTATGTGTGCAGGGAACAGGGAGCCGGCACTGGCAGTGTGAGAGCGGCGGACGCTGGTAACAAGGTAAATATCGGGTAACCAAGGGAAGGGCTTCTTGGTTACCCGATGTTTATCGTGGTTACCAGCGTCCGCAGAATCTGGCTCCCTGCTGCCTCTACACATAGCAGAGTACACATCGGGTAATTAACCCGATGTGTACTGTGGCTATGTGTGCAGGGAGCCAGTACTAAGCGGTGTGCGCTGGTAACCAAGGTAAATATCGGGTTGGTTACCCGCTATTTACCTTAGTTACCAAGCGCAGCATGCTTCCACGTGTAGCGACGCTCCAGCGATCCCTGCCAGGTCAGGTTGCTGATGGGATCGCTGGAGCGTCGCTTAGTGTGACATCTCACCAGCGACCTCCTAGCAACTTACCAGCGATCCCTATCAGGTTGTATCATTGTTGGGATTGCTGGTAAGTTGTTTAGTGTGACTGGGCCTTTAGCGACATTTAGTGTAGGAAGAGCTGCTGGTGAACAGCTTGAACGAGGCATTTAGGCAGGGAACTCTAAGGGGGTCTTTATATGTAAATGTATTGATTCTAGTCTCTTGCCCTGCATGTTTTAATAGGGACATGAACAGATTGTGCACATAGATGCCCAAATATTTGAGCAACCATGGTCAGAAAAAGACAATGGTGGAGAATGGCAATTACTGTCTTAAAAGGCCCCTTTACACACTGAGACTTTCAGCGATCCCACCAGCGATCCCAACCTGGCCGGGATCGCTACAAAGTCTCTGGTGAGTCTCTGGTGAGCTGTCAAACAGGCAAACCTGGCCAACGACGCAACAGCGATCCGGACCTGCAGAACGACCTAGCTAGTCAAACACTGGAAACGAGTGATGTGTCACAATATCTGTCAATCACTATTCTCTGTCAGTCGGTCTCTCCCTCTCGGTCTCTATTCTCTCTCTGTCGGTCCGTCACTATCTCTGTCCCTCTCTCACAGTCTGTCGGTCATTTTCCCCTCCTCTCTCATACTCACCGATCCCCGGCGCGGCGCTGCACGGCATTCACACTGCTGCGGCGGCTTTTCCTCTTTTGAAAAAGCCGGCCGCTCATTAAACAATTTCGTATTCCCTACTTTCCCCGCCCACAGGCGCCTATGATTGGTTACAGTGAGACACGCCCCCACGCTGAGTGACAGCTGTCTCACTGCACCCAATCACAGCAGCCGGTGGGCGTGTCTATACTGTGCAGTAAAATAAATAATTAAATAATTAAAAAAAAACGGCGTGCGGTCCCCCAAATTTTAATACCAGCCAGATAAAGCCATACGGCAGAAGGCTGGTATTCTCAGGATGGGGAGCTCCACGTTATGGGGAGCCCCCCAGCCTAACAATATCAGTCAGCAGCCGCCCAGAATTGCCGCATACATTATATGTGACAGTTCTGGGACTGTACTCAGCTCTTCCCGATTTGCCCTAGTGCGTTGGCAAATCGGGGTAATAAGGAGTTATTGGCAGCCCATAGCTGCCAATAAGTCCTAGATTAATCATGGCAGGCGTCTCCCCGAGAAATCTTCCATGATTAATCTGTAAATTACAGTAAATAAACACACACAACTGAAAAAATCATTTATTAGAAATAAAAAACACAAACACATTCCCTCATCACCAATTTAATCAGCCCCAAAAAGCCCTCCTTGTCCGGCATAATCCACGGACCTCCAGCGTCGCATCCAGCTCTGCTGCATGGAGGTGACAGGAGCAGCAGAATACACCGCCGCTCCTGTCACCTCCACGCAGCTAATGAAGGCAATAGCGCGATCAGCTGAGCTGTCACTGAGGTTACATGGATCTAGCGGTGAATACAGCGGTGGCCGCGGGTAACCTCAGTGAAGGCTCAGCTGATCGCGCTACTCACCTCAGTTGCTGCGTGGAGCTGACCGGAGCGGCGGTGAGTAGCGCGATCAGCTGAGCTGTCACTGAGGTTACCCGCAGCCACCGCTGCATCCACCGCTGGATCCACCGCTGGATCCAGTGACAGCGGGTAACCTCAGTGACAGCTCTGCCGATCGCGCGGCTGTCTTCATTAGCTGCGTGGAGCTGACAGGAGCGGCGGTGTCTTCTGCAGCTCCTGTCACCTGCATGTAGCAGAGCTGGAAGCGATGCTGGAGGTCCGTGGATTACGCCGGACATGGAGGGCTTTTCGGGGCTTATTAAATTGGTGATGAGGGAATGTGTTTGTGTTTTTTATTTCTAATAAAGGATTTTTTTGTGTGTGTGTGTTTATTTACTGTAAATTACAGATTAATCATGGAAGGTATCTCGGGGAGACGCCTGACATGATTAATCTAGGACTTATTGTCAGCTATGGGCTGCCAATAACTCCTTATTACCCTGATTTGCCAACGCACCAGGGCAAATCGGGAAGAGCCGGGTACAGTCCCAGAACTGTCGCATATAATGTATGCGGCAATTCTGGGTGGCTGCTGACTGATATTGTTAGGCTGGGGGGCTCCCCATAACGTGGAGCTCCCCATCCTGAGAATACCAGCCTTCAGCCGTATGGCTTTATCTGGCTGGTATTAAAATTGGGGGGGACCGCACGCCGTTTTTTTTAATTATTTAATTATTTATTTCACTGCACAGTATAGACCCGCCCACCGGCTGCTGTGATTGGGTGCAGTGAGACAGCTGTCACTCAGCATGGGGGCGTGTCTCACTGCAACCAATCATAGGCGCCTGTGGGCGGGGAAAGTAGGGAATACGAAATTGTTTAATGAGCGGCCGGCTTTTTCAAAAGAGGAAAAGCCGCCGCAGCAGTGTGAATGCCGTGCAGCGCCGCGCCGGGGATCGGGGATCGGTGAGTATGAGAGAGGAGGGGAAAATGACCGACAGACTGTGAGAGAGGGACAGAGATAGTGACGGACCAACAGAGAGAATAGAGACCGAGAGGGAGAGACCAACTGACAGAGAATAGTGATTGACAGATAATGTGACATATCACTCGTTTCCAGTGTTTTAAGTCCCCTTTACACACTGAGACTTTGCTGCACAGCGGGAAACAAAGGACCAAAGAATGGTCCTGAACGATTTGTAGCGATCAGCAACTTCACAGCAGGGGCCAGGTCGCTGATGTGTTTCACACACTGCAATGTCGCTGGGGAGGTCGCTATTACGTCACAAAACCGGTGACGTTACAGCGATGTCGTTTGCGATGTTGCAGTGTGTAAAGCCACCTAAAAGGTGGATAATGATGAAACACAGTTACCAACTAGTCATCCTGTTAAGTCAACAGGTTAGGAGGATGACAAGAGTGAAAAGTTGAAGACTAGGCGGTGGGTGACAAGTGACCCAATCTTAAAAGGTGGTATATAGAGTTAGGACAGGAAGATGGGGGACACTGAGAGGAGCTGATGATAGTGGACAGACTGGGGTGAGGGGACATAAGAAGAAGTCAGGGAGCAGTGTGAGGCTGAACACTCATCAGAAGAGTGAAAGACAGAGAGAGGGGAAAGATCAAAGCTGCAGGGGAGAGGATGGCCAGATGTGGAAGATAAGAGAGGAGGCAGTAAGAGACCCACAGTGGCAGGGACAGGAAGAAAGGGAGAGAGACAGACAGCAGAGAGATAGAGTGAGGCAGAGGAGCTGCAATGAAAGATAAGAGCCTCGAAGGGACAAGAAGATGAGAGTTTAGGGCACATGGGACAGGGAGAGTGTGAGAAAGTGAAGCTTGAAGTAAAGTCCTAGCAATGTCCCCACCAAGTATTTAAACCTGGCAGGCAAATCCCGCAAGTCCCTGTGTATGCACACACCCACCTACACAAGTGCTTGTATGGGACAAGTACAAATGCAGCAATATGACGTCACATGTCCATGCATGAGCAACCTGCTGCCAGCCGCGGGCGGCTGGACACTTTGAAGTTCCTGGTGCAAGCAGTGGTAATTAAATCACAACAGAGCCATAGGATTGTTGAAACCATTTTTTAAACTACCTAAACTCCGACGTTGTAATAAATCACAAAGTTCCATATGCAAAAAGCTGGCCGTGAGGCGTTTATTTAGGGTTACCATTAAAAAAAACTACATAAAACGTTACTTCTTTATTCATAAAATAAAATAACTTTATATATATATATATATATATATATATATATATATATATACATAAATAGTTGAGCCGAAAACTTGGCTAAACTGCCTACCTAGAGACCAAAACTATGTAACCTTTCCCCTCAAATGAACACCAGACGACTGGGTATGATAAAAGCACCGGGTTGGATGGTTGTTTGCTTCTTCTCTCGCAGCTGACCAGCTGAATGCTGTCCAAAGACACTGTGAAGATAAATCTAATCTAAATTCCCGCACTATTGCGGCCAATATAAACCACCCATACCACAGACAGCCAGGCCAATCACAGCTCAGCTTTGCTATTGTTACCATACATCTGGGTCCCTTCCACATCAAGTGGACCAGTTTTAAAAATCGTCCCCACTCGACCTTCTCCGATTTTGTTGAAAATTTATAAGGATGTACATGTATGTTTGAAAAGAGGTTCTGTAAATTTTTAGGGCCAAATCTCAAATATATTGGGCACTGTTGACCTTTCACTAGAGGTTCCACCAAGCCTGCGTCTTCAGCTAAGAGGATTTTGCAAACTTTGGCACATAGCCAGTAGAGTTCTATACTGGCTATGATGCTGAAATTTGGCATACTAGCTCAACTTTGCTGCTAAACATGATAAAATTATTACCGGCTATGACAAAACAATATTTCAGCCGCAATTTTGTGTCAAAGTAGCTTGTAAAACGCATTGCATAAAATTTATGCCTAACTTTGCCCATATATAACTCAAGACCAAAAACCAATAGTAACTGGTGCTTTGCCCTGTGCACCAAACATCTACATGACTTTACATCGCTGCAATATCACGGTCAAAGCATATGTATTTGTAGAAATATTCACACCCACATATGATGACAAACTTAAAAAAACGAATTTTACCTATTTTTAGGTCAAATTTCTCAAAAAGGGTACACCTAAATATTAGTGATGAGCGAGTACTAAAAAGCTCGGGTGCTCGAGGCTCGGGCCGAGCATCCCAAGATACTCATGTACTCGGCCCGAGCACCGAGCCCAATGTTATCCTATGGGAGACCCGAGTATTTTTATGAAATGACCCCCGGCAGCATGTAGAAACCCTAAAAATGTCACAAAAGTCTCAGAAGAGTGCTCAAATGACATGGCAACAGCATGGGGAAGACCCTTTGAAGCATTTATCACTCAAAACTCACAGCTGTGAACAATTTTGTCCGCGTTTTACGCCATTTTTACGGACTCACCAGAAAACCTTCAAAAATGACACCAAAATGAATTTTCATGGCCGAAATGTTAAGGGCACATACCCAATAGTGAGATAGAGCTGGTGTATGTTACTTTTGGAGATTACATGAAAGATTTTACGTGAAAACATTGTGTGGCACTCCGATGTCCCTGAGAAGAGACATACATGAAGGCCTCTTGAGTCTAATGTGCCCATTTTGAGGAAGTGAGTCTTTGTAGTATTTTCCTTTGACAGGGCAGTCCAAAATTGTGAGGTTCACCAATGCCCCTGCATACAGACGTGCATGAGGGCCTGTAAACCTGAAGTGCCCATTGTAAGGAAGTGGGTCTTTTGTAGTATAGCCCTTTGGCAGGGCAGCCAAAAATTGGGAGGCTCCACATTGTCCCTGGATAGAGACGTGCATGATGGCCTGTAAACCAGAAGTGCCCATTGTAAGGAAGTGGGTCTATTGTAGTATAGCCCTTAGGCAGGGCAGCCAAAAATTTGGAGGCTCCACATTGTCCCTGGATAGAGACGTGCATGAGGGCCTGTAAACCTGAAGTGCCCATTGTAAGGAAGTGGGTCTTTTGTAGTATAGCCCTTAGGCAGGGCAGCCAAAAATTGGGAGGCTCCACATTGTCCCTGGATAGAGACGTGCATGATGGCCTGTAAACCAGAAGTGCCCATTGTAAGGAAGTGGGTCTTTTGTAGTATAGCCCTTTGGCAGGGCAGCCAAAAATTGGGAGGCTCCACATTGTCCCTGGATAGAGACGTGCATGAGGGCCTGTAAACCTGAAGTGCCCATTGTAAGAAAGTGGGTCTATTGTAGTATAGCCCTTAGGCAGGGCAACCAAAAATTGGGAGGCTCCACATTGTCCCTGGATAGAGATGTGCATGATGGCCTGTAAACCTGAAGTGCCCATTGTAAGGAAGTGGGTCTTTTGTAGTATAGCCCTTTGGCAGGGCAGCCAAAAATTGGGAGGCTCCACATTGTCCCTGGATAGAGACGTGCATGAGGGCCTCAAAACATTGCTCCCATTGCAAAGGAGCGGGTCTCCTGTCGTTGTAATGTCCATTCTAAAAGAATGGGCGAAAAAATTTACCACTGGGGGTATACCTGAAACAACGGCCTAACTATTGTAACGGTCATCATGGTGGCGCATGAGGAGAAGGAGGAGCAGTCCCGCGATTATCCAAAGTCTAGAAGTGTGTACCCATGAGTGAGTGTAGGTACATGGCAAATTCCCGTTACAAACGTTAAATTCCGCTCTCATTTGCTGGTGGTGTGGTGAAGTCTGGCCCAATCCAACCCTTGTTCATCTTGATCAGAGTCAGCCTGTCAGCATTTTCAGTTGACAGGCGGGTTCGTTTATCTGTAATGATTCCACCTGCGGCACTAAAAACACGCTCTGACAAAACGCTAGCGGCAGGGCAGGCCAGGACTTCCAAGGCGTAGAGAGCCAATTCATGCCACGTGTCCAGCTTGGATACCCAATAATTGTAAGGCACAGAGGAATGTCTGAGTACAGTTGTTCGATCTGCAAGGTACTCCTTGAGCATCTGGGCAAACTTAGAATTTCTTGTGGCACTACCCCGCACCTCAAGGGCTGTGGTACGTGAGGGGCTGAGAAAACTGTCCCACATCTTAAAGACTGTTCCCCTACCTCTGGCGGATTGGACTTGTGCCCCTCTCGGCTGTACGCCTTGGTTGTCCACTGATTCCTGACCTATGCCGCTAGCGTTTTGTGAGGGGAATGCTTTGCCTACTTCCGTGACTATGGCCTTCCGGAACTGCTGCATTTTGGCTGACCTCTCCGCCTCGGGATAAAGAGACATAAAGTTCTCCTTGTAGCGTGGGTCTAACAGTGTTACCAACCAGTAATGATTGTCGGCCAAGATGTTCTTAACGCGAGGGTCACGAGACAGGCAGCTTACCATAAAGTCAGCCATGTGCGCCAGACTCTTAACAGCCAGTACTTCAGTATCCTGACCAACACGATGACTGAACATGCTGTTCTCCTCCTCCTCCTCATCTACCTGTCCTCTGGCCAGCCACGCTGAAACGAGGATATGACTGGTGTGCATGTCATATCCTCAATTTGGCCGGAGAGTTGCTCCATGTCTTCATCCTCCTCCTCGTCATAGTCCTCCACTGCACGTTGTGATGAGACGAGGCTCGGCTGTGTGTTATCACCCACACCCACTACTGTTTCTTGCTCCAACTCATCACGCTCCGCCTGCAATGCATCATGTTTGTTTTTGAGCAGAGACCATTTTAGAAGGCAGAGAAGCGGTATGGTGATGCTAATAATGGCGTCATCCCCACTCACCATCTTGGTGGAGTCCTCAAAGTTTTGGAGGATGGTACATAGGTCGGACATCCATCTCCACTCCTCAGGTGTTCTGTGTGGAGTTTGACCCATTTCCCGACGGCTTAGGTGATGCAGGTACTCAACAACTGCCCTTTTCTGCTCACATATCCTGACCAACATTTGCAGAGTTGAATTCCAACGTGTGGGGACATCACACACCAGTCTGTGAGCCGGAAGATGCAAACGGAGCTGAAAGCCGGCAAGGCCGGCTGAAGCAGTAGGTGACTTTCAAAAATGTGCAGACAGGCGGCGAACTTTTACCAGCAGATCAAACAGCTCTGGGTATGACTTTAGAAACCGCTGAACCACGAGGTTGAGCACATGGGCCACGCATGGAACATGTGTCAGCTGGCCTCACCTCAAAGCCGCCACCAGGTTCCGGCCATTGTCACACACGACCTTTCCTGGCTTTAGGTTCAGAGGTGTGAGCCAGTGATCTGCCTGCTGTTTCAGAGCTGTCCACACCTCTTCTGCATTGTGGGGTTTGTCACCTATGCAGATTAGCTTCAGCACAGCCTGTTGCCGCTTCGCCGAGGCAGTGCTGCAGTGCTTCCAGCTTGGGACTGGTGTGGAGGGTAAAGTGGATGAGGATGCGCAGGAGGAGGATGAGGCTGAGGAGCATGACATTCCGGAGCTGTAGAGTGTGGGTGAAACCCTGACTGAGGTAGGGCCTGCAAACCTTGGTGTGGGAAGGACGTGTTCCGTCCCTCGCTCAGACTGGATCCCAGCTTCCACAATATTAACCCAGTGTGCCGTCAACGAGATGTAGCGGCCTTGCCCACAAGCACTTGTCCACGTGTCTGTGGTTAGGTGGACTTTGGCTGAAACAGCGTTGTTCAGGGCACGTGTGATGTTTTGTGACACATGGTTATGCAATGCGGGGACGGCACACCGGGAGAAATAGTGGCGGCTGGGGACCGAGTAACGTGGGACAGCTGCCGCCATCAGGTCGCGGAATGCTTCTGTCTCCACCAGCCTAAAAGGCAACATTTCCAGCGCAAGCAGTCACGAAATGTTAGTATTTAGAACTGTGGCATGTGGGGCGTTGGCAGTGTATTTGCGCCTGCGTTCAAAGGTTTGCTGAATGGATAACTGAACGTTACGCTGGGACAAGGACGTGCTTGATGATGGTGTTATTTCTGCGTAGGCAACTGCAGGTGCAGGGCCGGAGGAGGCTTGTTCGCAGGCAGCATGGACAGGGGATTGGCTCGCATGCACAACAAGCGAAGACGTAGCAGTGACATCAGCAAGCACTGCTCCTCGACTCTGTTGTACCTCCCACAAAGTCGGGTGCTTGGCTGACATGTGCCTGATCATGCTGGTGGTGGTCAGGCTGCTAGTTTTGGTACCCCTGCTGATGCTGGCACGGCAGGTGTTGCAAATGGCCTTTTTAGAATCATCTGGAGCCAACTTAAAAAACTGCCATACTCGGGAAGACCTAAAATTTGTACAGGCACCTTGTGTCGTGTTGTTGTTCCGCGGAACGGTTGCCTGGCTTCTGCCTGGGGCCACCACCCTGCTTCTTACTGACTGTTGGGATGCTACGCCTCCCTCCCCCTGTGCACTGCTGTCCTCGCTCTGCATATCCTCCTGCCACGTTGGGTCAGTTACTGGATCATCCACCACGTCGTCTTCCTCTTCCGCACCCTGCTCCTCCTCCTGACTTCCTGACAATTGTGTCTCATCATCGTCCACCCCTTGTTGAGACACATTTTCAACTTCGTGAGAACGTGGCTGCTCAAATATTTGGGCATCTGTACATACGATCTCCTCATGACCCACTTCAACAGGAGCTGGCGAGAGGCCAGAATGTGCGAATGGAAACGTGAACAGCTCTTCCGAGTGTCCAAGTGTGGGATCAGTAATGTCCGTGGACGTGTACTCAGCCTTGTGGGAGGAAGGAGGATCAGGTTCTGAAATGTGCGGTGCAGTATCACGGCTACTGACACTTGACCGTGTGGAAGACAGAGTGTTTGTGGTGGTGCCAATCTGACTGGAAGCATTATCCGCTATCCAACTAACAACCTGTTGACACTGGTCTTGGTTCAAGAGCGGTGTACTGCTGCGGTCCCCAAGAATTTGGGACAGGACGTGCGAGCGAGTAGATGTGGCTCTTTGTTGTGGCGAAATTAGAGCTTGCCCACGACCTCGGCCTCTGCCTGCACCACCATCACGTCCACTTCCTTGTTCGTTGCCAACGCCCTTGCGCATATTGCAATGCTGTGCTGATGTGTATTCACTAGACTTGTGCGTTTTATCCAAGTTTGTGCAAAACGCACACAAGTGCACCTGTACGCTGCCACCGACAGGCACACACATGCGGTTTTTAAATGCAAGCACGGACGCACTAAGAACCTAACAGGTTTTTAGGAGTGACAATTACTGAGAAGTTTGACACTATCAGACACTGCTGACTGACGTGTATTATTCACTAGACTTGTGCGTTATATACTAGTTTGTGCAAAACGCACACAAGTGCACCTGTACGCTGCCACCGACAGGCACACACGTGTGGTTTTTAAATGCAAGCACGGACGCACTAAGAACCTAACAGGTTTTTAGGAGCGACAATTACTGAGAAGTTTGACACTATCAGACACTGCTGACTGACGTGTATTATTCACTAGACTTGTGCGTTATATACTAGTTTGTGCAAAACGCACACAAGTGCACCTGTACGCTGCCACCGACAGGCAGACACGTGCGGTTTTTAAATGCAAGCACGGACGCACTAAGAACCTAACAGGTTTTTAGGAGCGACAATTACTGAGAAGTCTGACACTATCAGACACTGCTGACTGACGTGTATTATTCACTAGACTTGTGCGTTATATACTAGTTTGTGCAAAACGCACACAAGTGCACCTGTACGCTGCCACCGACAGGCAGACACGTGCGGTTTTTAAATGCAAGCACGGACGCACTAAGAACCTAACAGGTTTTTAGGAGCGACAATTACTGAGAAGTTTGACACTATCAGACACTGCTGACTGACGTGTATTATTCACTAGACTTGTGCGTTATATACTAGTTTGTGCAAAACGCACACAAGTGCACCTGTACGCTGCCACCGACAGGCACACACGTGCGGTTTTTAAATGCAAGCACAGACGCACTAAGAACCTAACAGGTTTTTAGGAGCGACAATTACTGAGAAGTCTGACACTATCAGGACTGTTTTAGACTGTGTACACCAGCCCCAGATATGGTGATGAAGGCTGGTATACGGTCACCACTAGGAATGGCTATATACCCTGCCTTCCTGCCTGTATACAGCTACAATAGTCCTGAGAAGGACTCTTCTGGTCACTAGCCTGTATTCCGACCTGGCTATACCCTGCCTGCCCTGCCTGTATACAGCAACAATAGTCCTGAGAAGGACTCTGCTCCTTTACTCCGACCTGGCTATACCCTGCCTGCCTGTATACAACTACAATAGTCCTGAGAAGGACTTCTGGTCACACTGTTTGCAGCCCTGCTACGGAAATAACTATAAAGGGCCGCAAACCTTTCCCTGAAGCAGCAACACTCTCCCTGCACTGACTGTCTGGATGGCTGTGTGCAGAGCACAGCGCGCCCGCCGGTATAAAGGCTCGGTCACGCTGTGCAGGCCGGCCAATCACTGCAATTCCACAACTAACAGGGCTGTGGCATTGCAGTGGTCTGCCAGCCAATCCCTGCATGAGGGCTGGCTCTCAAAAGAGCGCCAACATGCAGGGATAAAGACCACGAGTACAGCACGAGTATCGCGAGATTACTCGGTCCCCGCCGAGTAGCCCGAGTACAGTGATACTCGTGCGAGTACCGAGTAGTGACAAGCATACTCGCTCAACACTACTAAATATATTAATTCTGATATCATTAGAAAGAGCACATTTTTCTCTACAAGGATCATTGGGTTTTTTCTGGAGTCTCTCAGTTTAAGAAAAGAAAAATGCCACTGAACTTGGTGTTATTAATGCGCGTAATGCATTGATTTTGTGTTTGATTTTCAGATTCTTATCACATGTTACAGAGTTGTACTGTTGCTAGCAATGTCTATTATAATCAAAAACCTATAAACCTATACATTTTATGCGAGGAATTTTACAAGCTACTTTGACACAAAATTGCGGCCGAAATATTGTTTTGTCATAGCCGGTAATAATTTTATCGGGTTTAGCAGCAACAGTTGAGCTAGTATGCCAAATTTCAGCATCATAGCCAGTATAGAACTCTACTGGCTATGTGCCAAAGTTTGCTAAATCCTCTTAGCTGAAGCCGCAGGCTTGGTGGAACCTCCAGTTAAAGGTCAACAGTGCCCAATGTATTTGAGATCTGGCCCTAAAAATGTACAGAACCTCTTTTCAAACATACATGTATATTCTTATAAATTTTCAGCAAAATCGGAGAAGGTCGAGTGGGGACCACTGGTCCACTTGACATGGAATGACCCATCTGGATAAAACCAGAATCTCCTCATGAGGATACCTCTTGAATGCTATGCACCTTAACAATCAAACAGGAAAACCAATAATATTAACAAACCTCTTATAATAATTGATTAATCAGGTCCATAATTCCATGCCGCTCTCTGCTCTATTTGATTCTATGGCTGGATCAGGATACATGCAGACAGTGTCTGCTTTGTCCACAAAATAGGATTTCTCAATCCTTTGTGTGACATCCTGTACATATCTCCTGACATGGTAAATTACCAGTGTCAGGAAATGGTCTCTTATCTGATGAATGTTTTTCTATCACCATGGCCGGCTTTAGGTATGTGCGACTTGTGCAGTCGCACTGGGCGCCGACGGCCATGCTTCAGGGGGGGCGCAGCAGAGAGGTAAGAAGTTGTACATTTCCTGGCTCCTCCGGTCCCAGCACAGCGTTTTAACTGTAACCGCCGCCAGTTACTTAACTTTATGTAGCGCTTGGCCAGCTGGGCCCACCACCTTCACCGAGCCCCAGTCACAGCTCCAGCAGAGGGGCGCGGTGTCGCTTCAGCCACTACTGCAGTCTGCACATGACTAAGGTGCATGCAAAGTCCTTCTAGGGCATCGCATACAAATTAGCCATGTGGTGGGGAGGCACTGTGAATGGAGCAGAGCAGAAAGGTGGCACGTCATCCCGCAGCCCAATGCGATGAGGTCATCACTCTGCACCTCATCACAGTGCTGCGGGCAACGCGGAGCTGGAGAGTGTGCGGCATCCGTCAGGGAGAGGTAGGCGCTCTTTGAGCTGAATATTGACGGGGGTGGTGGGGAAGCCACTGACTACAGCCGCGGGAGGGGGCGCTGAGTACAGCCGTGGGAGGGTGAGGCGCTGACTCCAGCCGCGGAGGGCAGGGGGCCTTTGACTACAGCCGCAGGGGGGCGCTGACTACAGGCATGGGGGGGACCACTGACTACAGCCATGGGGGGCGGGGGGCGCTGACTACAGCCGCGGGGGGACCACTGACTACAGCCGCGGGGGGACCACTGACTACAGCCACGGGGGGCCACTGACTAAAGCTTCGGGGGGTGGTTGGTCTGCAGACTACAGCCGCGGTAGGGGGCACTGACTACAGCCGCGTGGGGCCGCTGACTACAGCCGCGGGCGGCGGGGGGCTGCTGACTACAGCCATGAGGGGCGGGGGGGTGCTGACTCCAGTCACGGGGGGGGCCGCTGACTCCAGCCGCAGGGGGGCGAGGGGGCGCTGACTACAGCCACGGGGGGTCACTGACTACAGCCGCAGGGGGCGGAGGAGGGGCCGCTGACTACAGCCGCGGGGGAGGGGCCGCTGACTACAGCCACGGGTGGTGGGGGGGCTGCAGGATGTGGGAGCCGGGGTGGGTGAGTAAAATGTTTGTTTTTTTTCTTTTTGCGATAGACAAATATAGGAGGAGAGACCCAGAAAAGGCACATATACACAAGAAGGTGGAGATATATACCAGGAAGGGGACAAAAATTAGGATGGGGACATATATACCAGAATGTGTCCAGGAGGGGACTATATATACATCAGGAGGATGTGGATATATATATATATATATATATATATATATATATATATATATATATATATATATATATATATATATATATATTTTTGCTGGGAAGGGACAAATAAACCAGGATGGGAACATATATACATATATACCAGGAGGAGGACATATATACCAAGAAGGGGACAGAAACAAGGATGGGGACATATATACCAGAATGTGCCCAGGAGTGGGATATACATACCAGGAGGTGCCCAGGATTAGACATATATACCAGGATAGGGAGAAATAAACCAGGATGGGGACATGCATATGTGGCGCCCTGGCCTAGCCAGGTCATCACAGATAACACACAAACACCCCCCACCCCCATTAGACAGGGACACCAGCCAAACAAAAACCCTTGTTGCCTCTCTCCAGTGTCTGATGTCGACACCAGGTGGGGCAGAGCCAAGCGGTTGGCCCCACCCACCGAGGAGTTCACAGGCCTGGAGGCAGGAAAACTGACAATACAGTTTAGGAGTTTGAAGTGAGAGGAACAAACACTTGGGTGTCTGGGTTTGTGGCCCAGGCACTGACAGCAAGGTTGGCAGACGGTGGTGGCCGTCTGCAGGAGTGGTGGAGCAACGCGGTACCGTAGGACCGGGGTCAGGCGACGGCCCGCCGGTATCGACCGGGGAGCGGGCAGGGCCATCGGACCCCGACCAGGCTAGAAGCCGCCGTCAATAGTCAGATCCGAATGTCACTGGAACCCCAGGGGTTTCACAAAAGCAAAAGTCCCGATTGAAGGCAACAGCCCACACCGTGAGAGTATGCAGCTACCGCCTAAGGCTAGAGACCCTAGGGCCAGCGCCTGCAGGCAAATGGGCTCCTCCGGTACCCATACACCGGGGAGCGGACTACCGTTGGGAATCCATAGTAGTCAGAAGGAGAACATCAAGGGGCAGGGAAAGACAGCCGCCATCTCCTGTCCGGGGAGAAACACTGCAGCTGGCTACGGGACCCGTCCATCCAGACGTTTGGTTTACCGAGGACTTTGTACCTTTTGTTGCTGAGTGAGTACACCCGTGCCGCGCTGTCCCTGCAACCCTGCACCTCGCCAACCCTGCTTCCCCGTCACAACATCACCGGGCCCCGACACCACCGACCCCTACCCACGGAGGGGGAAAAAAACATCCCAGCTGCTCCTTACCATCGCTCCCGGGATCCCCATCATCAGCAGTGGTGGTGCCTATCTTCACCACGACCCGTGGGTTGCGTCACGGACTAAATCCCCCAAACCAACCACCCCTTTCACTCACGGGCGAGGAGCGCCGATCGAGTCCCCGGATCCGGCCCACCGCTCGAGCCACCAAGCAGCAGCAGCTGCAGCAGCGCCGGACCCGAGCATTAGCGAGAGCGCAGCAGCGACGACGTCCTCCCTGCCCGTGACACATACCAGGAAGGGCCCAGGATGCAGACATATATACCAGAACTTGGACATATATACTAGGAGGATATTATAGAGAAACAATATGTGGGGGGGATAGTATACAGAGGGGTAGTGTGTGTTGGGTGATATACAGAGGAGCATTGTGTGTGTGTGTGTGTGTGTGTGTGTGTGAGGATATATAAAGAGGGGCAGCTTCTGTGGGGGATAGTGTAGAAAGGGGCAGCATACATGAGGGATATTACACAGAGGGTCATTGTGTGTGTGTATATTATACAGAGATGCAGTGTGTGGGGGATATATAAAGGGGCAGTGTGTGTGTGTGTGTGTGTGTGTGTGTGTGTGTGGAGGATGCTACACAGAGGAGCAGTGTGTGGGATATTATACAAATGGGCAGTGTGTGTTGGTATTTACAGAGGAGCAGTGTACGTGTGGGGACATTATACAGAGGAGCAGTGTGTGGAGGGGATATATTGAGGAGCAGTGTTTGTGGGGAGATATTATACAGAGGAGCAGTGTGTGTGAGGATATTATACAAAGGAGCAGTGTGTGGGAGGATATTATACAGAGGAGCAGTGTGTGGGAGGATATTATACAGAGGAGCAGTGTGTGGGAGGATATTATACAGAGGAGCAGTGTGTGGGAGGATATTATACAGAGGAGCAGTGTGTGGGAGGATATTATACAGAGGAGCAGTGTGTGGGGGAGGATATTATACAGAGGAGCAGTGTGGGTGGGAGGATATTATACAGAGGAACAGTGTGTGTGTGGATATTATATTAATAAACAGTGTGTGTGGGGGATACTAAACAGAGGAGCAGTGTGTGGAGGGATATTATACAGAGGAGCAGTGTGTGGGGGATATTATACTGAGGAGCAGTGTGTGGGGGGATATTATACTGAGGAGCAGTGTGTAGGGGAATATTATACTGAGGAGCAGTGTGTGGGGGGATATTATACTGAGGAGCAGTGTGTGGGGGAATATTATACTGAGGAGCAGTGTGTGGGGGGATATTGTACTGAGGTGCACACTTTTGGCCATGACTGTGTGTGTCATACAATTTCCAAGAATGGTGGTGAGTGTGGAGGGCTTGAGGGGTGGAGTCAGAGCTGGGGTGGGGTGTAATATTCATGGATACGGCATAAATGGTTGAAATCGGAAGACCTCTAAAAAAATGAGTAACACACGTGGTGACATTAATGTGGATTTGAGGTGCAGATTCTCCAGCACAAATTTGTAATTTATTGTACATTTGAAGAGATCAATTTTCTTAGGAGATAAAAAAAGATGGTATCCTGTCCTCGTTTGTTTCCTGGGAAACTGGGTAAAAAATCAGTAGGGGGGGCACCAAAGGGCAGTTTTGCACAGGGCACCCTTCAGGTGAACGCCGGCCCTGTCCATCACTAAAGATACTTGCATTTTAATGACAGCATGTAAATGACCCAGGTTTGGGAAAGGGACACTTCACAAAGGCAGATATTATGGGAAATTATTGGGGACTTGTAAGACATGTAAAGGGGTATGGGAATGTAAAGGGACATTTATATGTAGCAATATAGGAAAAGCAATTACCCAATGTTTGAGAGGGTTGGTAGCTAGGTAATGTTAAAATATAACCTTTGATTAAAAACAGGGGATGTGAGACAAACAAAACATATAAAACATGTAAAACCCTTAAAAAAGAAAAAAAAATTACATGTAGGCAGAAGCAGATATTGGGGAAAACTTATATATACATATGACAGATAAACTATTGATATTATATTATTTGGAAACACTTCCCTCTACAGTAGACATTAGACTGTTCACCATAGCACAAACATGCGGTAAGTTCCCAAGCCAAAGGTTAGGTGTTCCTTGATCTGGTGCTTTTTTCAAGAAACTCCAGATGAAAAAAAATGGTGATTTGTAACCTTTGCTGAAACCTGATTATTACAGTACCAGCAAAAGCTAGAATATTTCAGAAATCCAACGCACATGATTGTTTTTTTTCTGACTGAAAAGGAAAACTGCTGCTTTTTTCAAGAGCATGTCAATTCTTTCATATTTTTTGCAGCATTTTTGTCAACATTGAAAACAATGATAAACGTGCAAAAAAGGCAGCAAAATCGCTACATTTTACCATAGACTAATGGTGGTGTCACACACAGCGACGACAATGACATCGCTTCTAAGTCGCCATTTTCTGTGACGTAGCAACGACCTCAACAACGACGTCGCTGTGTGTGACACATAACAACGATCAGACCCCTGCTGCGAGATCGCTGCTCGCTCTTAAATATTCCAGGTCATTTTTTGATCGCTGCTGTCCTGCTGCGCCACATGCATCCTTGTGTTTGACACTGCAGCAGCGACGGTCACGACGATGCTGAAGGCAGTGACGTAGGACTGAAGGCAGGACAAGGGCGTGTTTCTGCAGTGCATTTTACAATGCCCCCACGATGTTCCGATTGGGTAACTTGCCGAAGGCATTACAGTGATTTAATTCTTTAAGTTCCATTCTTTGTTCCACGTAGTAGAGTCTCTGTCTGGTGTAGCTAGTGTGTCGTTCTTTGTGTCTTCCTTTGTTTGAGCACAGCGGGAGCCGAGTGTCATGTGAGTGTCACGGCGACTGAGGACCTCAGCTGCGGGGGGCGGGCCATCACTGAGGGAGGGCGGGCCAGCGCTGAGGAGGGGCAGGCCAGCACAGAGGAGAAGAGGGAGGGATTTATCTCCCTCTCTCCTCGGTAGCCGGCTATTGCCATTCTCACCCTGCACTCGCAGTACACCAGTGTACCGCGAGTGCAGTGCAATCTTTCTCTCGCTCCATAGACTTGAATGGGTGCAAGAGAAAGAGTCTTGCATTACAATCGCAGCATGCTGCGATTGTTTTCTCTGTCCGATTGGGGCTGAGAAAATAATCGCTCATGGGTGCTGACACATAGGCCAATATTGGTCCGAGTGGAATGCGATGTTTTATCGCATTCCACTCGGTCCGATTTTCATGCCGTGTGTCTTAGGCCTAACAGAAAAAATATACCCTTGAGAATATATATATACAGTATATCTGTGGTGTAGGAATAGCCTTTTTACGCAACAGTGTGATAGTTTCCCTTTTACAAAAACAATGTTTTTATATCTCTTTTACAATAGAGGATTTTTTAGAACCCTTTTACATTGGCGAGCTCAGACCCAGACTATTTTTAATTTGCTTTTCCATGTTTGTGTGAAATATTGTGAACTTAGGCTGGGTTCACACATAGCGACAGCGACAACGACGTCGTTGTTACGTCACCATTGTCTGTGACGTAACAGCGACCTTGTAAGTCGCTGTTATGGTCGCTGCTTAGCTGTCAAACACAGCGACGCAGCAGCGATCATAATGTCGCTACATGTGCAGAGAGCAGGGAGCCGTGCACACTGCTTAGCGCTGGCTCCCTGCTCTCCTAGGTACAGTACACATCGGGTTAATTACCCGATGTGTACTACAGCTACATGTGCAGAGAGCAGGGAGCCGCGCATACTGCTTAGCGCTGGCTCCCTGCACTCCTAGCTACAGTACACATCGGGTTAATTACTCGATGTGTACTGCAGCTACATGTGCAGAGAGCAGGGAGCCGTGCACACTGCTTAGCGCTGGCTCCCTGCTCTCCTAGCTACAGTACACATCGGGTTAATTAACCCGATGTGTACTGCAGCTACATGTGCAGAGAGCAGGAGCCGGCACTGGCAGCGTGAGAGCGGCGGAGGCTGGTAACGAAGGTAAATATCGGGTAAACACCTTGGTTACCCGATGTTTACCCTGGTTACAGCTTACCGCAGCTGCCAGATGCCGGCTCCTGCTCCCTGCTCGCTTCATTTCGTCGCTCTCTCGCTGTCACATACAGCAATCTGTGCGTCACAGCGGGAGAGCAACAATAAAAAAATGAACCAGGGCTGTGTGTAACGAGCAGCAATCTCACAGCAGGGGCCAGATCACTGCTCAGTGTCACACACAGCGAGATCGCTAATGGGGTCACTGCTGCGTCACAAAAACCGTGACTCAGTAGCGATCTCGCTGTGTGTGAAGCACCCCTTAGATAGGGAGAAGATTGTGGACAGATAACCAAGAACATAATGTAGTGTTGAGTTATGCTGTGAATCTAGTCCTTGACGTTCAGGCAATTCAACTTAACAGAATTAAATTAAAATCAGGGAACCTAAGTATCTATGCATTTTATGTCCTAAGGGTAGTAATGTTTTTTTCTGTTTGCTTTGTTATCAACATTTGGGGTTATCACTACAGTCACAGTAATTATTCCCAAAAAAACATCGAGGACACAACCAAGATGGATTTATCTAGACAAGAGAACTACTTAAATACTTTTGTACCCTGACATGCAGATGCAGGAAGACAAGCCAAAGCAAACATATGATCTCTATTATCTTATTGAGCTTTAATTAGTCACGTGGGTTTCAATGGACCCCAAGCACATTTGTTTTCATAATATTTCCACAAGTATGAAAGGTCCAGTAGGTAACCATCCTCGGTGGCTTCTCAGCTTGGTCGCAACTTCCTCATCAGTGCTTAGCAAGATACAGCATTGACTACACGTTCCACAGTTACCCCACATGACTAATAGTGCAAGTATTTTGTTGCAACTAACTGATGTATCCCATCTGTTGTTATATGGTTCATAAAAATGTGAAAATATTAGAGTTACATGACTTTAAGCTATAGGTGATCAAGACAATATACTATATTAAACATTGTCAAAACTTTGATGCAAATAAAAAAAAATAGTCATATCCAGGCCAGATAAATATTTATCCAGGTCAACATGTTATTTTTACACAATTGTGGTGAGGTTTATAAAATTTATTTCCATCATTGAAGTTTTAAAAAAAATCTAATGTTTAGCGAAATGTATAAATAATTTTTCACAAAGTATTACATTTATACTACATGGAATAGCATTGGAAAAATTATTTTTGCTGGGTAAATCTGACAGACAGAAATTATTATACGATTTTAGTTACAGCGTTTGGCTGGAAATTTGGGAGGAAAATGAGGGGTGTGCCTTATAATCTGGATGTAGTTTACCAAGAGGTGGTGGAGAATGGTCACAGGAGGCAGGGGCAAAGGTGCAGGTGCTGTGCTGCAGGTGCTGGGCTGGTGCTTGCTGCAGTTGGTGAGGCAGGGACCATCCTGAAAACGTCAGCGGTGCGGGCTTCAAATAATGGTGCTCGGAGTCGGCGCATGCACAGATGGAGCTCTTGGCTCAAGATCTCTCCTGCACATGCACTGCCTCCGGCCCATAGACCTACTAGCCCTGGACGTAAGGAAAAGGGAGCCTGGAGGTGGCGCATGTGCAGATGAGATCTTTGCTTGTCATTGAGCCGATAGCTCAATCTGTGCACTCGCCAACTCCGGACATCATTTCTTTGAAGCCTGCACCGCCGACAGTTTATGGTTGTCCCCTGCCTCACAGCGCCCAAAGCGAGCATCTGGGACACCCGCCACACTGCCTGCAGCATCACTCTACTCTACCACCACTTCTGCCCCCCTCGATAAAACACGACCGACATGGACCCCATTTTTTTTACCTTTTTCTCTAAATTTAGGGTGATTCTTATAATCCGGTGTGTTATAAAATGTAAATTAAGGTAAATTGTAAAAAGCTCAGTTATATTTTATCATGAAAGTACGGCAATTAAGTAAAAGCATGGAACGGTGATTTCCTTATCTCAAAAAAATTATTGAAACAAAAGCCAACAATTGTGGTAGGTAGGTACACTCCAAAAAAAATGGCAATGTCTTAGAAACTTGTCATGTGGTCTTAAGCATCAACAGCTTATCAATGATTTCTCATTATATTCATAAGTTCAGTTATTGTCTGCTGAGGTATGGCATCCCACTGTTCTTGAAGGGCAGCCCTCAGGTCATTGAGGTTCTAGGGTACAAGACTTTACCTATAGAATCAGCTGAATTACAGTGTATTCTATAGATCCCAGGTCTGGAGAAAGTACAGGCCACTCAATTTGAGGTACTCCAGTCTCCAGCATCCGTTTCCTAATGATGCAAACTCGATGAGCTTAAACATTGCCATCCATGAAGATGAAGTTAGGCCTATGTTGTTGATGCAGATTTAAGATTACTGGATTAATAATGTTAATCGAGTAGTAGGGGCTTGTCACTATTCACAAAGTGTAGGGCAGTTCTGTGTTGACTAGACTCACCTGCCCACACTGTAACACCAACATAACCACTGGCTCATCTGGTGACAACAGTGTCTGCTGCTTAGTGTTCTACTTCCCATCTCCAAAATTATTGTCTATCATAATTGTTGCTCAACATAAATCTCCTTTCATCAGTTGAACAGCACTGTGACTCACTGGTCCCTCATCCAGCAAGATGATGATGTCTGTGCCTGGCAGTGTGGTCAGGTGCCCTTGAAGGTTGTCTAGCACGCAGACTACACTGATGTAAATGCTTTCTAATGGTCTGATGTGAAACTTGGATGCCTGCCACCTCCATTAAATGTGTCTGGCGTTGTGTGACATTCATCATCTCGTTCCAAAGAGCATATTTCACAATGAAGTGGACTTCAGTGTTGGATATGGCCAAAGCACGTCCACTTCTATGCCTTTCTGTGGCTCTTCTGTCTCTCTGGTGCAACCTGCTGATGACAATGTGACACTGTATGCTCAGTGGCCATTTGAATCTGAGAACATCCTGCTTGAAGCATAGCAATAGCGAGGTGCTATTTATCAATTGTTAGGTGTTGTCGTGGTCTCATGATGTCAAAATGTAAACAGTTTGATGAGGACTGCTTAACTACCAATTCTAATTTAATCCCAAAATGTATTTGGCAATTCATGGATCGAACACCTGTTGTGACTGTGAATTTTACCATTAAGCTTCTTTTTAGAGAACAACAAGTTGTGGAAAAAGTACTGAAACATTGAACAGTTGGACATGTGCATTAAAAGTCTAGCAAAGGTCACATTAGTTTCACCTGAAAAAGTTAAAGGGCATTGTAGCACCTCTGAGGCTTCAGTCGCCACAGAGTATTGCACCCAAATTTTGGTGTAATGCTAAACCTGGATCCTGATTAGGTCAGTCCCGGTTTCACCATTTACACACTCAAATGCACACCAGGTTGCCCTGTTCCCACTGGGAACTGGGCTACGGTCGGGCAATAAAGGGGTCGCCGACAGAGTGGCATTTACAAGATGCCCTCATACAGGGGCCCCAGTCCCACTAGCTTAGGACCTGGGAGAAGGGAAGTACAACAAGCAGGGGGAGTCAGGAGTTAATACAACAGTTAGAGAGTTCTCCAGAAGGAGAGGAAAGGAGCAGACGTGTTTCACAGCTGCTCCGGTGGGAAGGAGGAAGAGTTCACACAGTTACTGTGGGGAGAGTGCCTCTGCTCCCATCAGAACCGGCACCACACAGGATGGCAGGACCCTAGGGAAGATCATACCTCATGTTGGTTTTCCAGAATCTGCCTGGACGGGGAAAGTTTCAAGCTTCCCTGGCCACACAGCACCCGACAGCACAGTGCCAGAGAGGATCCGGGTCCATGCATAAAGCCGGACCACATATCGGAACCGTGGCACCTGCATATAGGGACAAAAGTACTACTCGTGAAAACCCGAGTCCCCATGTAGCTTCAAGCCAGGGGATCCACTGACAGGCGCTTTAAGGAGGGAACCCACCAAACACCACACCGGACTGATCTCTAAAGGGATTCGGGTTCGATGGAAGCCATCATAGCAAGTGACTCGTATTACCTGGGTAAGCGGCACTGCACAAAAGTGAGTAAACAACCTGGAACCACAGCCATAGACTCTGCCTCTTTAATACAGGTACTGCTGCTCTGTGCCTCGTCGCCCGCCATCACTACTCCCTTCATCATCCTCCCCGGGGCCCGCTTCACCTGTGGGGAGCAATACCATCCATAGCTGCTGCCGCCATCTTCCCCAGAGGACAGCGACAGAAGCAGCAGCAGCTGATTCCTTGGCCACATACCACAGGTGGCGTCACGACATTCACCTGACACCCAACCTCTCTCCCCTGCCATCATCTGTACTCCTCGGGACAATGGAGCTGGGCTAGGCCACCCATGACAACTACAGTCAACGGCCCGGCGACAAGTAGGTTAACAGCCTGCCCCGTGGGGCGCTACAGCATTTTAGGATCAACCTACAATTTCAGCCAAATATCCCTAACTTTCTGTGAGTTGTGAATCTAATGGTTCAAACTACATGTAAGTAGAAAGGGGAGGAGTAACTTCATGATTAATAGTACATGTATAAATAAATATCACAGTTCTGGAAGGGTAAAATTGTTTGAAAAGTAAGAGGTGATTTTAATATATTTTTGATCTCTGGACTCAGTAAAAATATGTAAAACATTCCATCATGCACAGGGTTTTCACAAACAATGACTCTATAGGCTTTTACTTGCACCATAATTTGACATACTTCCATAACCTTTGCAGGATGATTTTGGTGTCATTAAATTGGTTACTAATTAATAGCTGCTGTGCTGTGATTTGCTGCTGTGAGCAGAGAAGTGGTGGTGGCCATAGGCTCCAATCATAGCATATATTTCATTTTACTTTAACCTCAGCAGTATAAGAAATGAAAGCTTCACTGTAACCGGCTGTTATGGGCAGTAAAGATAGATTTTTTTAGTCACAGTTCATAAAAGCCAGGATAGGCTACATTGCTGTAGCCCAAAAAGTTGGTCAACAAGAATATCTTTGCAAACTGGACTCAAGAACATAGTTGCGTTAACTTTAGTTGATCCCACTAAAGTTCTCCTGCCACCACTCCATATTAGCCTTGGACTGATGAAGCAGTTTGTGAAAGCTCTACAGAAAGGAGAGATTTTTAAGTACCTGTACACTAGAGTTGAGCGCGGTTCGTGGTTCGTGGTTCTCCAGTTCGCGGCTCGAGTGATTTTTGGGCTGTTCGAGATCGAACTAGAACTCGAGCTTTTTGCTAAAAGCTCGATAGTTCTAGATACGTTCGAGAACGGTTCTAGCAGCAAAAAGCAGGGCTTTTTACAGCTACAGTGAGCAGGAGCCATCGCTGGCAGCCTGCCACAAGCTGGTAACCAAGATAAACATCGGGTATCCAAGCAAAGCGCTTTGGTTAGTAACCCGATGTTTATCTTAGTTACGTGCAGGAAGCCCACACTTTCCCGCTCAGCTCGCTCCACCCCCTCCTGCCCGCGGCATGTACACATACATACACATACACAAACACACACACACACACATCCACCCCCCCCCCCCCGCCCGCCCGCTCGCTCGCTCGCTCGGCTTACCTGCGGTGATGAAGTCCCGCCATCCCGACCTCAGCGCTGTCACTGTCCTCCATGGCCGCCGCTTGTCACATCACCTATCGCTTCCGACCCGAGACTGACACTGGCGGTGACGTCACGGACCTCTCGCGATACTTGATGTGAAGGCGCCGGTCATTGACCTCAGTGACAGGGGCTGTCAGTGTGCTGGAGATCAGCGCAGGTAATGTACCTCGCTGACAGCAGCACTTGTCATCCCCTGCAGTGACCTGGGCTGACCCATTGATGTTAGCTCAGGTCACTGCACTGCTCTCCCAGCCAATGGGGAACATCCTGCTCTTCATTGACTGGGACAGTGTGCATCGTCATGGCAACCCCTTGGATTTCACCAGACCTGGATTTGTTTTTCAATCTAATAAATTGGTTAAAGAGGGAATGTTTTGGGGAGTGTTTTTTCAAATAAAAATGTGTTTGTCGTGTATTTTTTTTTTATTACTGACTGGGTTGGTGATGTCGGGTATCTGATAGACGCCTGACCTCACCAACCCCAGGGCTTGATGCCAGGTGACATTACACATCTGGTATTAACCCCAAATATTACCCCGTTTGCCACCGCACCAGGGCGCGGGATGAGCTGGGGCGAAGCACCAGGATTGGCGCATCTAATGGATGCGCCACTTCTGGGGCGGCTGCGGCCTGCTATTTTTAGGCTGGGGAGATTCCAATAACCATGGACCTCCCTAGTCTGAGAATATCAGGCCCCAGCTGTCTGCTTTACCTTGGCTGGTGATCCAATTTTGGGGGACCCCTACGTGTTTTTTTTTTTTAATTATTTATTTAATTTAAAATAACAGCGTGGGGTGCCCTCAGTTTTGGATTACCAGCCAAGGTGAGGTTGCCAGCTGTGGTCTGCAGGCTGCAGCCGTCTGCTTTACCCTAGCTGGCTACAAAACTAGGGGGAACCCTATGTCATTTTTTTTTCATTTTTTTGGCTAAATACAAAGCTAAGCACCCCTTAGTGCCACATGAAAGGTACCAAAGGGTGTTCCACTTTTTCTCCATTTTTTTCTCCACTTTCTCTCCACTTTTTCTCCACTTTTTCTCCATTTTTTTCTCCACTTATTCTCCACTTTTTCTCCTCTTATTCTCCACTTTTTCTCCACTTTTTCTCCACTTTTTCTCCTCTTATTCTCCACTTTTTCTCCACTTTTTCTCCACTTTTTCTCCATTTTTTTCTCCACTTTCTCCACTTTTTCTCCACTTTTTTCTCCACTTTTTCTCCTCTTATGCTCCACTTTTTCTCCTCTTAATCTCCACTTTTTCTCCACTTTTTCTCCACTTTTTCTCCACTTTTTTCTCCACTTTTTCTCCTCTTATGCTCCACTTTTTCTCCACTTTTTCTCCACTTTTTCTCCACTTTTTCTCCACTTTTTCTCTACTTTTTCTCCTCTTAATCTCCACTTTTTCTCCTCTTATGCTCCACTTTTTCTCCACTTTTTCTCCACGTTTTCTCCACTTTTTTCTCCACTTTTTCTCCTCTTATGCTCCACTTTTTCTCCACTTTTTCTCCACTTTTTCTCCACTTTTTCTCCACGTTTTCTCCACGTTTTCTCCACTTTTTTCTCCACTTTTTCTCCTCTTATGCTCCACTTTTTCTCCACTTTTTCTCCACTTTTTCTCCTCTTAATCTCCACTTTTTCTCCACTTTTTCTCCACTTTTTCTCCACTTTTTTCTCCACTTTTTCTCCACTTTTTCTCCTCTTATGCTCCACTTTTTCTCCACTTTTTCTCCACTTTTTCTCCACTTTTTCTCCTCTTATGCTCCACTTTTTCTCCACTTTTTCTCCACTTTTTCTCCTCTTATGCTCCACTTTTTCTCCACTTTTTCTCCACTTTTTTCTCCACTTTTTCTTCTCTTATGCTCCACTTTTTCTCCACTTTTTCTCCACTTTTTCTCCACTTTTTCTCCTCTTATGCTCCACTTTTTCTCCACTTTTTCTCCACTTTTTCTCCATTTTTTTCTCCACTTATTCTCCACTTTTTCTCCTCTTATTCTCCACTTTTTCTCCACTTTTTCTCCACTTTTTCTCCTCTTATTCTCCACTTTTTCTCCACTTTTTCTCCACTTTTTCTCCATTTTTTTCTCCACTTTCTCCACTTTTTCTCCACTTTTTCTCCTCTTGTGCTCCACTTTTTCTCCACTTTTTCTCCACTTTTTCTCCTCTTATGCTCCACTTTTTCTCCACTTTTTCTCCACTTTTTTCTCCACTTTTTCTCCTCTTATGCTCCACTTTTTCTCCACTTTTTCTCCACTTTTTCTCCACTTTTTCTCCTCTTATGCTCCACTTTTTCTCCACTTTTTCTCCACTTTTTCTCCATTTTTTTCTCCACTTATTCTCCACTTTTTCTCCTCTTATTCTCCACTTTTTCTCCACTTTTTCTCCACTTTTTCTCCTCTTATTCTCCACTTTTTCTCCACTTTTTCTCCACTTTTTCTCCATTTTTTTCTCCACTGTCTCCACTTTTTCTCCACTTTTTTCTCCACTTTTTCTCCTCTTATGCTCCACTTTTTCTCCTCTTAATCTCCACTTTTTCTCCACTTTTTCTCCACTTTTTCTCCACTTTTTTCTCCACTTTTTCTCCTCTTATGCTCGACTTTTTCTCCACTTTTTCTCCACTTTTTCTCCACTTTTTCTCCTCTTAATCTCCACTTTTTCTCCTCTTATGCTCCACTTTTTCTCCCCTTTTTCTCCACTTTTTCTCCACGTTTTCTCCACTTTTTTCTCCACTTTTTCTCCTCTTATGCTCCACTTTTTCTCCACTTTTTCTCCACTTTTTCTCCACTTTTTCTCCACGTTTTCTCCACGTTTTCTCCACTTTTTTCTCCACTTTTTCTCCTCTTATGCTCCACTTTTTCTCCACTTTTTCTCCACTTTTTCTCCTCTTAATCTCCACTTTTTCTCCACTTTTTCTCCACTTTTACTCCACTTTTTCTCCACTTTTTTCTCCACTTTTTCTCCACTTTTTCTCCTCTTATGCTCCACTTTTTCTCCACTTTTTCTCCACTTTTTCTCCACGTTTTCTCCACGTTTTCTCCACTTTTTTCTCCACTTTTTCTCCTCTTATGCTCCACTTTTTCTCCACTTTTTCTCCACTTTTTCTCCTCTTAATCTCCACTTTTTCTCCACTTTTTCTCCACTTTTTCTCCACTTTTTCTCCACTTTTTCTCCACTTTTTTCTCCACTTTTTCTCCACTTTTTCTCCTCTTATGCTCCACTTTTTCTCCACTTTTTCTCCACTTTTTCTCCACTTTTTCTCCTCTTATGCTCCACTTTTTCTCCACTTTTTCTCCACTTTTTCTCCTCTTATGCTCCACTTTTTCTCCACTTTTTCTCCACTTTTTTCTCCACTTTTTCTCCTCTTATGTTCCACTTTTTCTCCACTTTTTCTCCACTTTTTCTCCACTTTTTCTCCTCTTATGCTCCACTTTTTCTCCACTTTTTATTCACTTTTTCTCCATTTTTTTCTCCACTTATTCTCCACTTTTTCTCCTCTTATTCTCCACTTTTTCTCCACTTTTTCTCCACTTTTTCTCCTCTTATTCTCCACTTTTTCTCCACTTTTTCTCCACTTTTTCTCCATTTTTTTCTCCACTTTCTCCACTTTTTCTCCACTTTTTTCTCCACTTTTTCTCCTCTTATGCTCCACTTTTTCTCCTCTTAATCTCCACTTTTTCTCCACTTTTTCTCCACTTTTTCTCCACTTTTTTCTCCACTTTTTCTCCTCTTATGCTCCACTTTTTCTCCACTTTTTCTCCACTTTTTCTCCACTTTTTCTCCACTTTTTCTCCTCTTAATCTCCACTTTTTCTCCTCTTATGCTCCACTTTTTCTCCACTTTTTCTCCACTTTTTCTCCACTTTTTCTCCTCTTATGCTCCACTTTTTCTCCACTTTTTCTCCTCTTAATCTCCACTTTTTCTCCTCTTATGCTCCACTTTTTCTCCACTTTTTCTCCACTTTTTCTCCTCTTATGCTCCACTTTTTCTCCACTTTTTCTCCACTTTTTCTCCTCTTATGCTCCACTTTTTCTCCACTTTTTCTCCACTTTTTCTCCTCTTATGCTCCACTTTTTCTCCACTTTTTCTCCACTTTTTCTCCACTTATGCTCCACTTTTTCTCCACTTTTTTCTCCACTTTTTCTCCTCTTAATCTCCACTTTTTCTCCACTTTTTCTCCACTTTTTCTCCACTTTTTCTCCACTTTTTCTCCACTTTTTTCTCCACTTTTTCTCCTCTTATGTTCCACTTTTTCTCCACTTTTTCTCCACTTTTTCTCCACTTTTTCTCCTCTTATGCTCCACTTTTTCTCCACTTTTTATTCACTTTTTCTCCATTTTTTTCTCCACTTATTCTCCACTTTTTCTCCTCTTATTCTCCACTTTTTCTCCACTTTTTCTCCACTTTTTCTCCTCTTATTCTCCACTTTTTCTCCACTTTTTCTCCACTTTTTCTCCATTTTTTTCTCCACTTTCTCCACTTTTTCTCCACTTTTTTCTCCACTTTTTCTCCTCTTATGCTCCACTTTTTCTCCTCTTAATCTCCACTTTTTCTCCACTTTTTCTCCACTTTTTCTCCACTTTTTTCTCCACTTTTTCTCCTCTTATGCTCCACTTTTTCTCCACTTTTTCTCCACTTTTTCTCCACTTTTTCTCCACTTTTTCTCCTCTTAATCTCCACTTTTTCTCCTCTTATGCTCCACTTTTTCTCCACTTTTTCTCCACTTTTTCTCCACTTTTTCTCCTCTTATGCTCCACTTTTTCTCCACTTTTTCTCCTCTTAATCTCCACTTTTTCTCCTCTTATGCTCCACTTTTTCTCCACTTTTTCTCCACTTTTTCTCCTCTTATGCTCCACTTTTTCTCCACTTTTTCTCCACTTTTTCTCCTCTTATGCTCCACTTTTTCTCCACTTTTTCTCCACTTTTTCTCCTCTTATGCTCCACTTTTTCTCCACTTTTTCTCCACTTTTTCTCCACTTATGCTCCACTTTTTCTCCACTTTTTTCTCCACTTTTTCTCCTCTTAATCTCCACTTTTTCTCCACTTTTTCTCCACTTTTTCTCCACTTTTTCTCCACTTTTTCTCCACTTTTTTCTCCACTTTTTCTCCACTTTTTCTCCTCTTATGTTCCACTTATTCTCCACTTCTTCTCCACTTTTTCTCTACTTTTTCTATGGTCTGTCTACCCATTAGCTCTGCCATGCATAGTGTAGCTCTACACCTACTGCACATGTTACTTTATGATTGACATCTCTTTCGTACCAGAGCTGTCTAAGTCTACTCTGACCCCATATTTGTCATTACTATATTGTCCTTGTACTATATTATGACATTTGTATCATGTGTTTCATTTCTTGCTGTGTTGCAATTTTTTTGCTGCATCCCAATTGTACCTCTACATTGTTCGAGTTTATGTTATTGTTCTCTCACTCTTATGTGATACTGATTATTGTCATTTTTCATGATTACATGCAGATAAGTCCAATCTGACGAAGGCTCAGGCCGAAACGTCATTTGTAACTTGTTTTGGACAAAAACATATATGCTTATGAAAAAAAAATTTTCTTAATACGGACCAATAAAGAGTGATTTTGCATTACTATCCGTTGTGACTTACTGACTTAGTCTGGGAGATATAGAGTGCCGAGGTTACTCACTAATTTTATCTATTATTACCTCTGAGCACCTATATACCAGTGAGCAGAGCTTCCTCTACAGTAGTTCTCCTGATTAGGCATGCCCTTACCTCATGAGCAGGGCATTGCAGCTTTGGTAGCAACCATTACGACATGGACTCTGCTGCTGTGGACCCGGGGAGAGTGAGTGCAGATTCATTGCACCCACACTCCTCACATGAAGGGTCCGCACTCCTAGAAAATGGGGGATACGTTCCCTGAGTGTCTCCCCCCCATATTCTAGACGGTCCAGAGTCGTCGTGGGACCCCTTTATTTTTTTTCTTACAATAAATTGGTGAAAGAGGAAATGTTTTGGGGACTGTTTTTTCAAATAAATTTCTTTTGTCGATTTTTTGTTTTTGTTAGTACTGACAGTTTATGATGTTGGGTATCTAATAGACGCCATGACATCACAAACTGCTGGGCTTGATCTCAGGTGACTTTACAGCTAGTATCAACCCGATTTATTACCCCGTTTGCCACTGCACCAGGGCACGGGATGAGCTGGGGTGAAGCGCCAGGATTGGCGCATCTAGTGGATGCGCCACGTCTGGGGTGCCTGCGGCCTGCTATTTTTAGGCTGTGAAGGCCCAATAACTATGGACCTTCCCACCCTGAGAATACCAGACCACAGCTGTCCGCTTTACCTTGGCTGGTGATCCAATTTGGGGGGTCCCCTACTTTTATTGTGTAATTATTAATATTTATAAAATAATTATAAAAAAGAGCCTGAGGGGACCTCCACATTGGATCCCCAACCACGGTAAAGCTGCCAGCTGTGGTTTTCAGGCTACAGCCATCTGCTTTACCCTAGCTGGCTATCAAAAATGGGGGGACCCAACGTAATTTTTTTTTTCAACTATTTTTTAAATAGAAAAAATTAATGGGCTTCCCTGTATTTTGATTGCCAACCAAGGTAACGGCAGGCAGATGGGGGTGGCAACCCATAGCTGTCTGCTTTATCTGCGCTGAGAATCAAAAATACCGCGGAGCGCTACGTCATTTTTTTAAAGATTTATTTTTACAGCACTGTGATGTCCAGCAATCAAAATACAGGGAAGCCCATTTTATTTTTAGTTATTTAAATAAATAATTAAAAAAAATATATGTTAGCTCCCACTGCATTTTTTGTATTGCTAGCTAAGGGTAATCCAAGCAGCTACTGGCTGCTAACCCCCACTGCTTGGTGTTACCTTCACTGGCAATGGAAAATCCAGGGAAGCATTTTTTTTTTTTTTTGCCAAAAAGCTACAAAAAAAGGACGTGAGCTTCGCCATATTTTTGTATGCTAGCCAGGTATAGCAGGCAGGTGCTGGAAGAGTTGGATACAGCGCCAGAAGATGGCGCTTCTATGAAAATGCCATTTTCTGAGGTGGCTGCAGACTGCAATTCGCAGCAGTGGGGCCCAGAAAGCTCAGGCCAACCGGTGGTGCGGATTCCAATCCCAGCTGCCTAGTTGTACCTGGCTGGACACAAAAATGGGGCAAAGCCTACGTCATTTGTTTTCTAATTATTTCATGAAATTCATGAAATAATAAAAAAAGGGCTTCCCTTTATTTTTGGTTCCCAGCCGGGTACAAATAGGCAACTGGGGGTTGGGGGCAGCCGTACCTGCCTGCTGTACCTGGCTAGCATACAAAAATATGGCAAAGCCACATAATTTTTTCAGGGGGCAAAAAACTTCTGCATACAGTCCTGGATGGAGTATGCTGAGCCTTGTAGTTCTGCAGCTGCTGTCTGTCTGTATGGAGAAGAGCAGACAGCAGCTGCAGAACTACAAGGCTCAGCATACTCCATCCAGGACTGCATGCAGAAGTTTTTTGCCCACCAAAAAAATGACGTGGGCTTCGCCATATTTTTGTATGCTAGCCAGGTACAGCTGGCAGCCACGGGCTGCCTCCAACCCCCAGTTGCCTATTTGTACCCGGCTGGGAACCAAAAATATAGGGAAGCCCGTTTTTTTTTAATTATTTCACTTATTTCATGAAATAATTAAAAAACAAATGACGTGGGCTTCGCCCTATTTTTGTGTCCAGCCGGGTACAACTAGGCAGCTGGGGATTGGAATCCGCAGCACAGGTTAGCCCGAGGTTTGTGGGCGCCTCTGCTGCGGATTTCAGTCCGCAGACGTCCCAGAAAATGGCGCTCTCATAGAAGCGCCATCATCTGGCGCTGTATCCAACTCTTCCAACAGCCCTGGAGCCGGGTGGCTTGTTGGGTAATCATGAGTTAATACTGGCTTTGTTTTACCAGCCAGTATTAAGCCAGAGATTCTTAATGTCAGGCACGTTTGACCCGGCCATTAAGAATCTCCAATAAAGGGTTAAAAAAAGACACCACACAGAGAAAAAATACTTTAATAGAAATAAATACACAGACACATTAGAGACTCCATCTTTATTACCCCTGTCAGCCCTCCACGATCCTGCTCTTCTGTCTTCTTTCTTTCTAGTGTAGTAGTAGTGACGATTGTAGTGAGGGGCATCACTTGGGGCTGGGGAACCTCCATCCTAACTACAATGCTCACTACAATCGGGAAGCAGCGTGCAGCCTTCACTCCGTGAGTGATCACTGCTGGCTGCTAGCGGTAACAGCGGTAACGCTGACAGACGCGTTACCATAGCAACGGTGCTCCCGGAGCCGCGGTTAGCGGTGACGTCACCGCTAACTGCGTTGCTATGGCAACGGTGATCTCCGTTAATGACCGGCTGTGTCAGCCGGTCCCTAACGGAACGGGGAGTCGACCGTGTGCTAGAGCATGTCGCCGGTACACGGCGATACACATATGTGCACCGTGTACCGGAGAGATGCACTCGCAGGTCCTACATGACGTGTCATAGTCATGTGACCAGTCTGTAGCCAATGAGATAATAGCCACGTGACTGGTCATGATAGGTCCTGCTTCTCTGCTGGCAGTGCAGGTCACCGGGAGGATTCAGCGATCATCGGATGGAATAGCGGCAGGAGACAGAGTGCAGAAGGGATCGCGAGGACCGGTAAGTGTTATGGCAATGTTTATTAACTGTTTGTGTACATTTATAATGCATTTTTATGTGTTTGTGATTGCCTCCCATTATAGCCTATTGGTTCTAGTTCGGTTCGTCGAACGTTCGACGAACCGAACTCGAACGGGACCCCCGTTCGGCGAACCGGCCTCGAGCCGAACCGGGACCAGTTCGCTCATCTCTACTGTACACCAAGTTTCTGGGACTGTCCGGGAATCTGAAGGAAGGCATTTTTGTAAGCCCAGATATTAGGAAACTCATAAAGCATGTTACGTTTAAAATAAAATGAAAGCTGTTGAGAAAAAGGCTTGGGATTCTTTTAAAGAGATCATGAAGAAATTTCTAGGTAACAGCTAAGATCCAAAATCTAAGTCGTTCGTAAAGAACATGCTAAAACGTTTCAAAGCCTTGGGTTGTCTAATAAATTCTAGTTACATTTTTACATTCCCATTTGGACTACCAACCTGAAAACCTTGATGCTGTTAGTGAAGAGCAAGGACAAAGATTTCATCAGACTATCAAGGCAAGGTAGATGGAACATGGAACATAATAATGATGAGGGACGACTGCTGGATGCTTCACAGAGAAGATCCACAGGTCTTCGATAAGAGAAGTTTTAAACTGAAAAGGAAAAGGTGCAGGAATTAACTTCCAATAAAATTGCAGAATGAATGTTCAACAAATTTATATAAATAATATTGTGTACATTTTTGACTACAATAATAATTTTTCTTGTTCATTTTCCTTGTACGCCATTTCACAATCTTTTTCTGCAAAATCTATATGTTAAAAATAGAAGTGTTTTTTTAAATCAGGGCATAAGAAAACCTGAGAATCAGTCAATGGATTTGAGAAACATGTCATAAACTCAAACTGAATAAATAAAAAGCTCATTAAATTACTAAATAATACAATGCACTTGAAACTACATTCTGACAGAAAACATAGAATAATGAATAATAAGCAGAGAGATATGAATCTAATGCAGACAAACTAATCGATAGCTTATGAGACTCATGGTGCAATTAGTGAAAATCAAATTCAGATACAAAAAGCTAATAGAAAGCTGGAGTAATAAAACATGTACATGTCATTCAGGAGTCTTGGAAAGCTGGTTGTTTTATGCCCCCATGGGCTTAACACACAGCATCTAAGTAATATACCGTAGTGAAATAAAATGTTTCTTCTTTGTATAGCAATATTCCTCATAAAAAAGAATCCAGTCAGTCAAACAACTTTTAGATAAATATAACCTACTTCTACCAAGACAGGAACAGTATTTACTTTATGTTACTGAATTCCTCTTGACACAATATGTTTCAATTTGAATCTCAAAGATTTTTTCAAAACCAAGGGACCAAGATTTGCTCTGAGTTTAGCAAATCTGTATAAAAAAGACTTTGAAAGATTGCAGATTCTTACAATACACCGACGTGAGAAATATAACCTTGTTCAAACAGTTCATTGATGACCTACTGCTGATATGAAATGGATACACTGATAGTCTAGATAGTTTTATAAGTCATTTAACCCCTTCACCCCCCCCAGCCTGTTTTTACATTCACGACCAGGACAATTTCTTCAAATCTGACCAATCTCAATTCATGATGTACCGTACCTTGTGTACACATAATGACAGGGGCAGGTGGTAAAATATGTCAACAAAATACATAGAAAAATTCTTACAACATTAAAAATTACACCAATTATAAATACACGGCTTCCTCAACAAATGTTTCACAAATTCTTCATCAGGAGGGACGGGCCCTCTACATAATGTCCCCTCACACTGATCCGCTCTATAATGTCCCCCCCAACATTGTCCCACTCCATAATGTCTCCCTCACACTGTCCCCCTCCATAATGTTCCCCCACACTGCCCCTCTCCATAATATCCCCTACACACAGCTTTTCTCCATAATGTCCCTCTGCACTGCTCTCTTTATAATATACCACCCACCCTGACTCTCTTCATAATATCCCCCACATTGCCCCTCTGCAAAATATAGCCCAATATTGCCCCGCTCCAAAATATTCGCCCTCCACAATGCCCTTTTGTAAAATATCCCAAATCACACACACAATGTCCCTCTGAATAAAGTACTTCCCCTACTACCTCTTGCAAAGCTGAGTTCCTTTCACAAATGTTTCCCCATTATGTGCCCAAAGCCCTCCTCACTCACCCACATTGAATAAACATTGCAGCTTTGGCTCCTCCATGGAGCACTTACCACTGCTAAATGTATCTCTTCCATACCGACAGCAGTGTGATGACGTCAGTAAGGTGCTGACCTCATCACGCTGATGCACATAGGGGCCCCAATCCCGGCGCTACACTGTTCATATATATTTACTCCTGAGAGACACATACATTTCATTAGGAACCAATGAGGGAGCTTAGTTTGCCTTGCACACACGATCACACTGCAAAGCAGGGCTGGGTCAGCACAGAAAAGCACATCACGCTGCCTCCCTGTTGGCTTCAGCTGCACAGTGTGACCATGTGCACAAGGCAAATTAATGCTGCCTGGCTTGCATACTGCTGAAGAGAGTAGTGATTAGAATTGAGCGCGGTTCACGGTTCACGGTTCTCCAGTTCGTGGTTCGAGTGATTTTGGGGGGTTTTCTAGTTAGAACTCGAACTCAAGCTTTTTGCTAAAAGCTCGACAGTTCGAGTTACGTTCGAGAATGGTTCTATCAGCAAAAGCGAGGCTTTTTACAGCTACAGTGGGCAGGGAGCCATCGCTGGCAGCCTGCGGTAAGCTGGTAACCAAGATAAACATCGGGTATCCAAGCAAAGTGCTTTGTTTAGTAACCCGATATTTATCCTAGTTACGTGTGCAGGAATCCGACACTTCCCAGCTCGCTCCGCCCCCCTCGTGCATGCGGCATGTACACACACACAAACACACTCACACACATACTCACACTCACCTGTCCCCAGCCATGCAGTCCACGACACTGACGTCCTCAGCGCCACATGGCCCCGCTACGCTCCACCCACTTCGCACTCCGCCGCCCGCACACATGGCCTTGCTAGGCTCCGTCCACCTGGAACTCTGCACACATGGCCCCGCTAGGCTCTGCCCACCTGGCACTCTGCACACGTGGCCCTGCTAGGCTCCGCCCACCTGGTACTCTGCACACATTACCCCGCTAGGCTCCACCCACCTGGCACTCTGCACACATGGCCCCGCTAGGCTCCGCCCACCTGGCACTCTAGACACATGGCCCCGCTAGGCTCCGCCCACCTAGCACTCCACACACATGGCCCGCTAGGCTCCACCCACCTGGCACTCTGCACACATTACCCTGCTAGGCTCCGCCCACATGGCACTCTGCACACAATACCCCGCTAGGCTCTGCCCACCTGGCACTTTACACACATTACCCAGCTAGGCTCCGCCCACCTGGCACTCTGCACACATGGCCCCGCTAGGCTCCGCCCACCTGGCACTCTGCACACATTACCCCGCTAGCCTCTGCCCACATGGCACTCTGCACACATGGCCCCGCTAGGCTCCGCCCACCTCCCACTCCGCACACATTACCCTGCTCGGCTTACCTGCGGTGATGAAGTACCGCCCTCCCGACCTCAGCGCTGTCACTGTCCTCCATGGCTGCTGCTTCACATCTGTCACTGCGGCCCGAGACTGTCACTATCGGTGACGTCACAGGCTCTCGCGATACTTGGCTGTGAAGGTCATTGAACATTGACAGGTCTGCTGTCAGCAGTGCAGGAGATCGTCACCTCAGGTAATGTACCTCGCTCCTGACAGCAGCACTTGTCATGCCCTGCAGTGACCTGGGCTGACCTATTGATGTTAGCTCAGGTCACTGCATTGCTCTCCCAGCCGATGGGGATCATTCTGTTCTTCATGGACTGGGACAGTGACTATGGTATGGATCGTCATGGGAACCCCTTGGATTACAGAAGACCTGGATTTGTTTTTCTTTCTAATGAATTGGTGAAAGAGGGAATGTATTGGGGAGTGTTTTTTCAAATAAACATGTGTTTGTCGTCTATTTTTTTTTTTATTACTGACTGGGTTGGTGATGTCAGGTATCTGATAGACGCCTGACCTCACCAACCCCAGGGCTTGATGCCAGGTGACATTACACATCTGGTATTAACCCCATATATTACCCCATTTGCCACCGCACCAGGGCACGGGATGCGCCACTTCTGTGGCGGGTGCGGCCTGCTATTTTTAGGCTGGGGAGAGTCCAATAACCATGGACCTTCTTAGTCTGAGAATATCAGACCCCAGCTGTCCGCTTTAGCTTGGCTGGTAATCCAATTTTGGGGGGCCACAAAAGTGTTTTTTTTTTTTATTATTTATTTAATTTAAAATAACAGCGTGGGGTGCCCTTAGTTTTGGATTACCAGCCAAGGTGAAGCTGCCATCTGTGGTCTGCAGGCTGCAGCTGTCTGCTTTACCCCAGCTGGCTACAAAAATAGAGGGAACCCCACGTCATTTTTTTTTCATTTTTTTGGCTAAATACAAGGCTAAGCACCCCTTAGTGCCACATGAAAGGCACCTAAGGGTGCAAAATTACAAAATGCAGGAGAGTGGGACATTATGTGTTTTTCTGCCATTATAATGACAGAAAAGACTGATATGAAGTGTACAAATTTATGTATTTTCCCTCCTTCAGTTTTTTGGCAGTACACCAAAAAAACAGAAGGCGCACGAATGACAAATGGATGACATATACGGACCGTATACGTGTCACGCTCCCGATGCCTTGGCACCATTCCTTACCCACTGATCCGGTGGCACCTGCACAGCACCGCTCCTTACCTACTGATCCGGTCCACGTGTCCCCTGGTCACGCCTGCCGCTCCCGCTCGTGCTTTCCTGTGTCCTGTCTCCAGTCTCATGTGTCTGACTCATGCTTCTGTATAGGGTCGGGCCGCACTCACTCAACTGGTCTTATGGGCCCAGCACTGCTGCAGCAAGATATGACATGAGGCTGTGCTGGGTATATAAGACTGGTTTTGCCATGTGGGCGGGGCCTGATCAACGTGTCTTGTAAGCCTTGTCTTGAAAGCTAGGTGCTCAGGTCCCCCTTGTGCCGTTTCCTGTGATCAATACTATTGCCTGACATTCCTACCCGGCACCTGTGCTGGATTCCTGCACTGTCTCCAGGAACTCTGAAGCCCCAGTGACAGTTCTACCCATCCCCTATGGGTCGCAGTCCCTGCCACGCTAGGCCTCCGGTGGGGTGCACGGCCCAGTGGATCCACCACCCGGACCTAACAATACGGAACGGAAACCGATGCCACACGGATGCACCCCGTGAAAAAAACAGACCGTTTTTTGCGGACCGCAAAAACGGATCGGTTGGGTGAATGTAGCCTTATTCTAATCTGCCATAAACAGCAGGCAGAAATAAGTGAACAGTGCCCCCCAGCGTCAGAAAATCTCCGGGGTTTTAGGGGTAGCTGAGACCCTGGAGATCATGATTCAGGCCGTTTTTTCCGATCTCCGCTCACGTGATCACCGGTATACACCAAAATAATGATTTTGGTATACACCGAAATAGTTCTGCAGCTGCTGTCTGTCTGTCTGGAGGAGAGCAGACAGCAGCTGCAGAACGACAAGGCTCAGCATGCTCCATTCACTAGTGTATGCAGGAGAGCAGACAGCAGCTGCAGAACTGCAAGGCTCAGCATACTCTATCCAGGACTGTATGCAGGAGTTTTTTGCCCACCAAAAAAATGACGTGGGCTTCGCCATATTTTTGTATGCTAGCCAGGTACAGCAAGCAGGTACGGCTGCCCCCAACCCCCAGCTGCCTATTTGTACCCAGCTGGGAACCAAAAATATAGGGAAGCCCATTTTTTTTTAATTATTTCACTTATTTCATGAAATAATTAAAAAACAAATGACGTGGGCTTCTCCCCATTTTTGTGTCCAGCCGGGTACAACTAGGCAGCTGAAAATTGGAATCCGCAGCACAGGTTAGCCCGAGGTTTCTGGGCGCCTCTGCTGCGAATTGCAGTCCGCAGTCACCCCAGAAACTGGCGCATTCATAGAAGCGCCATCATCTGGCGCTGTATCCAACTCTTCCAACAGCCCTGGTGACGGTGGCTTTGCTGGGTAATAATAAGTTAATACTGGATTTGTTTTACTAGCTAGTATTAAGTCAGAGATTCTTAATGTCAGGCAAGTTTGACCCGGCCATTAAGAATCTCCAATAAAGGGTTAGAAAAAAAAAACACACAGAGAAAAAATACTTTAATAGAAATAAATACACAGACACATTAGAGACTCCATGTTTATTACTCACTATCAGCCCTCCACGATCCATGCTCTTCTTTCTTTCTCGTTCAACACATGCAGCTCTACTACATCAGACAGCACTGCATGGGGGAAGACGCTGCTGCTCCCGTGCAGTCTAATCACTCCGTGAGTGATCAGTGCTGCTGGCTGTTAGCGGTAACATTAAGGCTGACAGACGCGTTACCATAACACCAGTGCTCCGATCATGTGATTCCCGGAGCCGCAGTTAGCTATGGCAGCTGGTCCCTAACGGAACGGGGAAGCAGAACGGGGAGTCGACCGTGTGCTAGAGCATGTCGCCGGTACATGGCGATACACAAACGATCATCGCGTACTGGAGAGATGCAGTGACAGGACCTAGGACAGGACATGACGTCTAGCCATGTGACCAGTCTGTAGCCAATGAGATAACAGACACGTGACTGGTCACATGGCTATTTTGACGACGTCACGGAAGGTCCTGTCAGTGTTGGTTATCGGCAGGACGCAGCGATCATCGGAAGGAATAGCGACAGGAGACCGAGTGCAGGACGCATCGCGGGCACCGGTAAGTGGTATGGCAATATTTATTAACTGTATGTGTACATTGTTTCCTATGGGTTTGAGTGGTTCACCGAACCGAACTAGAACCAGACCTCGGTTCGGCGAACCGAGCTTGAGCCGAACCGCGGCCGGTTCGCACATCTCTAGTAGGGATGACTGTAGATAGATTGAGCGGCTCACTATACGGACCGCTGAGGTGGGAGCCAACATTGCCTATGAATGGCATGCAACAATAAAAAGTGTAAAATTCACAAATTCATTCCCACTGTAATAAAGCAAATGAGATTACAGGGACCAGCCCTTCTGGCATTTTCCAAAATTGATAAATGTCCAGTCTGACCATGCCTGCAGCCACCCCAGAAGTGGCTCATCCATTAGATGCGCCAATTCTGGTGCTTTACCCAGCTTTCAAAATGCCCTAGATTAGTAATGGGGAGGTGTCTATGAGAAATAAAATGAAAAGCAAAAGGGTATCAATGTTTTGAACTTTTGACTTTCCAACTCCATACCTCACCATCCATTACAGCTTTGAGCATGAGACTACCTTGATTTTATAGAAAATCATCTTAGCTATTTCTTAAACAAATTTGACTTTTAACTATTTAGCATATGATTAGTTATGCAGATTCTTGTTTTGTCCATGTATTGTGACTGTTTTGCTTCTTTAAATCTAAATTTTAATGTTTATTATTTTGTTAGTATTTTGTAAATCCACCTTTGGCTTTCAACACTGCCTGAATCCTTCAGGGCATCTTCTCAATCAGAATTAAGCATGTCTCCACCAAAATTTGATCCCAGGTCTATTCTACACATTATCAATGTTGGGGCATATTGTTCGACTCACTTGGGTTTGTGCACATCTTTTCTTTTACTCTACCCAGAAGTTTTCAGCTGAGTTTAGTTCTTGGGACTGTGGGGGCCAATATAGCAATTCTACTTCATTGTTATTGAACTACTTCTTTGCCAATCTCAATGTATGATTCTGGTATTTGTCCTGTTGGAAGGCTATGTCATCCTTTTCTGACTGCAGGATTTTTGGAGGTAAAGTGCCAGAATTGTCACTCTAATAAATGCAACAATTCTAGACAGCTGCAGGCTGATATTTTTAGGCTGGTCCTCGTCAATAACCAAGGTCCTCCACAGCCTGAGAAAACCAGCCCCCAGATGTCACCCTATCATGGCTGGATGTCAAAGTTGGGGGAGACTGCAAGCCATTTTTTTTAAATTATTTATTTAATTAATTTGAAAAAGCTGCATGGGGTACCTCTTAATTTGATACACAGCGAAGATAAGCACATGGCTGTATTTATATGCATTCATTGCAACCTCCAGCTCTGTGGCCTCCCTTCTAACAGTCTCGCACCCCTACAATCTATTCTAAACTATGCTGCCCGGCTAATGCACCTGTCCTCCTGCTACTCCCTGACCTCTCCCCTCTGCCAATCGCTTCACCGGCTTCCTATTGCCCAACGACTCCAGTTCAAAACGCTAACAATGACCTACAAAGCCATCCACAACCTGTATCCTCCCTACAGTCATGGCCCAAAGTTTTGAGAATGACAGCAAAATTATATTTTCACATGATCTGTTGCCCTCTGGTTTTTAATTGTGTTTGTCTGATGTTTACATCACATAGAGAAATATAATTGCAATCATATTATGAGTTCCAAAAGGTTATATTGACAGTTAGAATGAGTTAATGCAGCAAGTCAATATTTGCAGTGTTGACCCTTCTTCTTCAGGACCTCTGCAATTCTCCCTGTCATGCTCTCAATCAACTTCTGAACCAAATCCTGACTGATAGCTGTCCATTCTTGCATAAGCAAGGCTTGTATTTTGCCAGAATTTGTTGTTTTTTGTTTGTCCACCCGTCTCTTGATGATTGCCCACAAGTTCTCAATGGGATTAAGATCTGGGAAGTTTCCAGGCCATGGACCCAAAATCTCTATGTTTTGTTCCATGAGCCATTTAGTGATCACCTTTGCTTTATGGCAAGGTGCTCCATCATGCTGGAAAAGGCATTTTTGGGCGCCAAACTACTCTTGGACAGTTGGGAGAAGTTGCTCTTGGAGGACATTCTGGTACCATTCTTTATTCATAGCTGTGTTTTAAGGCAAGACTGTGAGTGAGCCAATTCCCTTGGCTGAGAAGCAACCCCACACATGAATCGTTTCAGGATGCTTAACAGTTGGCATGAGACAAGACTGGTGGTAGCACTAACCTCTTCTTCTCCTAATAAGCTGTTTTCCAGATGTCCCAAACAATCGAAAAGGGGATTCATCTGAGAAAATGACTTTACCCCAGTCCTCAGCAGTCCACTCCCTTTACCTTTTGCAGAATATCAGTCGGTCCCTGATGTTTTTTCTGGAGAGAAGTGGCTTCTTTGCTGCCCTCCTTGAAACCAGGCCTTGCTCAAGCAGTCTCCGCCTCACAGTGCGTGCAGAAGCACTCACACCAGCCTGCTGCCATTGCTGAGCTAGCTCGGCACTGCGGGTAGTCCGATCCCGCAGCTGAAACAGTTTTAATATGCGGTCCTGGCGTTTGCTGGTCCTTCTTGGGCGCCCTGGAGCCTTTTTGGCAACAATGGAAGCTCTCTCCTTGAAGTTCTTGATGATGCGATAGATTGTTGACTGAGGTGCAATCTTTGTAGCTGCGATACTCTTCCCTGTTAGGCCATTTGTGTGCTGAGCAATGATGGCTGCACGTGCTTCTTTAGAGATAACCATGGTTAACTGAAGAGAAACAATGATACCAAGCACCAGCCTCCTTTTAAAGTGTCCAGTGGTGTCATTCTTACTAAACCATGACTGATTGATCGCCAGCCCTGTCCTCATCAACACCCACACCTGTGTTAATGGAACAATCACTAAAACAATGTTAGCTGCTCCTTTTAAGGCAGGAATGCAATGATGTTGAAATGTGTTTTGGGGGTTAAAGTTAATTTTCTTAGCCAATATTGACTTTTCAAGTAATTGCTGTTAAGCTGATCACTGTTTATGACATTCTGGAGTATATGCATATTGCCATTAGAAAAACGTAAGCAGTAGACTTTGTAAAAGTTAATATTTGTAGCATTCTCAAAACTTTTGGCCATGACTGTACATCTCTGACCTAGTCTCCCCGTACTTACCTGCACGTAACCTTCGATCCTCACAAGATCTCCTTCTCTACTTCCCTCTCATCTCCTCTTCCCACCATTGCATGCAAGATTTCTACCATGCCTCCCCCATACTCTGTAATGCTCTGCCTCAACATATCAGACACTCGCCTACCTCGACAAACTTCAAATGGAACCTGAAGACCCACCTCTTCCGACAAGCCTACAACCTGCTGTAACCCTTAGTCTGATACAGTGCCACACAATCAGCTCTACCCTAACCTACTGTATCCTCACCCATCCCTTGTAGACTGTGAGCCCTCACGGGCAGGGACCTCTATCCTCCTGTACCAGTCTGTGCCTTGTATTGTTTATGATTATTGTACTTGTCCCTATTATGTATACCCCTTTCACATGTAAAGCACCATGGAATTGATGGCGCTATAATAATAAATAATAATAATAATAATAATAATATGTTTTATCTGTGCTGAGTAGAGATGAGTGAACCGGCCGTGGTTCGGCTCGAGTTCGTTTCGTCGAACGGAGGTCCCGTTCGAGTTCGGTTCGTCGAACGTTCGACGAACCAAACTCGAACCTATAGGATATAATGGGAGGCAATCACAAACACATAAAAATGCATTATAAATGTACACATAGAGTTAATAAACATTGCCATAACACTTACCGGTCCCCGCGATCCCTCCTGCACTCTGTCTCCTGCCGCTATTCCATCCGATGATCGCTGAATCCTCCCGGTGACCAGCACTGCCAGCAGTGATGCAGGACCTATCGTGACGTCAAAATAGCCATGTGACCAGTCACGTGGCTATTATCTCAATGGCTACAGACTGGTCACATGACTATGACGCGTCATGTAGGACCTGCGAGTGCATCTCTCCGGTACACGGTGCACATTTGTGTATCGCCGTGTACCGGCGACATGCTCTAGCACACGGTCAACTCCCCGTTCCGTTAGGGACCGGCTGACACAGCCGGTCATTAACGGAGATCACCGTTGCCATAGCAACGCAGTTAGCGGTGACGTCACCGCTAACCACGGCTCCGGGAGCACCGTTGCTATGGTAACGCGTCTGTCAGCGTTACCGCTGTTACCGCTAGCAGCACTGATCTCTCACGGACGCTGCTTCCCGTGCTTCCCGTGGAGCCTTCACGGAGTGAAGGCTCCACGGGAAGCAGCGTCTTCCCCCATACAGCAGTGATGTAGCAGAGCCGCATTTGTTAAACGAGAAAGACAGAAGACCATGGATCGTAGAGGGCTGACAGGGGGTAATAAAGATGGAGTCTCTAATGTGTCTGTGTATTTATTTCTATTAAAGTATTTTTTCTCTGTGTGGTGTGTTTTTTTAACCCTTTATTGGAGATTCTTAATGGCCGGGTCAAACGTGCCTGACATTAAGAATCTCTGGCTTAATACTGGCTAGTAAAACAAAGCCAGTATTAACTCATGATTACTCAACAAGCCACCCGGCTCCAGGGCTGTTGGAAGAGTTGGATACAGCGCCAGATGATGGCGCTTCTATGAGAGCGCCATTTTCTGGGACGGCTGCGGACTGAAATTCGCAGCAGAGGCACCCAGAAACCTCGGGCTAACCTGTGCTGCGGATTCCAATCCCCAGCTGCCTAGTTGTACCTGGCTGGACACAAAAATGGGGCGAAGCCCACATCATTTGTTTTTTAATTATTTCATGAAATAAGTGAAATAATTAAAAAAAAACGGGCTTCCCTATATTTTTGGTTCCCAGCCGGGTACAAATAGGCAACTGGGGGTTGGAGGCAGCCCGTGGCTGCCTGCTGTACCTGGCTAGCATACAAAAATATGGCGAAGCCCACGTCATTTTTTTGGTGGGCATAAAACTTCTGTATACAGTCCTGGATGGAGTATGCTGAGCCTTGTAGTTCTGCAGCTGCTGTCTGCTCTTCTCCATACAGACAGACAGCAGCTGCAGAACTACAAGGCTCAGCATACTCCATCCAAGACTGTATGCAGAAGTTTTTTGCCCCTTGAAAAAATTATGTGGGCTTCGCCATATTTTTGTATGCTAGCCAGGTACAGCAGGCAGGTACGGCTGCCCCCAACTCCCAGTTGCCTATTTGTACCCGGCTGGGAACCAAAAATAAAGGGAAGCCCTTTTTTTATTATTTCATGAATTTCATGAAATAATTAGAAAACAAATGACGTAGGCTTCGCCCCATTTTTGTGTCCAGCCAGGTACAACTAGGCAGCTGGGGATTGGAATCCGCAGCACAGGTTGGCCTGAGCTTTCTGGGCCCCACTGCTGCGAATTGCAGTCTGCAGCCGCCTCAGAAAATAGCATTTTCATAGAAGCACCATCTTCTGGCGCTGTATCCAACTCTTCCAGCACCTGCCTGCTATACCTGGCTAGCATACAAAAATATGGCGAAGCTCACGTCCTTTTTTTGTAGTTTTTTGGCAAAAAAATAAAAAATGCTTCCCTGGATTTTACATTGCCAGTGAAGGTAACACCAAGCAGTGGGGGTTAGCAGCCAGTAGCTGCTTGGATTACCCTTAGCTAGCAATACAAAAAATGCAGCGGGAGCCCATATATATTTTTTTTAATTATTTATTTAAATAACTAAAAACTAAATGGGCTTCCCTGTATTTTGATTGCTGGACATCACAGTGCAGTAAAAATAAATCTTTAAAAAAAAATGACGTAGTGCTCCGCGGTATTTTTGATTCTCAGCGCAGATAAAGAAGACAGCTATGGGTTGCCACGCACATCTGCCTGCCGTTACCTTGCTTGGCAATCAAAATACAGGGAAGCCCATTAATTTTTTCTATTTAAAAAATAGTTTAAAAAGAAAAGACGTTGGGTCCCCCCATTTTTGATAGCCAGCTAGGGTAAAGCAGACGGCTGTAGCCTGAAAACCACAGCTGGCAGCTTTACCGTGGTTGGGGATCCAATGTGGAGGTCCCCTCAGGCTCTTTTTTTATAATTATTTTATAAATATTAATAATTACACAATAAAAGTAGGGTCCCCCCAAATTGGATCACCAGCCAAGGTAAAGCGGACAGCTGTGGTCTGGTATTCTCAGGGTGGGAAGGTCCATAGTTATTGGGCCTTCACAGCCTAAAAATAGCAGGCCGCAGGCACCCCAGATGTGGCGCATCCACTAGATGTGCCAATCCTGGCGCTTCACCCCAGCTCATCCCGTGCCCTGGTGCAGTGGCAAACGGGGTAATAAATCGGGTTGATACTAGCTGTAAAGTCACCTGAGATCAAGCCCAGCAGTTTGTGATGTCATGGCGTCTATTAGATACCCAACATCATAAACTGTCAGTACGAACAAAAAAAAATCGACAAAAGAAATTTATTTGAAAAAACAGTCCCCAAAACATTTCCTCTTTCACCAATTTATTGTAAGAAAAAAAATAAAGGGGTCCCACGACGACTCTTGACCGTCTAGAATATGGGGGGGATACACTCAGGGAACGCATCCCCCATTTTCTAGGAGTGCGGACCCTTCATGTGAGGAGTGTGGGTGCAATGAATCTGCACTCACTCTCCCCGGGTCCACAGCAGCAGAGTCCATGTCATAATGGTTGCTACCAAAGCTGCAATGCCCTGCTCATGAGGTAAGGGCATGCCTAATCAGGAGAACTATTCTACATTTCCAAATATTGGTATTTGCTGATATTATTGCTATTCCACCTACTATATATTGGGGATAGGATCTTGGAGATGGAATACCCCTTTAAGTCCAGTTATCCAGCTGAATGAATACTTAACAACAGAGCTCGCTATTTAGATGTGTTTTCTTGTGGCGTATAACGGACTCTCATGTTTGGTAGTCGTTCAGCAGGGAAACTATAAAAACAAATCCCTCCATTTGGAAATGTAGTATATAGCTCTCCTGATCAATTATGTTCCCTACCTCATGAGCAGGGCATTGCAGTAATAATAATAATTTATTCATTTATATAGCGTTAATAATTCCATAGCGCTGTATGTCTTTGGAGTGTGGGAGGAAACCGGAGTACCTGGAGGAAACCCACGCAAACACGAGGAGAACATACAAATTTCTTGCAGATGGTGTCCTTGGTGAGAATTGAACCCAGGACCTCAGCGCTGCAAGACTGCAGTGCTAACCACTGAGCCACCGTGCCGCGCATTTAGCTTACAGATGCATAACCACCACTCACTGTGTCTGAACACAGGAAGCTGAGCTGACAGCCGCTCTGTGCATGCGGCAGCGTCTATTGTGAAGGAGAAGGCCGTGGGGGGATCAACGCTGCACAGGTACCGTGGGACACCGGGGAACACCGGTGGGGTTATAGGGGGTGACCTGGCAGGGCCTGGGGAGGAGTTTTCTGTCGCATGTGTCATGGCACATGCGACAGAAATCAGAGGAGTAGGGTGAATGCGGCCGGCGGGCTGCTGTGCGCGCGGCCATCTTGGATTTCTGGGAGGGCATCAGGGGGGGCACTTTGGCGACACCGGGGGACCGGAGGGGACCGGGGAGGAGATTTATCATGTTTGTTCATGCCAGATGGGAGATAAATAACTTTTTACCGGCGCTGTCATTTACTGTAACGTGATCATCGGTATACGGTGTATACCTGTGATCACGTGAGCGGGGACCGGAAAAACCGTCCTGAATCATGATCTCCAGGGTCTCAGCTAGCCCTGAAACCCCAGAGATTTTCTGACGCCGGGGGGCGTTATTCACTTATTTCTGCCTGCTGTATATAAACGGTATATCAGAATAAGGCTACATTAACACGACCGATCCATTTTTGTGGTCTGCAAAAAACAGTCCATTTTTTTTACGGGTGCATCCGTGTGCATCCGTTTCCGTTCCGTAGACGGTCCGTATGTCATCTGTTTGTCATCCGTGTGCCTTCCATTTTTTTTGTGTACTGCAAAAAAACTGAAGGAGGGTAAATGCATAAATTTACCCAGGATCCATAGCTTCATCCTACATGAGGCGGTCACATGTTCACTCCAGTGCCATTTTCTACTGCTTTTCACAGCGTAGAGCGCTCTGGTGATTTTCTTGTGCTTGTGCACTTCATATCAGTCTTTTCTGTCATTATAATGGCAGAAAGACACATAATGTCCCACTCTCCTGCATTTTGTAATTTTGCACCCTTTGGTGCCTTTCATGTGGCACTAAGGGGTGCTTAGCTTTGTATTTAGCCAAAAAAATGAAAAAAAAAAAATGACGTAGGGTTCCACCTATTTTTGTAGCCAGCTAGGGTAAAGCAGACGGCTGCAGCCTGCAGACCACAGCTGGCAACCTCACCTTGGCTGGTAATCCAAAACTGAGGGCACCCCACGCTGTTATTTTAAATTAAATAAATAATTAAAAAAAAAAACATGTAGGGGTCCCCCCCAAAATTGGATCACCAGCCAAGGTAAAGCAGACAGCTGTGGTCTGATATTCTCAGACTAGGGAGGTTCATGGTTATTGGACTCTCCCCAGCCTAAAAATAGCAGGCCGCAGCCGCCCCAGAAGTGGCGCATCCATTAGATGTGCCAATCCTGGTGCTTCGCCCCAGCTCATCCCGCACCCTGGTGCGGTGGCAAACGGGGTAATATATGGGGTTAATACCAGATGTGTAATGTCACCTGGCATCAAGCCCTGGGGTTGGTGAGGTCAGGCGTCTAACCCAGTCAGTAATAAAAAAAAATAGACGAGAAACACATTTTTATTTGAAAAAACACTCCCCAATACATTCCCTCTTTAACCAATTTATTAGAAAGAAAAACAAATCCAGGTCTGGTGTAATCCAAGGGGTTGCCATGACGATCCACACTGTCCCAGTCAATGAAGAGCAGGATGTTCCCCATTGGCTGGGAGAGCAGTGCAGTGACCTGAGCTAACATCAATGGGTCAGCCCAGGTCACTGCAGGGCATGACAAGTGCTGCTGTCAGCGAGGTACATTACCTGTGCTGATCTCCTGCACTGTCGACAGCACCTGTCACTGAGTTCAATGACCGCCGCCTTCACAGCCAAGTATCGCGAGAGGCCCGTGACATCACCGCTAGTCAGTCTCGGGTCGGAAGCGAGAGGTGATGTGACAAGCGGCGGCCATGGAGGACAGTGACAGCGCTGAGGTCGGGACTTCATCACCGCAGGTAAGCCGAGCGGGACCATGTGTGCAGAGTGACAGGAGGACGTCAGTGTCGTGGACTGCATGGCTGGGGACGTGTGTGTGTGTGTGTGTATGTATGTGTACATGCCGCATGCAGGAGGGTCGGAGTGAGCTGAGCGGGTAAGTGTGGGCTTCCTGCACGTAACTAGGATAAACATCGGGTTACTAACCAAAGCGCTTTGCTTGGATACCCGATGTTTATCTTGGTTACCAGCTTCTGGCAGGCTGCCAGCGATGGGTCCTGCACACTGTAGCTGTAAAAAGCCCTGCTTTTTGCTGCTAGAACCGTTCTCGAATGTATCTAGAACTATCGAGCTTTAGCAAAAAGCTCGAGTTCTAGTTCTATCTAGAACACCCCCAAAAATCACTCGAATCGTGAACTGGAGAACCTCGAACCACGAACCGCGCTCAACTCTAGTGCTGAGTATCATAACCTGGGGGGATCCTTCGACCATTATTATTTTATTTTTACACCATGATAAACATGCAGACAGCGTGTGTGATTTTGAGCAGTCAGACACGCTGTCACAAAGGATGAGGGCATGGTGTGACTGCAACCAATCACAGATGCTAGGACTGCCAGTGGGTGGGGGAAGCAGTGCATATGCATGAGAATAATGAGCATCCAAAAAGGAGTGTTACAGCTGCGTGGGACTTGGCAAGTATAATGCCTATGCTTTATTCCTTTTTTTAAATTTTTCCTTTATTTTTCTTTAATTATCTGGATGATTGGATCGGGATAGTTACTCGGAGTTCCCTGAGAACTAGGTGTTTGGAGTTGATGCATGGATTCTTTGAATCCCATGCGGATCTGGACTTTTACAAGCTGGGTTTTCCCATTACTAGGGAAAAGCAATTTCTCATTTTTCCAACAAAATTTACAAAACCATTATTTAAAGGGCCACATTACATTTGAATTGACTTTAAGAAGTCTATATTACAAAAATTCTCAAAAGTAACGAAATTCTAAAAACTGAACCCCTAAAACTGCTCAAAATCACATCCAACAAATTTATTAACCCTTCTACAGTACATGCTTGACATTATCTAAAGCAATGTGGAAGGAAAAAATGAAAATGTTACTTTTTCCACACGAATTTTTGCATTTTTACACAAGAAACAGGACAAATTATATAGTACAATTTGTAGCAAAATCTCTCCTGAGTACGCTGATACCACATATGTGGTGCAACCCATTACTTGGACGGGAAGTAGTGCAACTGACTTTTTGATTGCAAAATTGTCTCGAATCATTAGCAAACTCTATTTTACATTTGGAGAGCCCATGATCTGTCTAAACTGAGAAAAAAAAAATAACAATTGACTCCATTTAAGAAACCAGACCCCTCAATGAATTTATCTAAATGTGTGATGAGCACATTGAACCCCCATGTGCGCCACTGAATTTTATATTGTTGAACAGTGGAAATTAAAAGATACATTTTATCACGAAAAAGTTGCTTTAACACCAAATTTTTAATTTTCACAATGGTAATGGAAAAAATGGACCCCAAAACTTATTGTGCAGTTTCTCCTTAGTATGCTGATACACGATATGTGGTGGAAATTCATTGTTTGGATGCACAGCAGGGCTTGGAAAGAAAGGAGTGTTATTAGAATTTTTGAATGCAAAATTGGCTGGAATCATTAGCGGACCCATGTTGCATATGGAGAGCAGCTGATGTGCACAAAAAATGTTGCATCAACCCCAATTTTTTCATTTTCACAAAGATAACAGGAAAAATTGGGCCACACAATTTATTGTTCCATTTTTCTTGATTAATCTGATACCCCATATGTGGTGGGAAACTACTGTTTGGGCACACTGCAGGGCTCATAAGGGAAGGTACACCATTTAACTTTTTGAATGCAAAATGAGCTGAAATCGTTAGTGGACTCTATGTCGCATTTGGAGTGCCCTTCATGTGCCTAAACAGTAGAATCCCCCCTTAAGTGACCCCATTCGGGAAACAAGACCCAATATACAGAATCAATATTTTGTGTTGGGTACTTTCAACCCCCAAGTGCTTCATAGAATTGAATGACGTTGAACCTTGTAAAGGAAAATATAAATGGTTACCACAAAAATGTTGCCTTAATCTCAATTTTTGCATTTTCCCAAAGATAATAAGAAAAAAAGGACTGCAAAGTTTGTTGTGCTATTTCTTTTGAATACACTTATAGCCCATATGAGCGCAAATTGACTCTTTCAATGCAAAATTATCTGAAATCGTTAGCAGTTTTCACATCACATTTGGAAAGTCCCTGATGTGTCTAAACTTTTCAAACTGCCCACAAATGACCTCACTTGGAAATTATACCCACAAGGAATTTACCTAGATGTGTGGTGAGCATTTTGAACCCCCAGGTGCTTCACAGAATTTTACAACATGGAACCATGAAAATTTAAAAAAAAAATCCCAAGAAAAATGGCATTTTAACCCCATTTGTTTCATTTTTGCAAGCATAGCAGGAAAAAACTTGACTCCGGAATGTGTTGTGCAATTTCTTCTGCATACGCAGATACCCCATACGTGGTGGGAAACTACAGTTTTGACACACTACTGACCTGTGAAAGGAAGGAGTGACTCTTTTAGCACAGATTTTGATTAAACTAGTTGCGGGTGTCATGTCGCATTTGGAGGGCCCTTGAGAGGCCAATATAGTAGAAAACCCCTGCAAATTACCCTATATTGGAGTTTTTTTAGGGTTATCCTGGTATGTGAATTTTATAATGGGGTGGCGTATGTAAGGGAAAACTAGGGGCTTGAATAGGAGAAAGATTACTTTGTTACTCTGACCCAGCTACATGTTTATTTATTTTTTTGTGGGGGAGGGGGGGCGATTAGTGTTTCTGGTATGGGGCCTTATGATTTCTATGTATGCTCCTAGTGTCTCCAATTCATGTTACTTCCTTGATTCTGGAACAGTTTTTCTTTTTCCTTTCTGCCCCTCTGTTTTATAGTTCTGCTCCCTGTTAAGAGAGATGCAAACTTTCAAATGGGTGTATACCACAGAACGTCTCTAATGGTGCAGCCCTATTGTTATTGCCTTACATTCAGAGGAGAAAATACAAACAAAGAGTAATTCTGTTGTATATGCCAAATTGATAGAATGTAAAATATTACCAATGTATGGTAGAGGGAGAATAACTTTTGAGTGAGGGGAACAAAACGTAAAAGAAAAACTGCTCCAGAATCAGTAGAGCACCACCAGTTAAACCATGTGTACATGTCGAGTATTTGGTGAGTTTTTTACCTAAGTGTGGCACCCCACGAGGCCGGTGTTTCTTTTACTCATCACCGGACCAGTGATGAACGGGGTCCTTGGGGGATGTCACGGCGGCCTTGCCTGGCTTTATGGCCCCGAGGTGTCCATGAAGCGAGATGTGGATGAAGGGGAGATGGTGGGGGTAGTTGTCTCGTGACGCCACCTGTGGTATGTGACTAGGAGAGGAGCCGCCACTGCGGGATGTTGCTCTCCTCTGGTGCAGTTGGTAATGCAGCTCGGGTGTTCCAGCTCTCCACAGGTAGAACTTGGCCCCGGGTGGATGATGGAGGTGGTAGTGGACGATGGCACCAGGGCACGTGATGACGGCGCCGGCAAGCACAGGGATGACATAGGGGCTGCAGTTCAAAGTTCTTTTTACTCACTGCAACTGTCGTCACCCTTGGAGTGGCGGTTTCCACTATGATGGGCACCAGCCAATCCCGGATAGTGCAGAGGTCAGAACCGGTGTTGTGAAGTGTGAGCCCTTTCCTTGCTGCGCGATGTAAGATGAATCCCTGTAACCTGTAGTCCTCCAGGAACTCCAGTTTCCATTTGTTAGTTTTCTTCCCGTATAGCAGGCAGCGCGAGTCCGTGCTGAGCTGCACCGTCATCACAACTCCTGGCTCTATCTGCTGCTGTTCCCCGGGAACTCGAGGAGGCTAAGGGACCTGCAATCCCCTTGCCCGTTGGTAAAGTATATGCCACCCTAGGGCTCCTTACCCTGACTGCACTGGTCCCGAGGGAGCTATCAAGCTCACCCCTCGGCAACCGTATAGACTCCTGTGTGTCACCAACTTCACTGGTGATTCTCCTCTCTTCTCGGTTAGTTGTCCCAGACCTCGTCCAGGCACAAACTCCCCGTCTGCTGGCTGCAGACCTTTTCCCTCACTGTGTGTGTAGCTTCTCTCTTCCCTCTAGCTGCAACTCCTCCCCTACACTGGGTCCTTTTCAGTAGTGGGTGAAAGCCCCAGAGTTTTTTGAAGTTGAACCAGCACTGACCTCTTCCAAACCCAGGATGAGTACTACACCTTAAGCAAGATGCAATACCCTATGGCGACTGAAGCCTCAGGGGCGCCACATAAGTATTTGCCAGAACCAGGAGTGGGTAACAAAATATGTAAGTAGAGCAAATATTTTTATTATACTTTTTATCTGATCCACTCCTGGTTTTGACTTACTGACTTTGACTGAGGTGAAAACTCACCAAATACTCAACATGTGTACATAGCCTTAAAGGAAGCACAGAGATAAATTATTAATCTGGATTCAAAGCCTACCCATATTCTTATTGATAGTAATTTCATTTCAGCAGTCACACTAGATCTAACTGCAGAGATCAAAGAATCTCAAAATGTCGCTATTACTAATGCAGTCTTTTACAATACTGACTAACTGGTTCTACAAGAAACCCATGGCTGTCTGTTTACTGAGCCTCCTGGACTTCATTAATGACCTACCACTCTGGCTGCTGACTTCAACTGTAATTTAGTTTAAGACTGATTTAGTTGACAGTGTCATTTTGTTATGTTGTACAAACTGCCAAGCTCCTAGTCGTTCCTCAAACTGTACAAATGCAATAAAATCATTGGAAGATTAAACTGTATACTTGAAAACTTACGCCCCAATTCATGAAAACTCATGATGTACTGGAGTCTTATGCTGTTGATTCATGAAGAGGTGCAGGTGTCTTCATGAATAAGGATAATCTGAAGAATGATGTGCACCTCTTTGTGATGTACCAGAAATCTCACAGAGACTGGTGTAAGATTTCGGTTATAAGGAATGCCATCATCACGCAGTGCCTATCAGGATTCTGCCAGGAATAAGGGAATCCTCAGAAAGCGTATGAACAAAAAGGTAAACCGGGAACATGATATAATGGTGGGCACTGGTGCTAGAGGAAAGAGAGCAAGGTCACCTCCTGCACTCACCTGAGGCTGTTCCCTGCATTCCCTAACATCTCTATATAGGTTCTTTCAACACTTCGCTAATCATGTGCCTATTCTCTTGCATGCCCTGAACTCACCCTGGCTAGTGAGAAGGCTGGTAAGCGCATTAGTCTCAAGACTCCAATAATTCAACACAAGAGTAGGAAGACAGAAAAGGGAAAATAGACACAAACGGAAAACACTCCAAGTAAGTGCAATGTAGCTAATATCAAAACTATAATTGTGACAAAACCTTAGCTTCTTCCAGAGCCTGGCTCCTCCCAAAGTGGACACCTTAAAGGAAGGGCGTTTTTTTATTTTTGTATTAATAATAGTGATCATGAAATCAAGTATTTTTAATACAAAATTAAATTAATTGTTTATTTAGTTTTTATTTAATTCTAGTTTTACTGAAGCACTGGGGGCTGCCATTTTGGATTTGGTGTGTGTAACGACTGTTACTCACCTCCTTTATGGCAGCCTCCTGAGCATAGAAGATAGTGGTCGAAATCCGACCCCATTTATTTACATACTGAAGGCGTCTGCTGTTAAATGAACATGCCTCCTGGGCTGTCCAGATCACAGCAGAGGGAGGAGATCAGCGCCATCTTTATGGAGCACACAACGTGTGCACTTTCCCCCTGTCACCAATTGGGATGAATAGGGTGAGTACCGGCACCAGGCAACGGTGATTATACCATTACTGATCCTGGCTCGCTGCTCTCCACTCTGCCGTTCACCTCCTGCACTCTGCCGCAGACCTCCCTCCTCCGTACTCTGCTGCAGACCCCCCTTCCCCCTCCTCCGCACTATGCCGCGGACCTCTCTCCCCCTCACCTGCACTATGATGCGGATCCCCCGACCCCCTCCCCCGCACTCTGGTGCGGGCCCCCCTCCCCCCTCTTCTGCACTCTGCCACAGACCCCCGCCTCCCCTCCCCCTGCCCACGTGTGCTCACCTCGGGCCTCTGCTGCTCGTACTGTGATGTCTGACAGGACAGGCTGCGGAGGCGCACGTACAGTCAGGGCCAGAAATATTTGGACAGTGACACAAGTTTTGTTATTTTAGCTGTTTACAAAAACATGTTCAGAAATACAATTATATATATAATATGGGCTGAAAGTGCACACTCCCAGCTGCAATATGAGAGTTTTCACATCCAAATCAGAGAAAGGGTTTAGGAATCATAGCTCTATAATGCATAGCCTCCTCTTTTTAAAGGGACCAAAAGTAATTGGACAAGGGACTCTAAGGGCTGCAATTAACTCTGAAGGCGTCTCCCTCGTTAACCTGTAATCAATGAAGTAGTTAAAAGGTCTGGGGTTGATTACAGGTGTGTGGTTTTGCATTTGGAAGCTGTTGCTGTGACCAGACAACATGCGGTCTAAGGAACTCTCAATTGAGGTGAAGCAGAACATCCTGAGGCTGAAAAAAAAGAAAAAATCCATCAGAGAGATAGCAGACATGCTTGGAGTAGCAAAATCAACAGTCGGGTACATTCTGAGAAAAAAGGAATTGACTGGTGAGCTTGGCAACTCAAAAAGGCCTGGGCGTCCACGGATGACAACAGTGGTGAATGATCGCCGCATACTTTCTTTGGTGAAGAAGAACCCGTTCACAACATCAACTGAAGTCCAGAACACTCTCAGTGAAGTAGGTGTATCTGTCTCTAAGTCAACAGTAAAGAGAAGACTCCATGAAAGTAAATACAAAGGGTTCACATCTAGATGCAAAGCATTCATCAATTCCAAAAATAGACAGGCCAGAGTTAAATTTGCTGAAAAACACCTCATGAAGCCAGCTCAGTTCTGGAAAAGTATTCTATAGACAGATGAGAGAAAGATCAACCTGTACCAGAATGATGGGAAGAAAAAAGTTTGGAGAAGAAAGGGAACGGCACATGATCCAAGGCACACCACATCCTCTGTAAAACATGGTGGAGGCAACGTGATGGCATGGGCATGCATGGCTTTCAATGGCACTGGGTCACTTGTGTTTATTGATGACATAACAGCAGACAAGAGTAGCCGGATGAATTCTGAAGTGTACCGGGATATACTTTCAGCCCAGATTCAGCCAAATGCCGCAAAGTTCATCGGACGGCGCTTCATAGTACAGATGGACAATGACCCCAAGCATACAGCCAAAGCTACCCAGGAGTTCATGAGTGCAAAAAAGTGGAACATTCTGCAATGGCCAAGTCAATCACCAGATCTTAACCCAATTGAGCATGCATTTCACTTGCTGAAATCCAGACTTAAGACGGAAAGACCCACAAAGAAGCAAGACCTGAAGGCTGCGGCTGTAAAGGCCTGGCAAAGCATTAAGAAGGAGGAAACCCAGCGTTTGGTGATGTCCATGGGTTCCATACTTAAGGCAGTGATTGCCTCCAAAGGATTCGTAACAAAATATTGAAAATAAAAATATTTTGTTTGGGTTTGGTTTATTTGTCCAATTACTTTTGACCTCCTAAAATGTGGACTGTTTGTAAAGAAATGTGTACAATTCCTACAATTTCTATCAGATATTTTTGTTCAAACCTTTAAATTAAATGTTACAATCTGCACTTGAATTCTGTTGTAGAGGTTTCATTTCAAATCAAATGTGGTGGCATGCAGAGCCCAACTCGCGAAAATTGTGTCACTGTCCAAATATTTCTGGACCTAACTGTATGAGGTGAGTACATGCGGCATTGGGATACAGTCAGCGAGCTGGGGAAACAGTCAGTAGGCAGTGTGGGGGCATTGGGAAACAGTCAGTAGGCAGTGTGGGGCATTGGTAAACAGTCAGTAGGCAGTGTGGGGGCATTGGGAAACAGTCAGTAGGCAGTGTGGGGCATTGGAAAACAGTCAGTAGGCAGTGTGAGGCATTGTGAAACAGTCAGTAGGCAGTGTGGGGGCATTGGGATACAGCGTGGCACGGAATACAGTGGAGCACTGTGCAGCTAGCCTTAGTGAGACATATTAGGATTACTCTGTGGCCACCAACAAAATGACTCCGCACTGTGATCCTAAACTTCATTTGCTTTTATCCTTTTCGAAACACCAAGATTGGGAGGGGGGGATGTCACATCACAAACAGGAGAGCAGATTCCACCCACTTTTACTGCAGCTGTAATGTGAGATATTTCTACAGTAGTTCTACAGTCGGATTTCAGCAGCTTCTCCCCCTAGTGTTTAAGAGTGGAATATATCAAACGTTAACATTTTTTTTATATTTTTCTCAATTAAAAACAAATAATTTTTTTTTAAACATAAAAACATTAATACTTTACATTTTTTCAGTTATTTAATTTTTTTTTTACGACACCTTCACTTTAAATATGAGACTATAACCAACACCAGATGTTAAGACACATTACTATTTATAGGAAAGGGGAGAAGGGAGTTGTCACAAAGAGCTGCATCTGGGATTAAGGCTCCATAGGATAGTCAGATAGGAAAAAGTCCTTAACCCCTACAGCCTCAAAGGTAAGCAAATACATTTAAACATGATGTAGACCTGTGCACAATAAGTCACTGTGACGTTCTGGTCAAAGACTCGCCAGAGATCATCCCAAAGTGGGGCACACCCATGACAGCCACAGCTCCTCGTGAATTAAAGAAGCTATGGCTACAGAACCCCAGCAGGCCCTGTCACACCCCAGCTCTGCCCAGTTTGTCATAGCTGAAAGAGACTGCTGTGAAAATGCCTAAAGTCACAAAAATTATATGTTGCTCAGATGTGCATCAAAATATTGTCATTTTTCAAAGCAATTTTTGGCATAATTCTTTTGAAATTGCTTTGTAGAATTGGGGCCTTAATTTCTGATAATGATAATTATCTTAGCTAAAAAGTTTGGAGGGCTTTCTAAAATAATAAAAATGTTGAATTGTCATTTTTCTCAGGATGTTATCCTGAGACCAACGGAGAAACTAAGTGGTTTGATCAGACTTTAGAACAATATGTTCAATATTATTACTCATCCATCTTTGTGAGTGTCCTAATCAGGTTATGCTCGGTGGTACATAACTCCAAAGTTATAGCTACTTGGCTTAGCACACTGTGTTAGGCTATGTATGCACATTGTATCTTTGTGGTGACCATAAAAATGCATGTTTTTGCACCTTTGTGGTGACCACAAAGATGCACATTTTGGCCTAAAAAACGCACTTGTGGCAAAAACTTTACATCTGAAGCTCACAGCGATTGCCATAGAACATGACTGCCTGCTGAAAGCTCCACACAGCAACTGAAGTGATCAGTGGTGACGTCATTCAGGTGATTTGCGGTCACAGGTGGAGAACTCCAGCTGTGGTTGCAGCTAACCTGAGTGACGTCACCGTTGATCGCACAGCTCACTTTAGTTACTGTGTGGCGCTCACAGTGGGCAGTCATGTTCTATAGCGCTCGCCCTGAGATTTAGATGTAGCAGTGGTGGAAGCATTGTGGGACTTCGTGTGGATTATGTTGGACCTGCAGGGTTGTTTTTGGGTTAATAAAGTAGTGAAAGAGGGTGCTTTTTTGTCATTTATTTAAAATAAATGATTTTTTTGGTGCTTGTCTTTATTTACTTTCACTTACAGATTAGTGATGGGGGTGTCTCATAAACACCTGCCATCACTAATCTAGGACTTATTTGCTGCTGTGGGCTGCCTTTAACTCCCTCATTACCCCAATTGCCATCGCACCAGGGCAATCAGGAAAAGTCGGGTAAAGTGATGGGACTGTCGCATCTAATGGATGTGATAACTGCAGGCGGCTGCTGGCCGATAATTTTAGGCTGGGGGGCGCTCAATAACTATGGGTATTCACAGTGTGAAAATACTAGCCCCCAGCTGTCTGTGCTGGTATCATAATATGAGGGAATCCTATACCAATTTTTTTAATTTATTTTACTGTACAATATAGACCCATCCACTGGCATCTGTGATTGGAAACCTCAGACATGCTGTCGCTCAGCATGGGGGCTCGTCGACTGCAACCAATCCCGGATGCCAGTGGGCAGGTGAAGCAGTGAATGTGGATGAGCCTAATGGCCATCCAAGGAAGAAGAATGAGAGGTCGCAGGAGCAGTGTGATAGTTGCCCCAGTGACTCGGTATGCATGAAGCGCTTGCTCCTACCCCTTTGCACCAGATTCTGGTCCCTATACACTTTATTTGGGGACCGACATCTGTCCAGAAAGCAGGGATCAATCACCCATTGACCCCGTGTCAGCGGGGGATTGATCTGCCAGTTCTCCGAATTGAAGGGACAAAACGCAAAAAGAATTTACATGCTGCATCTTTGTGGTAACCACAAAGATGCAGCAAAAAATAAAACTGCAATGTGCGCTATGCACGTCTATCTCATAGACTTTGTTGGGGAAGGAAGTGCATGCAGTTTGGGGACCAAAACTGCATCCAAAAAATTTGGAAAAATGCAGCGTGCGCACAAGGCCTTACAGTGTTTCCCTAACAATTTAGGATTTCTATTGGCATTTTTGCTCTGTTGCTTTTTGTAGCCTCTCCTCCTGGTCAGCTCATGGACACAGTTATTTCCCTCTAAGCCATTTGAAATACTATGTCTCAAGAATGACAAAAGTATTTTATGAGTGATACCTTTATAGGCTAACCAGTAGAGATGAACGATGTTCGAGGTTCGCCAATTTCATGTTCGAGTGATTTTGGAGGGTGTTCGAGCTCGACCTCGATTTCAAGCTTTTTGCTAAAAGCTCGACAGTTCGAGTTACGTTCGAGAACGGTTCGATCACCAAAAGCGTGGCTTTTTATAGCTACAGTGTGCAGGGAGCCATCACTGGCAGCCTGCGGTAAGCTGGTAACCAAGGTAAATATCAGGTATCCAAGCAAAGCGCTTTGCTTAGTAACCCGATATTTACCCTGGCTACGTGTGCAGGGAGCCGACACTTCCCTGCTCGGCTCCTCCCTCTCCTGCACTTGGCATGTACACACACACACTCACACTCACCTGTCCCCAGCCATGCAGTCCTCGGCACTGACGTCTTCAGCGCCACATGGCCCCGCTCGGCTCCACCCACCTTGCACTCTGCCGCCCGCACACATGACCCCACTTGGCTTCACCCACCTCGCACTCCACCGTCCGCACACATGGCCCCGCTCGGCTCCACCCACCTCGCACTCCGCAGACCGCACACATGGCCCCGTTCGGCTCCACCCACCTTGCACTCCGCCGCCCGCACACATTACCCTGCTCGGCTCAACCCACCTCGCACTCCGCCGCCCGCACACCTTACCCCGCTCGGCTCTACCCACCCCGCACTCCATCGTCCGCACACATTCTCGGCGGCCGACTGCTGTAAACGATAAGCTGATCGCTCTCATTATCCGGCTGCCGGGAGATCTTCTGTTCGTTCTCAAAAGCCGGCGGCTGGCTAATGAGAGCGATCAGCTGAGCTGAACGTTCTCTCTTTTACAACGGAGTCCGACAATGAATTCTATTCTTGTCATCCGTTGTACAACGCATCAGACACAAGTGACAAGCAATGCATGTGACTGATGCAAAACAACGGAAATGTAAACCTAGCCTTACTTGCGGTGATAAAGACCTGTCCTCCCGACATCAGCGCTGTCACTTTCCTCCATGGCCACCGCTTGTCACATCTCCTCTCGCTGCCGACCCGAGACTGTCACTAGCGGTGACGTCACAGGCACCCGCCATACTTGGTTGTGAAGGTGGCAGTCATTGAACTCAGTGACAGCTCTGCTATCAGGATTGCAGTAATCACCGCAGGTAATGTACCTCGCTATCCTCCTGACAGCAGCACTTGTCATGCCCTGCAGTGACAGATCTGCTATCAGGAGTGCAGCGATCACAACAGGTAATGTACCTCGCTATCCTCCTGACAGCAGCACTTGTCATGCCCTGCAGTGACCTGGGCTGACCTATTGATGTTAGCTCAGGTGACTGCACTGCTCTCCCATCAATATGGAACATTCTGTTCTTCATTGACTGGGACATTGACCATGGTATGGATCGTCATGGGAACCCCTTGGATTACAGCAGACCTGGATTTGTTTTTCTTTCTAATAAATTGGTGAAAAAAGGGAATGTTTTGGGGAGTGTTCTTTCAAATAAAAATGTGTTTGTCGTCTATTTTTTTTTTTTTATTGCTGAATAGGTTAGTGATGTCGGGTATCTGATAGACGCCTGACATCACTAACCCTAGAGCTTGATGCCAGGTGACATTACAGATCTGGTATGAACCCCATATATTACCCAGTTTGCCACCACACCAGGGAAACTAATGGATGCTCCACTTCTGGGGCGGCTGCAGCCTGCTATTTTTAGGCTGGGGAGAGAACAATAACCATGTACCTCCCTAGTCTGAGAATATCAGACCCCAGCTGTCCGCTTTACCTTGGCTAGTGATCCAATTTTGGGGGGACCCCCACGTGTTTTTTTTTTTTAATTATTTATTTATTTTAAAATAACAGTGTGGGGTGCCCACAGTTTTGGATTACCAGCCAAGGTGAAGCTGCCAGCTGTGGTCTGCAGGCTGCAGCTGTCTGCTTTACCCTAGCTGGCTACCAAAAATAGGGGGAAACCCCACATCATTTTTTTTTAAAAATGTATTTATTTTTTTGACTAAATATAAGGCTAAGCACCCCTTAGTGCCATATGAAAAGCACCAAAGGGTGCAAAATTACAAGATGCAGGAGAGTGGGACATTATGTGTCTTTCTGCCATAATAATGACAGAAAATACTGATATGAATTGTATAAGCAAAAGAAAATCACCAGAGCGCTCTACACTGTGAAAAGCAGTAAAAATGGCACTGGAGTCAACATGTGACCGACTCATGTAGGTTGAAGCTATGGATCCTGGGTAAATTTATGTATTTTCCCTCCAGTTTTTTTGCAGTATGCAAAAAAACGGAAGGCACACGGATGACAAACGGATGACATACGGACCGTATATGGAACGGACCGTTTTTTGCGGACCACAAAAACGGATCGGTCGTGTGAATCTAGCCTTATTCTGATTTGCCGTTTATAAACAGCAGGCAGAAATAAGTGAATAGCGCCCCCCAGCATCACAAAATCTCTGGGATTTCAGAGGGTAGCTGAAACCCTGGAGATCATGATTCAGGGTGGTTTTTCCGGTCCCCGCTCACGTGATCGCCAGTATACACCGTATACCGATGATCACGTTACAGTAAATGACAGCGCCAGTAAAAAATTATTTCTATCCCATCTGGCATGAACAAACATGTCAGATGGGAGAAAAATCTCCTCCCCGGTCCCCACTGGTCCCCCGGTGTCGCCAAAGTGCCCCCCCGACCGTCTCCCGGAAATCCAAGATGGCTGCGCGCGCACAGCAGCGCGCTGGCCGCATTCACCCTACTCCTCTGATTTCTGTCGCATGTGCCATGACACATGCGACAGAAAACTCCTCCCCAGGCCCTGCCAGGTCACCCCCTATAACCCCACCGGTGTTCCCCGGTGTCCCACAGTATCTGTGCAGCATTGATCCCCCACAGCCCCCTCCTTCACAATAGATGCTGCCGCATGCACAGAGCGGCTGTCAGCTCAGCTTTCTGTGTTCTGACACAGTGAGTGGCGGTAACCATGCATCTGTAAGCTACTGCAATGCCCTGCTCATGAGGTAAGGAACATAGTTGATCAGGAGAGACATACTACATTTCCAAATGAAGGTATTTGATTTTATAGTTGCCCTGCTGATTGTTTACCAAACATGAGAGTCCGTTATACGCCACAAGAAAACATGTCTAAATAGCGGGCTCTGTTGTTTAGTATTCATTCAGCTGGATAACTGGACTTAAAGGGGTATTCCATCTGCAAGATCCTATCCCCAATATATAGTAGGTGGAATAGCAATAATATCAGCAAATACCAATATTTGGAAATAAAGAATAGTTCTCCTGATTAGGCATGTCTTTATCTCATGAGCAGGGCATTGCAGCTTTGATAGCAACAGTTACGACATGGACTCTGCTGCTGTGGACCCGGGGAGAGTGGTGCAGATTCATTGCACCCACACTCCTCACATGGAGGGTCTGCACTCCTAGAAAATGGGGGATACATTCCCTGAGCGTGTCACCCCATATTCTAGACGGTCCAGAGTTGTCGTGGGACCCCCTTATTTTTTTTTCCTTACAATAAATTGGTGAAAGAGGGAATGTTTTGGGGAGTGTTTTTTCAAATACATTTTTTTTTGTCAATTTTTTTTGTTAGTACTGACAGTTGTGATGTCGGGTATCTAATAGACGCCATGACATCACAAACTGCTGGGCTTGATGTCAGGTGACCTTACAGCTAGTATCAACCCCATTTATTACCCCGCTTGTCACTGCACCAGGGCACGGGATGAGCTGGGGTGAATCGTCAGGATTCGCGCATCTAGTGGATGCGCCACCTCTGGGGCACCTGCGGCCTGTTATTTTTAGGCTATGAAGGGCCAATAACTATGGACCTTCCCACCCTGAAAATACCAGACAACAGCTGTCCGCTATAGCTTGGCTGTTGATCCAATTTGGTAGGGACCCTACCTTTTTTTGTAATTATTTTCATTTATAAAATAATTATAAAAAAAGAGCCTGGGGTGACCTCCACATTGGATCCCCAACCACGGTAAAGCTGCCAGCTGTGGTTTTCAGGCTACAGCCGTCTGCTTTACCCTAGCTGTTTATCAAAAATGGGGGGACCCAACGTCATTTTTTTTTTAACTATTTTTTTAAATAAAAAAATTAATGGGCTTCCCTGTATTTTGATTGCCAGTCAAGGTAACGCCAGGCAGATGGGGGTGGCAACCCATAGCTGTCTGCTTTATCTGCGCTGAGAATCAAAAATACCGCGGTGCGCTACGTCATTTTTTGAATGATTTATTTTTACAGTATTGTGATGTCAGGCAATCAAAATACAGCGAAACCCATTTTTTTTAGTAATTTAAATAAATAATTAAAAAAAAAATTATGGGCTCCCGCTGCATTTTTTGTATTGCTAGCTAATAGTGATGAGCGAGCATGCTTGTCACTACTCGGTACTCGCACGAGTATCACTGTACTCGGGCTGCTCGGCGGGGACCGAGTAATCTCGCGATACTCGTGCTTTACTCGTGGTCTTCATTTCTGCATGTTGGCGCTCTTTTGAGAGCCAGCCCTCATGCAGGGATTGGCTGGCAGACCACTGCAATGCCACAGCCCTGTTAGTTGTGGAATTGCAGTGATTGGCCGGCCTGCACAGCGTCACCGAGCCTTTATATCGGCCGGCGCGCTGTGCTCTGCTCACAGCTATTCTGACAGTGAGTGTAGGGAGAGTGTCGCTGATTCAGGGAAAGCTTTGCGGCCCTTTATAGCTTTTTCAGTTGCAGGGCTGCAAACAGTGTGACCAAAAGTCCTTCTCAGGACTATTCTAGTTGTATACAGGCAGGCAGGGTATAGCCAGGTCGGAGTACAGTAGCAGAGTCCTTCTCAGGACTATTGTTGCTATATACAGGCAGGGTATAGCCAGGTCTGAATACAGGCTAGTGACCAAAAGAGTCCTTGTCAGGACTATTGTAGCAGTATACAGGCAGGCAGGCAGGCAGGGTAGTGGTGACCGTATACCAGCCTTCATATCTGGGGCTGGTGTACACAGTGTAAAACAGTCCAGATAGTGTCTGACTTGTCTGTACTGTAATTGTCGCTCCCCAAAAAAACCTGTTAGTAGGTTATTATTGCGTCCGTGCTTGGTTTTTAAAACCGCACGTGTGTGCCTGTTGGTGGCAGCGTACAGGTGCACTGGTGTGCGTTTACCAAACTATTATATAACGCACAAGTGTAGTGTATAATACACGTCAGTCAGCAGTGGCTGATAGTGTCAGAGTTCTTAATTTTTGCTCCTAAAACCTGTGTTAGGTTATTATTGCGTCCGTGCTTGGTTTTTAAAACCGCACGTGTGTGCCTGTTGGTGGCAGCGTACAGGTGCACTGGTGTGCGTTTACCAAACTATTATATAACGCACAAGTGTAGTGTATAATACACGTCAGTCAGCAGTGGCTGATAGTGTCAGAGTTCTTAATTTTTGCTCCTAAAACCTGTGTTAGGTTATTATTGCGTCCGTGCTTGGTTTTTAAAACCGCACGTGTGTGCCTGTTGGTGGCAGCGTACAGGTGCACTGGTGTGCGTTTACCAAACTATTATATAACGCACAAGTGTAGTGTATAATACACGTCAGTCAGCAGTGGCTGATAGTGTCAGAGTTCTTAATTTTTGCTCCTAAAACCTGTGTTAGGTTATTATTGCGTCCGTGCTTGGTTTTTAAAACCGCACGTGTGTGCCTGTTGGTGGCAGCGTACAGGTGCACTGGTGTGCGTTTACCAAACTATTATATAACGCACAAGTGTAGTGTATAATACACGTCAGTCAGCAGTGGCTGATAGTGTCAGAGTTCTTAATTTTTGCTCCTAAAACCTGTGTTAGGTTATTATTGCGTCCGTGCTTGGTTTTTAAAACCGCACGTGTGTGCCTGTTGGTGGCAGCGTACAGGTGCACTGGTGTGCGTTTACCAAACTATTATATAACGCACAAGTGTAGTGTATAATACACGTCAGTCAGCAGTGGCTGATAGTGTCAGAGTTCTTAATTTTTGCTCCTAAAACCTGTGTTAGGTTATTATTGCGTCCGTGCTTGGTTTTTAAAACCGCACGTGTGTGCCTGTTGGTGGCAGCGTACAGGTGCACTGGTGTGCGTTTACCAAACTATTATATAACGCACAAGTGTAGTGTATAATACACGTCAGTCAGCAGTGGCTGATAGTGTCAGAGTTCTTAATTTTTGCTCCTAAAACCTGTGTTAGGTTATTATTGCGTCCGTGCTTGGTTTTTAAAACCGCACGTGTGTGCCTGTTGGTGGCAGCGTACAGGTGCACTGGTGTGCGTTTACCAAACTATTATATAACGCACAAGTGTAGTGTATAATACACGTCAGTCAGCAGTGGCTGATAGTGTCAGAGTTCTTAATTTTTGCTCCTAAAACCTGTGTTAGGTTATTATTGCGTCCGTGCTTGGTTTTTAAAACCGCACGTGTGTGCCTGTTGGTGGCAGCGTACAGGTGCACTGGTGTGCGTTTACCAAACTATTATATAACGCACAAGTGTAGTGTATAATACACGTCAGTCAGCAGTGGCTGATAGTGTCAGAGTTCTTAATTTTTGCTCCTAAAACCTGTGTTAGGTTATTATTGCGTCCGTGCTTGGTTTTTAAAACCGCACGTGTGTGCCTGTTGGTGGCAGCGTACAGGTGCACTGGTGTGCGTTTACCAAACTATTATATAACGCACAAGTGTAGTGTATAATACACGTCAGTCAGCAGTGGCTGATAGTGTCAGAGTTCTTAATTTTTGCTCCTAAAACCTGTGTTAGGTTATTATTGCGTCCGTGCTTGGTTTTTAAAACCGCACGTGTGTGCCTGTTGGTGGCAGCGTACAGGTGCACTGGTGTGCGTTTACCAAACTATTATATAACGCACAAGTGTAGTGTATAATACACGTCAGTCAGCAGTGGCTGATAGTGTCAGAGTTCTTAATTTTTGCTCCTAAAACCTGTGTTAGGTTATTATTGCGTCCGTGCTTGGTTTTTAAAACCGCACGTGTGTGCCTGTTGGTGGCAGCGTACAGGTGCACTGGTGTGCAATTTCCAGAAACTTTGATATAACGCACAAGTAGTGAATATACACGTCAGCAGTGCACAGCATTGCAAAATGCGCAAGGGCATTGGCAAGGAACAAGGAAGTGGACGTGATGGTGGTGCAGGCAGAGGCCGAGGTCGTGGGCAAGCTCTAATTTCGCCACAACAAAGGGCCACATCTAGTCGCTCGCACGTCCTGTCCCAAATTCTTGGGGACCGCAGCAGTACACCGCTCTTGAACCAAGACCAGTGTCAACAGGTTGTTAGTTGGATAGCGGATAATGCTTCCAGTCAGATTGGCACCACCACAAACACTCTGTCTTCCACACGGTCAAGTGTCAGTAGCCGTGATACTGCACCGCACATTTCTGAACCTGATCCTCCTTCCTACCACCAGGCTGAGTACACGTCCTCCTCGGACATTAATGATCCCACACTTGGACACTCGGAAGAGCTGTTCACGTTTCCATTCACACATTCTGGCCTCTCGCCAGCTCATATTGAAGTGGGTCATGAGGAGATCGTCTGTACAGATAGCCAAATATTTGAGCAGCCACGTTCTCACGAAGTTGGCAACGTGTCTCAACAAGTGGTGGACGATGATGAGACACAATTGTCAGCAAGTCAGGAGGAGGAGCAGGGTGCGGAAGAGGAAGACGACGTGGTGGATGATCCAGTAACTGACCCAACCTGGCAGGAGGATATGCAGAGCGAGGACAGCAGTGCACAGGGGGAGGGAGGCGTAGCATCACAACAGGCAGTAAGAAGCAGGGTGGTGGTCCCAGGCAGAAGTCAGGCAACCGTTCCCCGTAACAACACGACGACACAAGGTGCCTGTACAAATGTTAGGTCTTCACGAGTCTGGCAGTTTTTTAAGTTGGATCCAGATGATTCAAAAAAGGCCATTTGCAACACCTGCCGTGCCAGCATCAGCAGGGGTACCAAAACTAGCAGCCTGACCACCACCAGCATGATCAGGCACATGTCAGCCAAGCACCCGACTTTGTGGGAAGTACAACAGAGTCGAGGAGCAGTGCTTGCTGATGTCACTGCTACGTCTTCGCTGGTTGTGCATGCGAGCCAATCCTCTGTCCATGCTGCCTGCGAACAAGCCTCCTCCACTCCTGCACCTGCAGTTGCCTACGCAGAAAGAACACCATCATCAAGCACGTCCTTGTCCCAGCGCAGCGTTCAGTTATCCATTCAGCAAACCTTTGAACGCAGGCGCAAATACACTGCCAACACCCCACATGCCACAGTTCTAAATGCTAACATTTCGCGACTGCTTGCGCTGGAAATGTTGCCTTTTAGGCTGGTGGAGACAGAAGCATTCCGTGACCTGATGGCGGCAGCTGTCCCACGTTACTCGGTCCCCAGCCGCCACTATTTCTCCCGGTGTGCCGTCCCCGCGTTGCATAACCACGTGTCACAAAACATCACACGTGCCCTGAACAACGCTGTTTCACCCAAAGTCCACCTAACCACAGACACGTGGACAAGTGCTTGTGGGCAAGGCCGCTACATCTCGTTGACGGCACACTGGGTTAATATTGTGGAAGCTGGGACCCAGTCTGAGCGAGGGACGGAACACGTCCTTCCCACACCAAGGTTTGCAGGCCCTACCTCAGTCAGTGTTTCACCCACACTCTACAGCTCCGGAATGTCATGCTCTTCAGCCTCCTCCTCCTCCTGCGCATCCTCATCCACTGTGCCCTCCACACCAGTCACAAGCTGGAAGCACTGCAGCACTGCCTCGGCGAAGCGGCAACAGGCTGTGCTGAAGCTAATCTGCATAGGTGACAAACCCCACAATGCAGAAGAGCTGTGGACAGCTCTGAAACAGCAGGCAGATCACTGGCTCACACCTCTGAACCTAAAGCCAGGAAAGGTCGTTTGTGACAATGGCCGGAACCTGGTGGCGGCTTTGAGGCGAGGCCAGCTGACACATGTTCCATGCGTGGCCCATGTGCTCAACCTCGTGGTTCAGCGGTTTATAAAGTCATACCCAGAGCTGTCTGATCTGCTGGTAAAAGTTCGCCGCCTGTCTGCACATTTTCGAAAGTCACCTACTGCTTCAGCCGGCCTTGCCGGCTTTCAGCGCCGTTTGCATCTTCCGGCTCACAGACTGGTGTGTGATGTCCCCACGCGTTGGAATTCAACTCTGCACATGTTGGTCAGGATATGTGAGCAGAAGAGGGCAGTTGTTGAGTACCTGCATCACCTAAGCCGTCGGGAAATGGGTCAAACTCCACACATAACACCTGAGGAGTGGAGATGGATGTCAGACCTATGTACCATCCTCCAAAACTTTGAGGACTCCACCAAGATGGTGAGTGGTGATGACGCCATTATTAGCGTCACCATACCGCTACTCTGCCTTCTAAAACGGTCCCTTTTGAAAAACAAACATGATGCATTGCAGGCGGAGCGCGATGAGTTGCAGCAAGAAACAGTAGTGGGTGTGGGTGATAACACACAGCCCAGCCTCGTCTCATCACAACGTGCAGTGGAGGACTATGACGAGGAGGAGGATGAAGACATGGAGCAACTCTCCGGCCAAATTGAGGATATGACATGCACACCAGTCATATCCTCGATTCAGCGTGGCTGGCCAGAGGACAGGGTAGATGAGGAGGAGGAGGAGGAGGAGGAGGAGGAGGACAGCATGTTCAGTCATCTTGTTGGTCAGGCTACTGAAGTCCTGGCTGTTAAGAGTCTGGCGCACATGGCTGACTTTATGGTAAGCTGCCTGTCTCGTGACCCTCGCGTTAAGAACATCTTGGCCGACAATCATTACTGGTTGGTAACACTGTTAGACCCACGCTACAAGGAGAACTTTTTGTCTCTTATTCCCGTGGATGAGAGGTCAACCAAAATGCAGCAGTTTCGGAAGGCCATACTCACGGAAGTAGGCAAAGCATTCCCCTCACAAAACGCTAGCGGCATAGGTCAGGAATCAGTGGACAACCGAGGCGTACAGCCGAGAGAGGCACAAGTCCAATCCGCCAGAGGTAGGGGAACAGTCTTTAAGATGTGGGACAGTTTTCTCAGCCCCTCACGTACCACAGCCCCTGAGGTGCGGGGTAGTGCCACAAGAAATCCTAAGTTTGCCCAGATGCTGAAGGAGTACCTTGCAGATCGAACAACTGTACTCCGACATTCCTCTGTGCCTTACAATTATTGGGTATCCAAGCTGGACACGTGGCATGAATTGGCTCTCTACGCCTTGGAAGTCCTGGCCTGCCCTGCTGCTAGCGTTTTGTCAGAGCGTGTTTTTAGTGCCGCAGGTGGAATCATTACAGATAAACGCACCCGCCTGTCAACTGAAAATGCTGACAGGCTGACTCTGATAAAGATGAACAAGGGTTGGATTGGGCCAGACTTCACCACACCACCAGCAAATGAGAGCGGAATTTAAAGTTTGCCATGTACCTCCACTCACCCATGGGTACACTTCTCGACTTTGGATAATCGCTGGACTGCTCCTCCTTCTCCTCATGCGCCATCATGATGACCGTTACAATAGTTAGGTCTTTGTTTCAGGTATACCCCCAGTGGTAAATTTTTTCGCCCATTCTTTGCAGAATGGACATTACAACGACAGGAGACCCGCTCCTTTGCAATGGGAACAATGTTTTGAGGCCCTCATGCACGTCTCTACCCAGGGACAACGTGGAGCCTCCCAATTTTTGGCTGCCCTGCCTAAGGGCTATACTGAAATACACCCACTTCCTTAAAATGGACACTTAATGTTTTGAGGCCCTCATGCACGTCTCTACCCAGGGACAATGTGGAGCCTCCCAATTTTTGGCTGCCCTGGCAAAGGGCTATACTGAAATAGACCCACTTCCTTACAATGGGCACTTCAGGTTTAAAGGCCATCATGCACGTCTCTACCCAGGGACAATGTGGAGCCTCCCAATTTTTGGCTGCCCTGCCTAAGGGCTATACTATAATACACCCACTTCCTGACAATGGACACTTAATGTTTTGAGGCCCTCATGCACGTCTCTACCCAGGGACAATGTGGAGCCTCCCAATTTTTGGCTGCCCTGGCAAAGGGCTATACTGAAATAGACCCACTTCCTTACAATGGGCACTTCAGGTTTAAAGGCCATCATGCACGTCTCTACCCAGGGACAATGTGGAGCCTCCCAATTTTTGGCTGCCCTGCCTAAGGGCTATACTATAATACACCCACTTCCTGACAATGGACACTTAATGTTTTGAGGCCCTCATGCACGTCTCTACCCAGGGACAATGTGGAGCCTCCCAATTTTTGGCTGCCCTGGCAAAGGGCTATACTGAAATAGACCCACTTCCTTACAATGGGCACTTCAGGTTTAAAGGCCATCATGCACGTCTCTACCCAGGGACAATGTGGAGCCTCCCAATTTTTGGCTGCCCTGCCTAAGGGCTATACTATAATACACCCACTTCCTGACAATGGACACTTAATGTTTTGAGGCCCTCATGCACGTCTCTACCCAGGGACAATGTGGAGCCTCCCAATTTTTGGCTGCCCTGGCAAAGGGCTATACTGAAATAGACCCACTTCCTTACAATGGGCACTTCAGGTTTAAAGGCCATCATGCACGTCTCTACCCAGGGACAATGTGGAGCCTCCCAATTTTTGGCTGCCCTGCCTAAGGGCTATACTATAATACACCCACTTCCTGACAATGGACACTTAATGTTTTGAGGCCCTCATGCACGTCTCTACCCAGGGACAATGTGGAGCCTCCCAATTTTTGGCTGCCCTGGCAAAGGGCTATACTGAAATAGACCCACTTCCTTACAATGGGCACTTCAGGTTTAAAGGCCATCATGCACGTCTCTACCCAGGGACAATGTGGAGCCTCCCAATTTTTGGCTGCCCTGCCTAAGGGCTATACTATAATACACCCACTTCCTGACAATGGACACTTAATGTTTTGAGGCCCTCATGCACGTCTCTACCCAGGGACAATGTGGAGCCTCCCAATTTTTGGCTGCCCTGGCAAAGGGCTATACTGAAATAGACCCACTTCCTTACAATGGGCACTTCAGGTTTAAAGGCCATCATGCACGTCTCTACCCAGGGACAATGTGGAGCCTCCCAATTTTTGGCTGCCCTGCCTAAGGGCTATACTATAATACACCCACTTCCTGACAATGGACACTTAATGTTTTGAGGCCCTCATGCACGTCTCTACCCAGGGACAATGTGGAGCCTCCCAATTTTTGGCTGCCCTGGCAAAGGGCTATACTGAAATAGACCCACTTCCTTACAATGGGCACTTCAGGTTTAAAGGCCATCATGCACGTCTCTACCCAGGGACAATGTGGAGCCTCCCAATTTTTGGCTGCCCTGCCTAAGGGCTATACTATAATACACCCACTTCCTGACAATGGACACTTAATGTTTTGAGGCCCTCATGCACGTCTGTATGCAGGGGCATTGGTGAACCTCACAATTTAGGACTGCCCTGGCAAAGGAAAATACTACAAAGACTCACTTCCTCAAAATGGGCACATTAGACTCAAGAGGCCTTCATGTACGTCTCTTCTCAGGGACATCGGAGTGCCACACAATGTTTTCACGTAAAATCTTTCATGTATTGATCTCAAAAAGTAACATACACCAGATCTATCTCACTATTGGGTATGTGCCCTTAACATTTCCGCCATGAAAAATCATTTTGGGGTCATTTTGGAAGGTTTTCTGGTGAGTCCGTAAAAATGGCGTAAAACGCGGACAAAATTGTTCACAGCTGTGACTTTTGAGTGATAAATGCTTCAAGGGGTCTTCCCCATGCTGTTGCCATGTCATTTGAGCACTCTTCTGAGACTTTTGTGACATTTTTAGGGTTTCTCCATGCTGCCGGGAGGTCATTTCACAAAAATACTCGGGTCTCCCATAGGATAACATTGGGCTCGTTGCTCGGGCCGAGTACACGAGTATCTTGGGAGGCTCGGCCCGAGCTTCGAGCACCCGAGCTTTTTAGTACTCGCTCATCACTACTAGCTAAGGGTAATCCAAGCAGCTACTGGCTGCTAACCACCACTGCTTGGTGTTACCTTCACTGGCAATAGAAAATCCAGGGAAGCATTTTTTATTTTTTTTGCCCAAAAACTAAAAAATAAAAAAATTATGTGAGCTTTGCCATATTTTTGTATGCTAGCCTAGTACAGCAGGCAGGTACGGCTGCCCCCAACCCCCAGCTGCCTATTTTTACCCGGCTGGGAACTAAAAATATAGGTAAGCCCTTTATTTAATTATTTCATGAATTTCATGAAATAATTAAAAAAAAACAAAAAACGACGTGGGCTTCGCTCCATTTTTGTGTCCAAACAGGTACAACTAGGCAGCTGGGGATTGGAATCCGCTGCACAGGTTAGCCTGAGCTTTCTGGGCGCCTCTGCTGTGAATAGCAGTCCACAGCCGCCCCAGACAATGGCGCTTTCATAGTAGCGCCATCATCTGGCACTGTATCCAGCTCTTCCAGCTGCCCTGAAGCCGGGTGGCTTGCTGGGTATTGATGAGTTAATACTAGCTTTGTTTTACTAGCTAGTATTAAGCCAGAGATTCTTAATGTCAGGCAAGTTTGACCCAGCTATTAAGAATCTCCAATAAAGGGTTAAAAAAAGACACCACACAGAGAAAAAAATACTTTAATAGAAATAAATACACAGACACACTTAGAGACTCCATGTTTATTACTCCCTGTCAGCTTTCCACGATCCTGCTCTTCTGTCTTCTTTCCCCTTCAACCCATGCAGCTCTGCTACATCAGACAGCACTGCATGGGAAGAAGACGCTGTTGCTCCATTCAGTAATCACTCTGTATGTGACCAGAGGCTGCCGGCTGTAAGTGGTGATGTCACCGCTGACAGACGGGTTACCATAGCAACGGTGCTCCGATTACGTGATTCCCGGTGCCACTATTTACCGGCTGTGACAGCTAGTCCCTGCATGTGGGCTGACTCTGTAAAGAGCGCCGACATGCATGGACGGGGAAGCCCATCATGTGCCAGAGCATCTTGCCGGTAAAAGGACATGCTCAAACAAGCATCGCTTACCGGAGAGATGCACTGACAGGACATGACATCATAGTCATGTGACCAGTCTGTAGCCAATGAGATAATAGACACGTGACTGGTCACATGCTATTTTGACATCACGGAAGGTCTTATCATCAGTGCTGGTTACCGGGAGGACGCAGCGATTATCGGAAGGAAAAGTGGCAGTAGACAGAGTGCAGGACACGTCGCGTGGACCGGTAAGTGTAATGGCAATGTTTGTTAACTGTATGTGTACATTTATAATGTGCTTTTATGTTTTTGTGATTGCCTCCTATTGTTTTTAATGGGGTTCAAGAGGTTCGTCGAACGACTCGCCAAACCGAATTCAAACGCGGCCTCAGTTTGACGAACCGAAGCGAACTCGAGCCTATAGAGGCTCGCTCATCCCTATTAACCAGAAAACGTATATTAGCAAGCTTTCAGAGCATCAAGGCTCCTTCTTCAGGCTGAATTACATTCTGGCTAACACGGTACCACAATATTACCTTGGATTGCACCCTCTAAGCCATGAAAGCCTAAGATCGGGATTGCTCCTACAAGAGGGTTTGCTGTAAAGTACAGGAATTGGACTATGAATCAAATTTATTCCTTCATTTCTGTTGAGCAGGAAACATAAAACACAAACATACAAAAAAAATAATTTTAGGCATTTTCTCTCAATTTATATGAACTCTGAACAAATACTACTGACATTCTATCTGTGTATCTATGAGCTATAATCTTGAGTATTGCGGACATTTTAACTAATGATACATTGTAGATTTTTAATAAAGACTTTGAACATCTAAAGGTATTTGATGCATTAAGTAAAGAACTGCAATTAGCCATTTATTTCCCAGTGGGCATATTGATAAAAAATGTTGATTGTGTAAATAAGGCATAACAATTATAGTCTGCATTTTTGACAGCCTTGGATAGTATTGTATCATACGCTTTCATTTGCTCCAATTAACTGTCACTGAAATGAATGGGACTATCAATGAATGTTCATTTTGATGTATTACACCACTAAATACATTTCCCTTGGATTACTAGTTCTTTAAGAAATGTTTCATGTAGCTTCATTCTATTGTGATTAATTTTGCATTTTGCTGTCTATTTACAATACAAGTACAAAAGATTAACCTTGTTTTTTAAAAATTACAAAAGAGAGACATCCTAACCATTTTCTTTTTTTTTTCAAAGAAAATAAAGGTTTCTTTTATGTTTGATTTTTTTTATTGTTTGCTTTAGAAATAATTAGCAAATTCGCATTTCTCAGAGTAAATCCAAGTCAATCATTGAAAATCCACAAAGGCACCACTTATAATTTAGCCACGTAGAACATTGTTAGATGATCAGAACTTGGTTTGGCCCTTGTGATCACGGACATGATTCTAGCCTCGACAATAGCACGGTGACAGATACATACTGTCATTGCAGTTTATCTTGAACGGGTTTAGTCAAAGTGAGGCAGTCTATCCTAATGATTCAAGTTTCATAATAATAAGACAAGCTTAAAGGGCAATTCCTACCATTAGAAATGATCACCTATCCTACAATATCCCCACTAATCAGAGTACAGAGCTCTAAAATGCCCAGTGTGAATGGTCCAGTGGTCACTTTGTGCACCATAAATCCACCGATAGGCTGTGAGATTGCCAGAAAAAATTCAGTGTTGTATTCAGTGGACCTTTTGCTTAAGCATAATTGAATGGTCAACCGTTAACAAATACAAAGACATTGTCTGAGGTTGTCAGTTATACTACTATGTAGTGGCAACAAACTTGATAGTTAAACTTCTTAATAATGACATATGGCTTGGTTGTTACCCTACTTTATTGGATAACGCTTTGGTTGCAGGGCAGTGATCACAAAACATCTCATCATAATATATCATTCTGGCAACAGTCCACAATAGTCGACTCTGTTCACATTGCAGAGTCCAACAGGCAACCTGGTCTCTCTTAAGTGCTCAGTACGGCCGGGCATCATCTCAGTTGTTTCATTGCACCCAGCCGTGCAGGGGTTAATCTTTGTTAGAGCAGCATGCTAGGAGACAGGTTGCTGATTTCCTTACACAGCTGGTCTCCTTCAATATAAGGTTAGGATTACAGTTGAGCGATGTTCGATTCGAATGGTTCACCAATTTCAAATTCGAGTGATTTTGGACGGTGTTCGAGTTGTTTGATGAACTCGCACGATTTGCTTCAAGGTCTGCAGTTCGAGTTACCGTTCGATAACAACTCGATCACCAAAAAGCGTAGCTAGTTAATAGCTGGCTTTTCACTGTAATACTGTGAGTCACTGTTAATAATGATATTATCAAAATTCAGAGTATAGTGTACTAGGGGGACGAGGTTTAGATCAGTGCTGCTGCTGAGTGCCATTTTTTTTTTCCTAACCGCGTGTACAGTGGGGCGGGCCAGGCTGTTAGCCAATCACAGACATACACACAGCAAAGTGGATGTTTGCCAGACAAGCAAGAGCATGTGTCATAGGCTGTTCATGTCACATGTCTTTGCCCTATAAGACTCGGCCATTTTCCCCATCGCCGCCATTATTTCTCTGCTGCGGGTGGGTGACAGTCACTGCTCCCACTCCCGCTGCTGCTGCTGTGTGCGCTATACACATACAGTGCAATCTACACATCGCTTTAGGGATTAGGGACTACTTGTAATTTCAGCCCTTTTCAGGGCTACATTACAGCCGTTCATAGCCATTGTTGCTAGGCAGGTCTGTGCCAGCGCTGTGCAGAGGTTTATATCACAGCGTCTGGCTACATCAGCTCAGGCACTTCCTTGGGGCATATTTTCATTGTCAGGGATAGAAACTGAGGCTTCCTCTGCTGACAAGCAAGCTACACCACCTGTGCAGTGTATAGCACCTGTCCATTTTTGGTATGCAATTTTTATTGCAAAAAGTGCAGGCAGTTTTGAGGGCCTAGTCTCATTGTCTGGGATAGTATGTTAGGGTTCCTCTGCTGACAATTTTGCTATACCACCTCTGCATTGTACACCACATCCCCATTTTTGCTACGCAATTTTTATTGCAAAAAGTGCAGGCAGTTTTAGGGGCCTAGTTTCATTGTCTGGGATACTAAGCTAGGGTTCCTCTGCTGACAATTTTGCTATACCACCTCTGCATTGTACAGCACCTGTCAATTTTTGCTACGCAATTTTAACTGCAAAAAGTGCTGCTATTTTTAGGGTCATACTTTCATTGTCTGGAATACTAAGTTAGGGTTCCTCTGCTGAGAATTTTGCTATACCACCTCTGCATTGTACACCACATCTCCATTTTTGCTACGCAATATTTATTGCAAAAAGTGCAGGCAGTTTTAGGGGCCTAGTTTAATTGTCTGGGATAGTATGTTAGGGTTCCTCTGATGACAATTTTGCTATACCACCTCTGCATTGTACACCACATTTCCATATTTGCTACGCAATTTTAATTGCAAAAAGTGCTGCCATTTTTAGGGCCATACTTTCATTGTCTGGGATAGTAAGTGAGGGTTCCTCTGCTGACAAGAAACCTACACCACCGCTGCATTCCACACCACCTCTCCATTTCTGGTACGCAATTTTAAACTGTAGGGAGTCCAGCCAATCTGTGAGAAAGGTGCAGGCGTAGATATAATGTTGCCTTCATCCAAAGGTGGTGCTCTCGATGTCTGATAGAGCTCAACACCAGCAGCTGTTTCCACTTCCAAAACAACTGACGATCTGCCAATCACACTGCCTGTTGCGGTTAAAGAGGTGGAAGGTCTGCGTCCAAAAGTATGTGTGACTGCTGTCCCCACATTCCCAGAGGATGAAGAGCACTTGATGCACTTGATGAGGCAGACGGTGGTTGCATCGCCCCGCTAGGCCGCATTGTAGCACAGTGACCTTCCCACTGCGACTTATGCTTCATTTAAAGTTGTGTACATGGTGGGCTCCCCAGTATACAGCAAAACCAGGCACTAGGAAAAGGACTCTAGGCAGTTGGGTTGATAAATGATTGTTTAACTTTACCAAAACAAACAATAACAACCATGCATAAAACTGAAAGAATAGAATAATCTATTCACAAGTCCAAAAGCCAACACCCCTAGGCTGCAATACTCGTAATGGCGATTTATACCCCCTTCTCACCAACCTTTGCCTAACCAAGGGACTGTCTAATCAGTTGCCTAATACCTGGGAATCCTTCTGCGTAGCAGGAGTAATTGTGTGTGTGTGTGTGTGTGTGTGTGTGTGCAAACACGACCTAAAAGTGGCGCATCACAAGAGCTTACAACTTATCTACCTAAACATAGACAAAACCCATTAACCCGCAACAGAAAATTATATGAATAATTAGGTCCATATTGAATTATTTATACTAAAAGGAGTCATCCCAAAACAGACTTGTTCCTATAAATAGATCTCCATATTTTTATATATATGCTAAAAATAAGCAAGAAAAACCAAATATATCGGTTTTCTAATAAATATGCTTTTATTTCATGCAGTCATTTATTTCATCATATAATATCAAAGGGATGCAAAAAGGTAAGCAAGGCAAGATACAAAGATGTGCACATGTTAAAACTGCAAACTGCAGGGGGGGTGTCTGAAAAGCTAGCGTCTGAAAAACCATATAACATCAATGGTCATCACCATTCACCATAGATAACATATACATACTCATGACAATAAATGAGCATACTGGTCACATGTGAAAACGGTAACAGCCATGACAATTTAAACAAACAGGGAGAACAGTTGTATACCATTAATAGTCATCAAAAATCTCCCTAGATGGCATATAAATGCTCATAACATTATGTGAGCATGCTAATCACATGTGAAATAGCAACCTTAACAGTATAAACAATCAAAGGTATCCCATATATAAATCCAAATGGCACATTAATAGTTACATCTGTTGATTTTAAATGGTTGCTAGAAAACACACATGACAAAAGGAGTACATGTGAGCAGACCACCGAATACCAAGGTCTGTCTCACAAGAAAAATTCCAAAGCCACCTGGGAAAATATGCTGGTTGAATAACCTACCCAAGCGTGACCACAGACACCGTGCAGACACACCACCCTGCACCTCGACGCGTTTCGCTATCGCTTCATCGGGAGGTACAGGAGTGATGTGTAAGGCTGCCTTTTTATCCCAGGCAAATGAAACTTACCGTCCTATGGCGGCGCGCTCCGGTGATCAGATGTCCCAGCTCCACTGCGAACGGCGTCCGGAAACACAGTGTGCGCATGCGCGCACACTCTGCACCTGATAGGACGCCAGGCACAGGGGAGGAAAGGAGACCAGACCATCGTGCGCGCACAGGACAGAGGCCAGAACCGCCATTTGTAAAGAGGTATATACAGAGGGCAAACATGCAAATGCAATTACAGGATAAAGAGCCGTTATATTTCATTGTATTCTTTTCACAAGCATGAAATACTCTTGCAGATTCTCAATTCAGGCCGGTATCTCTTCTCTAAAGTAGATGTTATATTTTTCCATACGTCCAAGCAAAAAGCAGCCATATCTAAAAAAATATATATTAAAATCAAATATTAAAACATGTGGTGAACAGCAGGCAGCCAAAGATCCAACACTTCAACCCAAGACAGAACCGTGAGCACATTGAAATATTAAGTTAAAAATGGTTTATAGCTGATGACATCATTTAGACCTTTAGGTTTTACAGTATCTAAGATTGTTATCCAACGGGCTTCCTTTTGATGTAATAAATTCTTCATGTCACCTCCTCTTGCCCCAAAGTGAATCCTCTCTATACCCCTAAATTTAAGTAGACGCCAATTGCAATTATGCTTGTCTTTAAAATGTTTCGGAATATTTTTTAACAGACAAATTTCTTCAGGTTTATTGATCTTTGCAGCATTTTTTATATCCCGGATGTGCTCCAGAATACGTACCCGGAATTCACGGGTAGTCAAACCAACATAGATTAGTCCACAGGGACAAACGGCCCAGTAAACCAACCAGGAGGTTCGACAATTGATGAAATGTACAATTTTGTATGTATTTTCATGAGACGAATCCCAAAATTCCTCCACACGGTCAATTTTGGGGCAGGCTCCACAATCGCCACATGACCGTGAGCCCCACCTTGGACCCTTATTAGTGCCAAAAGGATTCCTCTCTACTTTAGGGGTATAGTGACTCCTCACAATCTGATCTTTCAGGGTTTTAGCCCTTTTAGGTGTTATTGCTGGACGGGAGGTTAGGATGCTGGCTAGATCATTGTCAGTTAGAAGTACTGGCCAATGTCTATTAACAATCTCAGACATCTCCCTCCATTGTGCATGGTAAGGGGTGATGAATCGGGCCACTCCCTCATTGTCATTTTTCTTCCCCTGTCTTAATAAGGCATCACGTGGAGTCTTCTTAGCCCTATCATAACCAGACTGAATGGTTTGTTCCTGATAGTGGCGAGCCCTAAACCACCTCTTAAGATCTAAAGATTGCCGTTCGAACAAGGAATCGCTGGAACACACACGACGGGCCCGCAAAAATTGACCCGTGGGGATTGATTTAATTACCTGTTTCGGATGTGATGACTTCGCGCTCAGAATCAAATTGACCGCCGTATCCTTTCTAAATATATCAGTGCACAAGAATCCATCCGACCCTTTGGATACCCGCACATCCAAGTAGTCAATCTTCTCACTGCAAGTGAGATGAATGTTGTTATTATTGTCGTTGAGTCGTTGCATAAAGATGTCCAGCTGATTGATCTCCCCTGCCAAATCAAAAAGATATCATCGATGAAACGCAGCCACATATGAACTGCGCCCACCTCAAACTCAGGAAAAATAATGGACCGCTCCCAATAACCAAGAAAGAGGTTTGCGTATGAGGGCGCACAAGACGCCCCCATCGCAACTCCTCTCTCTTGGAGATAGAAGCGGCCCTTAAATAAAAAGAAATTATGAAAAAGAATAAATCTTAATAAGAGCAGGAGAAGATCAATGAGCTGGACATCCAAATTCGTAGTTCTTAAAAAGAAATCAACAGCCCTGATACCATCATTATGGGCTATGGATGTATACAACGACTCAACATCCGCGGTTACCATGACTACATCAGTTTCAAAGATGATGCCTTCCAAACGATTCAAGAATTCTGTTGAATCCTGAATATATGAGGGAAGGGTATTGACTAATGGCTTCAAATAACAGTCAAGGAATCTACAAGCAGGTTCACACAAGCTGTTATTCCCAGAGACTATTGGTCTTCCCGGAGGGCATTCTAGACTCTTATGTACTTTTGGCAAAAAGTAGATAGTAGGGATGACTGGATATTCAATTATTAAGCCCTCAAAGACGTTTTTTGGTATAATGTTCTTTATGAAAGCCAAGTGAAGAAGATCATATAATTCACCCTGATATTTCCTAAGGGGACTGCCCTCCAATTTAGTATAGCAAGCAGTATCATTCAATTGCCTGAATGCTTCTGCTTCATATTTAGCTTTTGACCAGAGGACCACATTTCCCCCCTTGTCAGCCTGTTTCACCACTAGATCATCCATGTTTTTAATTTCTCTTAGTGCCACACGTTGTCTGTGGTTAAGATTATCATGTGTACGTCTGCGAGGCAGACGTCGAAATTCCTGTGTGACCAATTTAGTAAATAAATCAATTACAGGACAGGCTGACAAGGGAGGAAATGCAGTAGACTTTTTTTTAATAAATGAAGGGAAGATAGCCATGCCAGGATCCTCCTGTTCCGCCAGTAGCGATTCCAAGGTCTTCACTGCCTCAATCTCATCTCCAGATAAATCTGAGTATGCACTCATCTCTTTTTTAGAAAAATATTTTTTATTTAACAATTTCCGACTAAATAGATTTAAATCCTTGATGGCAGTGAAGACATCAAAATCCGCCACTGGCGAAAAGGAGAGTCCCAATTGTAAAACCTCCATTTGATCAGTAGTCAATTCTACATCGGTAAGATTGATTACCTTAAGGGCAACCCCCTGGGTGGATGTTTTCTTCACCATTGTATCCAGACGTTGTTTTTTCTTTTTTGCAAAATTCCTAGTCTCAATCCTGTTGGCGCGAAAATTATAACCCCCACGGGCTCCACTTGATGAATAGGAATGAGATGATCCTTCACCAGATGAAATTGATTCAATGGTTGAGTGGGATTTGGACCGATTTGCTGATCCTGATTTTAAACCTTTGTCATGATGCCATTTGAAGACGTTACCTTGTTGGTAATCAGTAACATCACGTTTAAATTTTTGTGATTTTTTCTGTTTAATGTCCGCCTCCCATTCTTCAAATTCCTTGACTAATTCTTTATCAAATTCTGCCAGGCTGGTTTCTGATAGATTTTGTTTGAGCTCGCCATTGATTTTTTCAATCTCACTCTCTAATTCATCTATTCTTTTTTTGTCAAAGCCAATAAGCAGCTCCAACATGGTACAAGAGCATAACCTGCATGCTTCCTCCCATCTTGTCTTAAACAGGTCATCTTCTATTGTAAAAGCAGGAAATATTTGGACCCTTAGCCCTCTTGGGATAATATCCCTGGCCAAATTTTGTTCCAACGATGCCTTATTCCACCAGGCTTTGGTGCGTTTAAATAAAAAATTTTTCAATTTCACTTGTAGCTCACGGTGCTGCACAGGGGGTGGAGGATCAGATTGGCCACCTCTTTCACCAAACACATCTGTGACCTGCGTCGCCCAATTTGCATCCCGAACGCGGTAATCCATGCTAGGACCTAAATTCACCCAAAACACACAACAGAAAATTATATGAATAATTAGGTCCATATTGAATTATTTATACTAAAAGGAGTCATCCCAAAACAGACTTGTTCCTATAAATAGATCTCCATATTTTTATATATATGCTAAAAATAAGCAAGAAAAACCAAATATATCGGTTTTCTAATAAATATGCTTTTATTTCATGCAGTCATTTATTTCATCATATAATATCAAAGGGATGCAAAAAGGTAAGCAAGGCAAGATACAAAGATGTGCACATGTTAAAACTGCAAACTGCAGGGGGGTGTGTCTGAAAAGCTAGCGTCTGAAAAACCATATAACATCAATGGTCATCACCATTCACTATAGATAACATATACATACTCATGACAATAAATGAGCATACTGGTCACATGTGAAAACGGTAACAGCCATGACAATTTAAACAAACAGGGAGAACAGTTGTATACCATTAATAGTCATCAAAAATCTCCCTAGATGGCATATAAATGCTCATAACATTATGTGAGCATGCTAATCACATGTGAAATAGCAACCTTAACAGTATAAACAATCAAAGGTATCCCATATATAAATCCAAATGGCACATTAATAGTTACATCTGTTGATTTTAAATGGTTGCTAGAAAACACACATGACAAAAGGAGTACATGTGAGCAGACCACCGAATACCAAGGTCTGTCTCACAAGAAAAATTCCAAAGCCACCTGGGAAAATATGCTGGTTGAATAACCTACCCAAGCGTGACCACAGACACCGTGCAGACACACCACCCTGCACCTCGACGCGTTTCGCTATCGCTTCATCGGGAGGTGCAGGAGTGATGTGTAAGGCTGCCTTTTTATCCCAGGCAAATGAAACTTACCGTCCTATGGCGGCGCGCTCCGGTGATCAGATGTCCCAGCTCCACTGCGACCGGCGTCCGGAAACACAGTGTGCGCATGCGCGCACACTCTGCACCTGATAGGACGCCAGGCACAGGGGAGGAAAGGAGACCGGACCATCGTGCGCGCACAGGACAGAGGCCAGAACCGCCATTTGTAAAGAGGTATATACAGAGGGCAAACATGCAAATGCAATTACAGGATAAAGAGCCGTTATATTTCATTGTATTCTTTTCACAAGCATGAAATACTCTTGCAGATTCTCAATTCAGGCCGGTATCTCTTCTCTAAAGTAGATGTTATATTTTTCCATACGTCCAAGCAAAAAGCATACGTGTGTGTTCCAGCGATTCCTTGTTCGAACGGCAATCTTTAGATCTTAAGAGGCGGTTTAGGGCTCGCCACTATCAGGAACAAACCATTCAGTCTGGTTATGATAGGGCTAAGAAGACTCCACGTGATGCCTTATTAAGACAGGGGAAGAAAAATGACAATGAGGGAGTGGCCCGATTCATCACCCCTTACCATGCACAATGGAGGGAGATGTCTGAGATTGTTAATAGACATTGGCCAGTACTTCTAACTGACAATGATCTAGCCAGCATCCTAACCTCCCGTCCAGCAATAACACCTAAAAGGGCTAAAACCCTGAAAGATCAGATTGTGAGGAGTCACTATACCCCTAAAGTAGAGAGGAATCCTTTTGGCACTAATAAGGGTCCAAGGTGGGGCTCACGGTCATGTGGCGATTGTGGAGCCTGCCCCCAAATTGACCGTGTGGAGGAATTTTGGGATTCGTCTCATGAAAATACATACAAAATTGTACATTTCATCAATTGTCGAACCTCCTGGTTGGTTTACTGGGCCGTTTGTCCCTGTGGACTAATCTATGTTGGTTTGACTACCCGTGAATTCCGGGTACGTATTCTGGAGCACATCCGGGATATAAAAAATGCTGCAAAGATCAATAAACCTGAAGAAATTTGTCTGTTAAAAAATATTCCGAAACATTTTAAAGACAAGCATAATTGCAATTGGCGTCTACTTAAATTTAGGGGTATAGAGAGGATTCACTTTGGGGCAAGAGGAGGTGACATGAAGAATTTATTACATCAAAAGGAAGCCCGTTGGATAACAATCTTAGATACTGTAAAACCTAAAGGTCTAAATGATGTCATCAGCTATAAACCATTTTTAACTTAATATTTCAATGTGCTCACGGTTCTGTCTTGGGTTGAAGTGTTGGATCTTTGGCTGCCTGCTGTTCACCACATGTTTTAATATTTGATTTTAATATATATTTTTTTAGATATGGCTGCTTTTTGCTTGGACGTATGGAAAAATATAACATCTACTTTAGAGAAGAGATACCGGCCTGAATTGAGAATCTGCAAGAGTATTTCATACTTGTGAAAAGAATACAATGAAATATAACGGCTCTTTATCCTGTAATTGCATTTGCATGTTTGCCCTCTGTATATACCTCTTTACAAATGGCGGTTCTGGCCTCTGTCCTGTGCGCGCACGATGGTCTGGTCTCCTTTCCTCCCCTGTGCCTGGCGTCCTATCAGGTGCAGAGTGTGCGCGCATGCGCACACTGTGTTTCCGGACGCCGGTCGCAGTGGAGCTGGGACATCTGATCACCGGAGCGCGCCGCCATAGGACGGTAAGTTTCATTTGCCTGGGATAAAAAGGCAGCCTTACACATCACTCCTGTACCTCCCGATGAAGCGATAGCGAAACGCGTCGAGGTGCAGGGTGGTGTGTCTGCACGGTGTCTGTGGTCACGCTTGGGTAGGTTATTCAACCAGCATATTTTCCCAGGTGGCTTTGGAATTTTTCTTGTGAGACAGACCTTGGTATTCGGTGGTCTGCTCACATGTACTCCTTTTGTCATGTGTGTTTTCTAGCAACCATTTAAAATCAACAGATGTAACTATTAATGTGCCATTTGGATTTATATATGGGATACCTTTGATTGTTTATACTGTTAAGGTTGCTATTTCACATGTGATTAGCATGATCACATAATGTTATGAGCATTTATATGCCATCTAGGGAGATTTTTGATGACTATTAATGGTATACAACTGTTCTCCCTGTTTGTTTAAATTGTCATGGCTGTTACCGTTTTCACATGTGACCAGTATGCTCATTTATTGTCATGAGTATGTATATGTTATCTATGGTGAATGGTGATGACCATTGATGTTATATGGTTTTTCAGACGCTAGCTTTTCAGACACCCCCCCTGCAGTTTGCAGTTTTAACATGTGCACATCTTTGTATCTTGCCTTGCTTACCTTTTTGCATCCCTTTGATATTATATGATGAAATAAATGACTGCATGAAATAAAAGCATATTTATTAGAAAACCGATATATTTGGTTTTTCTTGCTTATTTTTAGCATATATATAAAAATATGGAGATCTATTTATAGGAACAAAACCCATTAACCCACCTGAATACCCTTGTTTGCTGAAGCCTCACAGATAAGGCAGATGATAAAAGTGGTAAAGCAAACCACACAGCTCAGCAACACAGTCATGGAAATCTTGGAAAGTAACAGTCAATGCAAACATGTGTCGCTATCCCTCTAGGATTTTAATTTTAACTGACAAACTGACAGAGCAGAGGCAGCAAGTCTTATTGTCTATATAGTTGAACTAAACAGAACAGCTATGTGTTTTATTACCAAATCAAAGTGTTGGGTGCACGCATTCCTGGCTGGGCCCAGCCTACCATACCCGGGTACACCTGTGGTGTCCAGGTGCCATAAATACAGACTTGATGATCCTCTCACGGTAATCAGTGTAGCCAGCAACAGAAGAATGGCGGTCTCCGGCACAGGATGCTTCTCACAGGCGTTACGGTCCTCCGCACCAAACTCCAACACGAGTCTCCTCACAATCCACCAAAGTGTTTCTGCGGCGGCTCCTTTCTGTTCTGCACACCTTTCGCTTTTCCTTCAGCTCACATACCGCACCTACTCCGGTCTACAAGTCCACAGTCGAAGACCGTTTTGATATTGCTATAGTGACCAAACAGTCAAAGGCAGATGCAAACCAGCAGCCCCTTGTGGGTAGTCAGCAACAATGCATACAATGAACGTCAAATAAGCATCTTGCATTCACAGTGGATAAAGGTCATCAATACACCCTCACCCTATCACTTCATATTCATGTGACGGTTCATGGACGAAGTACTCAAAGTAGTGATTTTTTGGCCTCTACTTAGAGATTGGTGACAAATCTTACAGATGACATGAGTTGTGTTATCCTTTGTGATGTCAAAAAACCCCAGGGTAGGCAAGGATTACAGCCGTTGTGACTTGCAGAGCCACCACAACTTCTGCTCAGAGGCAGAGTTGTGTCTGAGAATTCAGTTGTTGAAGTGCTTCCAGTACTTTGTCTCTGTCCATGAAGATGCAACCTAACCTCGTCGTCAGTAGCATCCTCCTTCACCTCCTCTGCTGACCTCATAGACTGGCTGACTGTGGTTTGACAGTAAGTGGGGTCTCCAACCTCATCCTCACCCTGTGTGTTTTCACTCCCCTTATCCTGACTCCTCATAGCCAACCTCTTCTGGCCCTGACCGAATAGTAAAGTTGTCGTTCCAATCAGGTATTTGAGTCTCATCAGCATGTTCCCCATTGTCTCCACCAAGAGGATTTACAGTTTGGGAATGAGGGTCTACATTAAGCTCAGAACCTTCTTCATCGGGGCCTGGATCTGACTCACGAAGCTTCTGGGCATCAGCGCAGATCATTTCCTTGTCAGGACTCACTGCAGCTTTTGAGCAGACCTCTGATTCCAGGCTATAGTGTGAGCGAACAGCTCTGCAGACCCAACCATCTCTGCTACACCATACTCAGCATGGCGGGTGGAAACTTGAGAGCTGGTAGGTAGCAAGTGTGATTGGGGTGACACCACAGAGGAATGGAGTATTTGGGATATTGAAGTTGAGGTGGAGGAGAGGCCACTTGATGGAGCACTTGAGATCCATTCAAGCACCTGCTCTTTTCATACCTCATCTACAGTTGTTAGCGATGGTCGTGTCCGTAAACAAAGGGATCATATCTGATTATCCACAGGAAGAAGACATCTTACTTTGGCTGGAAGTTTGGGTTGCGAATCGGTGCCACCATAGCCGCAAGCAGCCTTCTGCGGTTCCAGTTGCACCAAGGCGTCAGCTGCCATTTTTGGCCGTGGCTCGGGTCATCCATCTGGCTGCTTCCTCCTCCACGTCTAAGTGTGGAGAGGCGGCTAGTGCGCATGCATGTGCCAATTTACCCCAGCCACAGCTTAAGTCCAGTGTTTCGCCTAGTGAGCATGCTGAGCCTGACTGTGCCATTCCTGAGGCTAAGTCCTCAGTTCGGGCTACTGACCATGCTCCCACACTGAATGCGAAAAGCCTCTTTCCACAGGTATTTGGACTCCGTGCCGTGTCTAAGTCCTGTGTTGTGCCTACTGAGCATTTAGTGAATCAGAGGCTAGGTCCGGTAAGGACCTCATTGGCCATGTCTATGAGGTGGCAGGCCTTGATAGGCCAGAGGGCATGAAAGGTGTCCTGATGATGTGGCCACTCCGGACTGGCTCGCAGAGGCCGGCCCCTATGACTTGGCACCTCATCATTGTTCGTCAGGCGATGAATGGTGAGGTGTTTGGGGCGTAGCTGCCATGAGGTTATCAGTGAAGTTGCGGTTCCGGATAGTCTGCTTGTTATGTCATTGATGACGTGGTGCTCTGCTATTGCCTCCTGGAGGTGCATTGTTATCCAACCTTGGTTGGGGCGGACCCAGGTCATAAAAGGGGCTGGAGACAATATGGAGGTGCGCAGTCTTCTATTATGCTCAGACAGAGCACACCTCCATGTGTTGAACCCATTGCGGCTTTAAGACAGAGGTAGGCAGGGATAGGGCGTCGGTGCTGGATGCCACCATACTTGGTAACGCAGAATGTTTACGGACAGCTCCTGTCCTACCAGTCCTGCTAGTGCAGCCCAGTGGCATTAACTGGGCTGCTGCTGCTGTGCCTGCTGTCCACAGGTGTGCCCCTACACACACGGACAGCGTACCCAATGGCCCCTGTGTTGTTAACAGGGAGTTCCTGGGCTGTGTGTGTGGACCCTGTGACGCTAACAGGGTTCACAGTCTCCAGATCCAAGTGTCGTTTAACTAGGGTCAGGCTACTATTAGTTTCAGAGCCGCCCAGCTCTGTATCCTCCGCCTAACCTTCGCGTTGCTAGCATCTCCTTTTCCATCTGGGAGCACGGTGGACCCCGACTGGCGATTGGGATATATACCACCTTATCCAAATCTGCCAGTTCAACGTAACAGAGATGGTGTTTCTTCGGCACATTTTACTGTTGCTTTACCACCAAACCCACGGACACAAACTTTTTTCCCCTTTCCAACACACCTGTTCCCCTTTCCATCAGCATCTCGTCTTTTTCCACTAATTTTGTATATGACCAAATTTGCAACTCTGCAGGGACACCCTACTCAACGCTGTCTCAGCACAGCAGCCAGCCCTCGGTCCCTCAGATGTGGACAAGTAAAAGACAATTTCCTCCTATCTATGACAAAGCATTGAGATTCACTCTGTGCAGCACTGGTGTTTGGTGGAAAAGCTGATTTAAGATTGCGTACCAACTTCTGCTGATACTCCTGCATACGTGTGTCCCTTCCTATGGCAGGACTTATTTCACCAAATTTTGTCTTGTACCGGGGATCTAACAGCGTGGCAACTCAGTAGTCAACATTACTTCGAATTCTGAAAATCCGAGGGTCATGTTGTATGTACTGCAGCAAAAAGGCGTTCGTGTGTCTTGCGCATCCAGGAGGACCAAGTTCTTGCTGTGTTGTTGGCGGCAAGTTGAGAATCATGCTTCCTTCCTCTGCCCTCTCCCCCCAACCTCGCACAACAGAAATGTGATCAAGGTCTCCCTCATCTGCTGAGTCTTCCATGCCCATCGCCAGTTCATGCTCCATTTCTTCCTGGCCTCTTGCACCTTCCTAAATAGTTTGGCTGCTACTATGCGCCCTTGTTAATCCCTCTTCCCCACCGTCCCATGCCTGCCGACTTGGTGCTGCTGACCATCAGGAGCTTAAAGGCATCTTGTTATCTCTTCGCTATATGACTCCTCCTGTCCTTCCTCCCCTTCCTCTTGTCCCACCACCTGACTATGAATACTGTGTGCTCCAGCATGTAGATGACCGGAATTGTCATGCTTATAATGGCAACGTCAGCGCTAAACATCTTCATCGACATTTGTAAACTGTGAAGAAGGGTGCATAGGTCCTTGATCTAAGACCACTGCAGCAGCGTGATCTGCACCACCTCTGGATCTCGTTAGCCCAGGCTATACGTCATAACGTATTGCAGCAGGGCTCGCCGGTGCTGCCACAGACGCTGCATGATGTGCAAATTCAAATTCCTGCATGTCGGCACATCGCATTTCAGGCGGTGAACCGATAGAACGAAAGATTTCTGGAGCGATGCAAGTTGTTCAGCTGCGGGGTGTGAAAGATGGAAGTGAGCACATAGCGAGCGTGCCCTCTGCAGAAGGCCATGTAGGCCTGGATGGTGGTTTAAAAATTGCTGGACAACCAGGTTCAACACGTGAGCCATACAAGGCACGTGTGTCACATTGCCCCGGTGAAGGTCCGCACCCAGGTTTGCATCATTGTCGCACACGGCTGTTACGTCACCACCAGAGTCCGCTCCAGCAACTTTTACTCCGCCAGGTGACACCGTGTTCCTTGCATAGATAGTGCTGGTGATCGGAGAGGAGTTGATGCCAGCGGCCGCAGGTTCCGTTCATCCACTGGGCTGGGTTATCTTGAGATCTGCAGTACCATTGGCTGACTGTAGGTGATGGTTGTCCCACAGCTAAAGTACCATCATTCAGCTACAACCAATGGGAAGACACCACACCCTTTTTTAGGCCCCTCCTGTCTGCTGACCACTGCCAGACATAGTTCTGAACTTCTGGCTCCTGTTCCGCCCAGTTCTGTTTTGTGATTTTGTGTGCTGACTACCGCTTGTTTAATAATAATAATTGTATTCATTTTATTCATTTATGTACTGCTATTAATTCCACAGTCCTCTACATACATTTTCAACACTGTCCCCATTGGGGCTCACAATCTAGAGTCCCTATCTGTATGTCTTTGGAGTGTGGGAGGAAACCAGAGTACCCGGAGGAAACCCACACAAACACAGGGAGAACATACAGACTCCTTGCAGATGGTGTCCTTGGTGGGATTTGAACCCAGGACCCCAGCGCTGCAAGACTGCAGTGCTAACCACTGAGCCACCGTGCCGCCCTCCTGACTACATCTCATGCCTGCTGTTTATGTACCTCAATGCCCGATCCGCATTTGACCTCTGCTTGTTTTCTGATTAAGTCCTTGTCGTCCGATTCTGTTCATGTTCCTCTATTCATGGTTTGACCATGCTTGACTACTACTTTCTCGGACTGCAGCCTTCCACAGGTATTGATCACCTTGGGCCCTGTGTAATTCAAAATCCCTGTATAGGGGTTAAAAAGTTTCAAGGTTCTAGGGGTCCTGATTGGTGAGTGGCTTCCCTCTAGCCTACATTTTACAGCCTGTCTGAGTGTGTGGATCCAGGCAGGCATTACACCGTACCCTCTGCAGAAGGCCATGTAGGCCGGGATAGTGGTTTAACAATTGCTGGACAACCAGGTTGAACACGTGAGCCATAAAAGGCAAGTGTGTCACATTGCCCTGATGAAGGGCCGCACCCAGGTTTGCATCATTGTCGCACACGGCCTTCCCTGGCTGCAGGTTGAGGGGAGACAACCATTGATGAAACTCGATCTCCAGAGCTAACCGTCTACAACTCCTCAGCGGTGTGACTCACATTTCCCATACATTTCAATGTAAAGAGTCGACCGCCTGATGCCGTTGAGCTCTGCTGCCAGCAAAGTAAGGAGGTGTGCGGGATTCCTTGTGCACAGTTACAACACGGGTGGCCTAACCAGACAGGATTTGAGCGTAGGTGGAGGACCAAAACGAGGTTGAGGAGGCAGAAGCAGTGGAGGAACTTCTACATACAGAGGAAAGATTGACACACAACTTGTGGGGATGGCAAGACTTGTACAGCACACCCTTCACTATCTCTCACCATAGTTACCCAGTGCCAAGTCAGCAACATGTAACGCCTCTGTCCATAGTGACTGGGCCAAGTATCCGTGGTGAAATGCACCCTGTCACACACAGAGTTTCCCAAGGAAGCGGTGATGTTGTGTGCGACATGCTGGTGTAGCGCAGGCACGCCTTTCTTGGTGAAGTAGTGGCGACTGGGCATCTGCTCTTGAGGCATTGCGATGGACATATGGTCTCAAAAATCCTCTATGTCCACCGGGTGGAAAGGCAGCATTTCTGTAGCCAACAGCTTGCAGATGCTGAAAGTCAACCTCTTACGCATGTCATGCCCTTCTAAAATCATGTAAAACACAGCAAGGGGACTCCAATCAGAATCTCCCTTTTTTCCAAAAATTGGGCCCTGGACAACACTTAAGTGGCATTAATTGTCCCACAGATGCAAACTTAAAATGTTGATTTGCATGAAGCACTATCAAAAATCCACAAGCCTTTCGTCTCCCCAGGATGACACAGGGGTAGAAAAGTCCTTTCAGATCCATGATTTAATCATCTTGGATCATTTAAAACATAGCAAGGGGACTCCAACCAGAGTCTCCCTTTTTTCAAAAAATTGGGTCACAGACACCATTTAAGTGGCATCACTTGTCCCCCAGTTGCAAACTTGACATGTTGATTTGCATGAAGCACAATTCAAATCCACAAGCCTTTCATCTCCCCAGGATGACACAGGGGTAGAAAAGTCCTTGCAGATCCATGATTTGTTCATCTTGATGAACATTAGTCTGTCCACATTGTCACTGGACAGATGCGTGCGCTTATATGTCAGCACACAACCAGCAGCACTGAAGACATGTTCAAAGAGAATTCTGGCTGCGGGGCAAGACAAGATCTCCAAGCATAGGTGGCGAGCTCAGGCCATTTTTCCAGATCAGAAGCCCAAAATGAACAAGGCTCCAGTTGCACAGTCATGGCATCGATTTTCATTTGGAGATACTACTACATCTGTGTCTCCTCCTTCTTTTACTCGTCCAGCTCTTTTGTTTCAGCATGAGTATATGTACTTGTCACTTTCCATGTCATTGTGGTGTCTTGTGACTTGTTTGTCACCTTTTGGACACCTTAGAAGGTGTTTTATATGTGTTTGTATGTGTTTGTGTTTGCCTGCCATTGTTTTCAATGGGGATCGAAGGTCTTCATCGAACGTTCGTCGAACATTTGCTTAACTAAGCCGCCGTTCGACGAACCGAACTCGAACACTAGGGGGGGTAGCTCATCTCTACTTAGGATATGTATTAGGGAAAAAAAGAGAGAAAAAGGCGATCATAAAAGCCCAAAAGACCAATAGACAGGAATTACAGTACAATGTACTTTTTATTAATATTTTATTATATATTTTTCATATAAATACAACAAGTGTGAGTGTGGGCAGAAACCATACGCCAATGTATACATACAGCGGGAAATATCATAGTTCAGTCAATACAATTCATTACATAAGGCTGCGCATTCCTGCAACTTGTATGCAATATTCAAAGGGAGGACTCTAGTACCTGTACATACAAGGCACTCCAATTAATATCATGTACATATACAAATCCAATAGCACAATCCTTATGATATATATATATATATGCCAAGGATAGATAGATAACCATATATATCATATTGGAGAACCTAAAAGCATGCAAAAGTACGGAGTCCCCCATCTTATTCATGGTTACAACTCAAGGTTCATAAAGTAGTTTGAGGACAGATGGACACACAGTACCCAATGTGTATATCCACCTGGCCTCAAGTTGGGCCAATCTTCTGCTAACCTCCCCACCACGAATCCCCAAATCAAGTTGATCAATACCTTTAACCCTAAGCAAACCACCATTACAAGAATGGAATTTAAAGAAATGTTTAGGAAGGGTCTTGAGGCTCTCAACATCAGTTGTATTTCGTGCGGCCTCAATCCCCAATACATGCTCGCGAGTACGTACCTTCAACTGACGCGTGGTAAGTCCAATATAGATCTTAGGACATGGACATGTTGCGTAATACACAACTGCTTTTCAATTACACGTAATACGTTTGCGTATATGATAGATTTTGCAGTTGTCAGCGTCAGTGAAGGTACTCTCGCGGCATATATTGGGGCATGCCACGCATTCCCCACAGGGGAAGCAACCTACTTTAACAATGGGATTAATTTTACCCAAAAAGGTTGAATCCTTCCTATCACTTGTATAGTGGCTGCGGATAAGATGATCGCGAAGATTTTTACTGCGACGCATAGTAATTGATAATTGTTCAGGGATGATTTTATTAAGGGTGGGGTCGGCTTGAAGTATCGGCCATGCCCTATTGAGACATGCCCGAATAGATGGAATTTGGGAACAAAAGTTGGTAATAAATCGAATTTTATTACTGGATTCTGGTATCTTTTGGGAATACAGAAGGGAGTCCCTAGGCGTATATTTGGCCCGATGGTAGGCCTTTTTTACCATCCTCCCACTATATCCCCTCTCTCTGAACCTCCCCTTAAGGTCCAAGGCCTGTCGTTCAAAATCAGCGTCGGTCGAGCAGATCCTCCTTAACCGGAGGAACTGTCCAACCGGCACCGACCTGATCATAAATGTTGGATGTGATGAGGATGCATGTAGAAACATGTTAGTAGATGTAGGCTTGCGATACAAGTCAGACTGCAGAACACCCTCTGCGTCCTTTCTCACCACAATATCCAGGAACTCAATTTGTTCTGCGGACCATTTGCATGAAATTTTGATGTTGCGCGTGTTCGAGTTCACTCTTACTAAAAATAAATTAAGTTCTTCCACCGACCCCTGCCAGATCATAAAGATGTCGTCGATGTACCGTGTCCATAGAAGGACACGGCACACCAACGGCTCCCGATCTGACAGGAGAAGGTCCCTCTCCCACAGCCCCAGGAATAAATTAGCATAAGACGGGGCAAAAGCCGCCCCCATTGCAGTACCCTGGAGCTGTAGGTAGAAGGAATTCATAAAAGTAAAAAAATTGTGGGTAAGAGAGAATTCGAGCAGGCGCAACACCAACTCACGAAAGTCCTGAGGCATATCGGCAGTATCAAGATAGAATTTTGCTGCTTCAATTCCATCACTGTGAATGATGCTGGTGTAGAGGGACTCAACGTCCCCCGTCACCAGCAGCGTATCCTTGCCTACATGGAAGCCATCAATTCTCCTGAGGAAGTCGCCGGTATCTTTGATAAATGATGGTAAACATTCAACCATAGGTTGAAGAATAAAATCAATCCACCGGCTGACCCTCTCAAGAAAATTCCCACACCCCGAAACAATAGGTCTTCCGGGGGGTGTGGTGGCATTCTTGTGTAGTTTCGGCAGAAAGTAAAAAGTGGCAATGGTTGGCTCAGCCACAAGTAGTGCCGAACCCAGCCCACTGTCGACAATGCCGTCATCCGTCGCCTTACCAATAATTTTTTTAAGTTGTAATACATATGCTGAGAGGGGATTGAATGTCAATTTTTTATAACATGTTTCATTCTGAAGCTGTTTGAATACCTCTCTCTCATACATATTGGTAGGCCAGACGACGACATTGCCGCCTTTATCAGCCGGCTTCAGCACCACTCCCGGAAGTTGTTTGAGCTCCTGGAGTCTGACACGCTCAGCTCTCGTAAGATTGTCGCTATCCACTTTGGGAGAGATTTTTTCTAACTCTTTAGTGACAACCTTCACAAATAATTCCATATTAGGACATGTGGACAACGGAAGGAATTTTTTGGAGCGAGGTTTGATGGTGGGAGGAATCTTACCTCCGATCTCAGTGTTATGTTCTCTTGCCAAATCCTCAAGGATAGTCACCGCATTTTGTTCCTTTTCTGTAGGGAACAAATTATGCAAGGTATCATCAAAAAAAGTTTTTTGAAAATGACTGACCGTGCAAATATATGCAGGTCTTTAATGACAGAGAACAGATCGAAACTAGACGTAGGAGAAAAGGACAACCCTTTTTCCAAAAGTTGCAAATCAATGTTAGATAGCTTATAAGAGCTAAGGTTAATTACCTTGTTGTCCTGTCTCCTATACGCAGATCCATTTTGTTGATTAAAAAATCTATGATTAGATCGGGTCCCACCATCGAGTCTGGCTCCAGAGCGTGTAGTGATACCAGATACAGATGTATCTGAAATATCACTAATAGTATTTAGAGATGACTGTGAGGATGCTCTGCTAGGTCCGGCTGCACCGTCATTTGGTCGTCTCCATGCATAAACCAACTTCATATTGGAATCGTTTTGATCTCTATGTAACTTAGAGGTCTGTGTGGAATGGATCTTTTTGATTATCAATTCCAGTCTTCGAGTAAGCATATCATCATAAATGTTGGATGTGATGAGGATGCATGTAGAAACATGTTAGTAGATGTAGGCTTGCGATACAAGTCAGACTGCAGAACACCCTCTGCGTCCTTTCTCACCACAATATCCAGGAACTCAATTTGTTCTGCGGACCATTTGGATGAAATTTTGATGTTGCGCGTGTTCGAGTTCACTCTTACTAAAAATAAATTAAGTTCTTCCACCGACCCCTGCCAGATCATAAAGATTTTTTTAGTAAGAGTGAACTCGAACATGCGCAACATTTGGGGATTCGTGGTGGGGAGGTTAGCAGAAGATTGGCCCAACTTGAGGCCAGGTGGATATACACATTGGGTACTGTGTGTCCATCTGGCCTCAAACTACTTTATGAACCTTGAGTTGTAACCATGAATAAAATGGGGGACTCCGTACTTTTGCATGCTTTTAGGTTCTCCAATATGATATATATGGTTATCTATCTATCCTTGGCATATATATATATATATCATAAGGATTGTGCTATTGGATTTGTATATGTACATGATATTAATTGGAGTGCCTTGTATGTACAGGTACTAGAGTCCTCCCTTTGAATATTGCATACAAGTTGCAGGAATGCGCAGCCTTATGTAATGAATTGTATTGACTGAACTATGATATTTCCCGCTGTATGTATACATTGGCGTATGGTTTCTGCCCACACTCACACTTGTTGTATTTATATGAAAAATATATAATAAAATATTAATAAAAAGTACATTGTACTGTAATTCCTGTCTATTGGTCTTTTGGGCTTTTATGATCGCCTTTTTCTCTCTTTTTTTCCTTAACATGTCCTGCGATTTTTGCCCATAATCAGTCAAGTCCTAATTATCATGATTGACCTTATTCTAGTGTCTTAATATGAATAATACATCACAACTTGCTCTTTTTTATATTTCAGTTTTCACTGTGTTTAGCACAGATTTAGTGGTGATGATGGACTACAAGGCCATGGAAAACACATGGCAGAATCAGGTTGAACAAGTGTTTGGTGGGCCGTCTATTAGTATATCTAATGAGGAGTCACCTGGCCTGGATGATAGATTCTCGGAGATACAAAGATTGATTACCAGACGCACACGGTTGTGGTGGAATAGGGCACTATTGGAACGTTATATAGCTAAAAAACTAATCCCTAGAGGTCTTCGCATAAGAGTCACTCCTTCCTTCACAATTGATGATGAATCATTCATTGAAAAATGGGAGAATGCTTGTAATCTGTGCTCTACTACTTTGATGCAATTGTTAATTGAATTGGATTCTTCCTCTCTAAATAAATTGGATAAGATCTTGGATCAGAAACAAGCAGAATTCAGAACACTATGTTCAGAGGAAAGGTTAAAGATCTTTGATGATATGCTTACTCGAAGACTGGAATTGATAATCAAAAAGATCCATTCCACACAGACCTCTAAGTTACATAGAGATCAAAACGATTCCAATATGAAGTTGGTTTATGCATGGAGACGACCAAATGACGGTGCAGCCGGACCTAGTAGAGCATCCTCACAGTCATCTCTAAATACTATTAGTGATATTTCAGATACATCTGTATCTGGTATCACTACACGCTCTGGAGCCAGACTCGATGGTGGGACCCGATCTAATCATAGATTTTTTAATCAACAAAATGGATCTGCGTATAGCAGACAGGACAACAAGGTAATTAACCTTAGCTCTTATAAGCTATCTAACATTGATTTGCAACTTTTGGAAAAAGGGTTGTCCTTTTCTCCTACGTCTAGTTTCGATCTGTTCTCTGTCATTAAAGACCTGCATATATTTGCACGGTCAGTCATTTTCAAAAAACATTTTTTTGATGATACCTTGCATAATTTGTTCCCTACAGAAAAGGAACAAAATGCGGTGACTATCCTTGAGGATTTGGCAAGAGAACATAACACTGAGATCGGAGGTAAGATTCCTCCCACCATCAAACCTCGCTCCAAAAAATTCCTTCCGTTGTCCACATGTCCTAATATGGAATTATTTGTGAAGGTTGTCACTAAAGAGTTAGAAAAAATCTCTCCCAAAGTGGATAGCGACAATCTTACGAGAGCTGAGCGTGTCAGACTCCAGGAGCTCAAACAACTTCCGGGAGTGGTGCTGAAGCCGGCTGATAAAGGCGGCAATGTCGTCGTCTGGCCTACCAATATGTATGAGAGAGAGGTATTCAAACAGCTTCAGAATGAAACATGTTATAAAAAATTGACATTCAATCCCCTCTCAGCATATGTATTACAACTTAAAAAAATTATTGGTAAGGCGACGGATGACGGCATTGTCGACAGTGGGCTGGCTTCGGCACTACTTGTGGCTGAGCCAACCATTGCCACTTTTTACTTGCTGCCGAAATTACATAAGAATGCCACCACACCCCCCGGAAGACCTATTGTTTCGGGGTGTGGGAATTTTCTTGAGAGGGTCAGCCGGTGGATTGATTTTATTCTTCAACCTATGGTTGAATGTTTACCATCATTTATCAAAGATACCGGCGACTTCCTCAGGAGAATTGATGGCTTGCATGTAGGCAAGGATACGCTGCTGGTGACGGGGGACGTTGAGTCCCTCTACACCAGCATCATTCACAGTGATGGAATTGAAGCAGCAAAATTCTATCTTGATACTGCCGATATGCCTCAGGACTTTCGTGAGTTGGTGTTGCGCCTGCTCGAATTCTCTCTTACCCACAATTTTTTTACTTTTATGAATTCCTTCTACCTACAGCTCCAGGGTACTGCAATGGGGGCGGCTTTCGCCCCGTCTTATGCTAATTTATTCCTGGGGCTGTGGGAGAGGGACCTTCTCCTGTCAGATCGGGAGCCGTTGGTGTGCCGTGTCCTTCTATGGACACGGTACATCGACGACATCTTTATGATCTGGCAGGGGTCGGTGGAAGAACTTAATTTATTTTTAGTAAGAGTGAACTCGAACACGCGCAACATCAAAATTTCATCCAAATGGTCCGCAGAACAAATTGAGTTCCTGGATATTGTGGTGAGAAAGGACGCAGAGGGTGTTCTGCAGTCTGACTTGTATCGCAAGCCTACATCTACTAACATGTTTCTACATGCATCCTCATCACATCCAACATTTATGATCAGGTCGGTGCCGGTTGGACAGTTCCTCCGGTTAAGGAGGATCTGCTCGACCGACGCTGATTTTGAACGACAGGCCTTGGACCTTAAGGGGAGGTTCAGAGAGAGGGGATATAGTGGGAGGATGGTAAAAAAGGCCTACCATCGGGCCAAATATACGCCTAGGGACTCCCTTCTGTATTCCCAAAAGATACCAGAATCCAGTAATAAAATTCGATTTATTACCAACTTTTGTTCCCAAATTCCATCTATTCGGGCATGTCTCAATAGGGCATGGCCGATACTTCAAGCCGACCCCACCCTTAATAAAATCATCCCTGAACAATTATCAATTACTATGCGTCGCAGTAAAAATCTTCGCGATCATCTTATCCACAGCCACTATACAAGTGATAGGAAGGATTCAACCTTTTTGGGTAAAATTAATCCCATTGTTAAAGTAGGTTGCTTCCCCTGTGGGGAATGCGTGGCATGCCCCAATATATGCCGCGAGAGTACCTTCACTGACGCTGACAACTGCAAAATCTATCATATACGCAAACGTATTACGTGTAATTCAAAAGCAGTTGTGTATTACGCAACATGTCCATGTCCTAAGATCTATATTGGACTTACCACGCGTCAGTTGAAGGTACGTACTCGCGAGCATGTATTGGGGATTGAGGCCGCACGAAATACAACTGATGTTGAGAGCCTCAAGACCCTTCCTAAACATTTCTTTAAATTCCATTCTTGTAATGGTGGTTTGCTTAGGGTTAAAGGTATTGATCAACTTGATTTGGGGATTCGTGTTGGGGAGGTTAGCAGAAGATTGGCCCAACTTGAGGCCAGGTGGATATACACATTGGGTACTGTGTGTCCATCTGGCCTCAAACTACTTTATGAACCTTGAGTTGTAACCATGAATAAGATGGGGGACTCCGTACTTTTGCATGCTTTTAGGTTCTCCAATATGATATATATGGTTATCTATCTATCCTTGGCATATATATATATATATATATATATATATATATATATATATATATATCATAAGGATTGTGCTATTGGATTTGTATATGTACATGATATTAATTGGAGTGCCTTGTATGTACAGGTACTAGAGTCCTCCCTTTGAATATTGCATACAAGTTGCAGGAATGCGCAGCCTTATGTAATGAATTGTATTGACTGAACTATGATATTTCCCGCTGTATGTATACATTGGCGTATGGTTTCTGCCCACACTCACACTTGTTGTATTTATATGAAAAATATATAATAAAATATTAATAAAAAGTACATTGTACTGTAATTCCTGTCTATTGGTCTTTTGGGCTTTTATGATCGCCTTTTTCTCTCTTTTTTTCCTTAACATGTCCTGAGATTTTTGCCCATAATCAGTCAAGTCCTAATTATCATGATTGACCTTATTCTAGTGTCTTAATATGAATAATACATCACAACTTGCTCTTTTTTATATTTTAGGATATGTATTAGGAGACCTGCGAACATAGTTTATGCTTGCAGTTATGATATCCCGGTGTCTGTGGTGGTCCTCCATTTTCTGATCAGCGACTTGTTGTCTGTGCTGCAGTCGTGGTTCCCTGGTGTGACTTAAGGCCCCGTCACACACAAAGATAAATCTTTGGCAGATCTGTGGTTGCAGTGAAATCATGGACATATGGTTCCATTTGTACACAGCCACAATCCTGGCACTGATTGTCCACAATTTCACTACAACCACAGATCTGCCGCAGATTTTTTTTTTGTGTGTGACAGGGCCTTTACTCCTTCCCCTTTGGTTTATTCTCTCTGGTATTTGTCTATCCTCTGTGGATATTTACGGTGTTCGTTTCAGTTTATCTCCTTGTCTTTGTCTTGTGGGTGGTGTTATTCCTCATGTCCTGCCCAGCCCTGGGTTGGAGGGTGCGGGGGTATTAGGTTAGGGACCAACAGGAGACAGGGACATGCATGACCCTGACTACCTTCAAGTCTATCATCGAAATAAGGAACAGCACAGAGTTCTCTACCTAAAGCAGCTGTAGCGCTCAGTCCCACCAGGCACCGTGGGGGGGCGCGCTCCCTCACATGTGCCCAGTCCCAGCATGGCTCCCACTAGCACTCCCAGTCATAGCCCCAGGCAGCGACGACCTTCCTCTTACCGGTCCCATGGCTCTGCAGGCGCTGCTCCTGCTCCCAGGCATGCTGCAGCCTCTTCCTGTGTCCCTTCCTTACACAGAGCTGCAGTAAGTGACTCTAGGCTGAGCGCGAGGCCACGCCCCCTTTCTTAAAGCAGTATGCCCCGTTTTCTGGAAGTGACCTCAGAGGTCACCTGTTACCTAATGGGTATTTAGGTTCACCTCCCCCAGCAGCTGGCACCCGAGCAACGCTTCCATTAGAGCCTTGCCAGTGTCCAGACCACTTGTGCTGTTATCTGTTTCCTGTGCATTGATATCTGGTTCTAATCCCTTGTCTCACCGTAGTGCCATCTGTACTATTCCGGCTGGGGACATCACCACTCATATCGACAGTGGACGTCACCGTGCCCTACCTACCGTGGACATTATCTGTGCCGTACCTGCTGTGGACGTCACCGCTCATACCGACAGTGGACGTCACCGTGCCCTACCTGCCGTGGACATTATCCGTGCCGTACCTGCGGTGGACGTCACCTGCTGTGAACATCTCCGGTGAAGTTTCCGTGTCCTGCCGGCTGTGGACGTCACAACCTTGCTACACCTGGCCCTACAGAGACTCCTACTACCGGTTCCTGGCTGCCGTGCATTTAGGCCTTCTGGGGAGGCGCCGCACAGTCCCTGTATAGGGGTTCGCTGCTGGTCGCCTTCTCAGGGGAGTCCGGTGCACAGTCCAGTGGGTCCACCTCCGGACGCTCGCCGCTTCAAGGTGAGCGTAACAGTAGCCTTTACACGCTACGATATCGCTAATGTTTTATCGTCAGGGTCACGTCATTAGTGACGCACATCCGGTGTCATTAACGGTATTGCAGCGTGTAACACTTACCAGCGACATTAAACGTTCTCCAAAGTGGTGAAAATCGTTCACCATGGAGAGGTCGTCCTAAAACCAAAAATTGTTAATGGTTGTTTATAGATGTTGTTCCTCATTCCTGCGGCAGCACAAATCGCTGTGTGTGACACCGCAGGAGCGAGGAACCACACCTTACCTGCGTCCCGCCCGCAATGAGAAGAAAGGAGGTGGGCGGGATGTTCGTCCCGCTCATCTCCGCCCCTCCATTTTGATTGGTTGGCCGCTTAGTGACGTTGTGGTGACGTAGCCGTGACACCGAACGCACCTCCCCCTTGAGGGAGGGATTGTTCGGCAGTCACAGCGACGACGATGACCAGGTAAGTGGGTGTGACGCTGCCGTAGTGATAATGTTCGCTGCGGCAGCGATCACACGATATCGCATGCACGACGGGGGCAGGTGCTTTTGCGTACGATATCGCTAGCAATTGCTAGAGATATCGTAGCGTGTAAAGCCCTCTTTAGGGTCAGCTCAGGAGCCCCTGTGCCATCCGTACTCCTCGTGGCACCCTGAGCTTAAAAAAAAAAAATCTTTATTTTTTTATATAGCGCTAACACATTCCGCAGCGCTTTACATACATCAGGAACACTTTCCCCATTGCGGCTCACAATCTAAATTCCCTATCTGTATGTTTTTGGAGTGTGGGAGGAAACCCACTGAAACATGGAGAGAACATACAAACTCCTTGCAGATGTTGTCCTTGGTGGGATTCAAACCCAGGACCCCAGTGCTGCAAGACTACAGTGCTAACCACTAAGCCACTGTGCCACCCAGCTTGGTTCATTAAGCATTTTTGTATCTTTTTTTGGTAAATTTTTAGTGTTTTATGCATTTTTTGATTCCACAAAATTCATTTTTTTATATGCTACTTTTGAAGTCTTTTCTATATGTGTTTGCCCATTTTTCTTTTAAGTTTGTGGGTGGGATTTCACAGTTTTCAGACTATTTTACTTGCTCCATCATTTGCAACATTTCCAAAAGTCTCAAAATTTGTTGCAAAATTGATCTTGTTCCTTTATTCTTTTGCATATAGTCATCAATCAAAAAGCTGTTTACCTTAATGTTGTTTTCAACATTGAAAATTATTCCTTATCCATCACATTGAAATTATGTATTGGTCATTGTGGGTTCTGTTCTTGGGAATCTGAGAACAGTGCTTTTGAACCCAGAAACTGGGTTCTGCAAAGACCCATCTTAAATTAAACAAAAAGTTTATATGCTTTATATTAATTGTCTATGGGACTGCCAGAAATTGCTGAGCACAGTAACTTGCTTTTTGGTGGTCTAACAGACAATTAATGTATTTGAGTTCAAGCAAGCACACCTCTACTATATTCAAGATATCCTTCGGGTATGCAATAACGTACTATCTTGGGAAGTATTCTTTAAAGGGGTGGTTCACCACTCTGCAATATTAGCCACATCCCTGTAAAACTGATCGGGAATGCTTTTTTGAAATACCTTGTTCAGCCAATTCTGCTATGAGTGGAGCTATTGCAGTGCACTTATCCCCATGAAGTGACCCCCTGTGCTCTGTGACCTCTGAGATTTGGTAATGTCACGTAAACTTCCAGTTGACCTGACATCACTGAACCCGGCCCCAGTCTCCCTGAGTAACTGGGCTGTGGGCAGCGTTTCATCGTTCATCACAGCCCAACGTCACAGCGCAGCATGTCGCACGCACTCTCTTTCACTCCAGAGCACCGCAAGCGTTAGCGATGCTGGTCTATATTGAGCGGTGAAACTCTGCCCACAGCCTAGTCTCTCAGGAAGATTAAGGCCGGCCTCGGTGATTTGAGGTCAAATGGAAGTTGAAGTGACATCACTGGATGTCAGAGGTCACGGAGCCCGGGGGTCACTCCATGGGGATAAGTGGATAACAACACCACTCAGAAGCAGAATTGGCTGAAAAGCCTTCGCTATCAGTTTACAGAGATGTGGCCACTATTGCAAAGTAGTGAAACTCTTTAATTAAATACTTGTAACAATCTATAAACTCAAAGGAGGCTTCAATGTTCAGGCTTTGTGCTAGCTAGAGGAGGGAGGTAAGTCAAGGGTTAATTCAGTCAGGAGTCAGGACATGTCCCATGACCAGTTCCTGTGATTTTCTGGCTATCAAAACCACTGAATTGCTTACCATGCTTGCAAAGGGTGCTTGACTGAGATATCAGTGCAGGAATGAGAACAGCTGTGTATTTGTCAGTATTAGAGTTGAGCGCTTTTCGCGGTTCTCCAGTTCGCGGTTCGAGTGATTTTGGGGGCTGTTCTAGATCGAACTAGAACTCGAGCTTTTTTGCTAAAGTTCGATAGTTCTAGATACGTTCGAGAACGGTTCTAGCAGCAAAAAGCAGGGCTTTTTACAGCTACAGTGTGCAGGAGCCATCGCTGGCAGCCTGCCACAAACTGGTAACCAAGATAAACATCAGGTATCCAACCAAAGCGCTCTGGTTAGTAACCCGATGTTTATCCTAGTTACGTGCAGGAAGCCGACACTTCCCCGCTCAGCTCGCTCTGCCCCCTCCTGCCCGCGGCATGTACACACGTACACACACACACACACTGCGCTCTGCACATATGGTCCCGCTCGGCTTACCTGCGATGATGAAGTCCCGCCATCCCGACCTCAGCGCTGTCACTGTCCTCCATGGCCGCCGCTTGTCACATAACCTTCTCTCGCTTCCGACCCGAGACTGACTAGCGGTGAAGTCACGGGCCTCTCGTGATAATTGGCTGTGAAGGCGGCGGTCATTGAACTCAGTGACAGGTGCAGTCAGTGTGCAGGAGATCAGCGCAGGTAATGTACCTCGCTGACAGCAGCACTTGTCATCCCATGCAGTGACCTGGGCTGACCCATTGATGTTAGCTCAGGTCACTGCATTGCTCTCCGAGCCAATGGGGAACATTCTGCTCTTCATTGACTGGGACAGTGTGGATCGTCATGGCAACCCCTTGGATTACACCAGACCTGGATTTGTTTTTCTTTCTAATAAATTGGTTAAAGAGGGAATGTAATGGGGAGTGTTTTTTCAAATAAAAATGTGTTTGTCGTCTACTTTTTTTTATTACTGACTGGGTTGGTGATGTCGGGTATCTGATAGACGCCTGACCTCACCAACCCCAGGGCTTGATGCCAGGTGACATTACACATCTGGTATTAACCCCATATATTACCCCGTTTGCCACCGCACCAGGGCGCGGGATGAGCTGGGGCGAAGCACCAGGATTGGCGCATCTAATGGATGCGCCACTTCTGGGGCGGCTGCGGCCTGCTATTTTTAGGCTGGGGAGAGTCCAATAACCATGGACCTCCCTAGTCTGAGAATATCAGACCCCAGCTGTCTGCTTTACCTTGGCTGGTGATCCAATTTTGGGGGGACCCCTACGTGTTTTTTTTTTTAAATTATTTATTTAATTTAAAATAACAGCGTGGGGTGCCCTCAGTTTTGGATTACCAGCCAAGGTGAGGTTGCCAGCTGTGGTCTGCAGGCTGCAGCCGTCTGCTTTACCCTAGCTGGCTACAAAACTAGAGGGAACCCTACGTCATTTTTTTTTTCATTTTTTTGGCTAAATACAAAGCTAAGCGCCCCTTAGTGCCACATGAAAGGCACCAAAGGGTGCAAAATTACAAAATGCAGGAGAGTGGGACATTATGTGTCTTTCTGCCATTATAATGACAGAAAAGACTGATATGAAGTGCACAAGCACAAGAAAATCACCAGAGCGCTCTACGCTGTGAAAAGCAGTAGAAAATGGCACTGGATTCAACATGTGACCGCCTCATGTAGGATGAAGCTATGGATCCTGGGTAAATTTATGCATTTACCCTCCTTCAGTTTTTTTGCAGTACACAAAAAAAACGGAAGGCACACGGATGACAAACAGATGACATACGTACCGTCTACGGAACGGAAACGGATGCCACATGGATGCACCCGTGAAAAAAAATGGACTGTTTTTTGCAGACCGCAAAAATGGATTGGTCGTGTTAATGTAGCCTTATTCTGATCTGCCGTTTATAAACAGCAGGCAGAAATAAGTGAATAGCGCCCCCCAGCATCAGAAAATCTCCAGGGTTTCAGGGCTAGCTGAGACCCTGGAGATCATGATTCAGGACGGTTTTTCCGCTCCCCCGCTCACGTGATCACAGGTATACACCGTACACCGATGATCACGTTACAGTAAATGACAGCGCCGGTAAAAAATTATTTATCTCCAATCTGGCATGAACAAACATGATAAATCTCCTCCCCGATCCCCTCCGGTCCCCCGGTGTCGCCAAAGTGCCCCCCCCGATGCCCTCCCAGAAATCCAAGATGGCCGCGCGCACAGCAGCGCGCCGGCCGCATTCACCCTACTCCTCTGATTTCTGTCGCATGTGCCATGACACATGCGACAGAAAACTCCTCCCCAGGCCCTGCCAGGTCACCCCCTATAACCCCACCGGTGTTCCCCGGTGTCCCACGGTACCTGTGCAGCGTTGATCCCCCGCGGCCCTCTCCTTCACAATAGACGCTGCCACATGCACAGAACGGCTGTCAGCTCAGCTTCCTGTATTCAGACACAGTGAGTGGTGGTTATGCATCTGTAAGCTAAATGGGCGGCACGGTGGCTCAGTGGTTAGCACTGCAGTTTTGCAGCGCTGAGGTCCTGGGTTCAATTCTCACCAAGGACCACCATCTGCAAGGAGTTTGTATGTTCTCCCCGTGTTTGCGTGGGTTTCCTCCGGGTACTCCAGTTTCCTCCCACACTCCAAAGACATACAGCGCGATGGAATTAATAGCGCTATATAAATGAATAAATTATTATTATTACTGCAATGCCCTGCTCATGAGGTAAGGAACATAATTGATCAGGAGAGCTATACTACATTTCCAAATGGAGGGATTTGCTTTTATAGTTGCCCTGCTGAATGACTACCAAACATGAGAGTTCGTTATACGCCACAAGAAAACACATCTAAATAGCGAGCTCTGTTGTTAAGTATTCATTCAGCTGGATAACTGGACTTAAAGGGGTATTCCATCTCCAAGATCCTATCCCCAATATATAGTAGGTGGAATAGCAATAATATCAGCAAATACCAATATTTGGAAATGTAGAATAGTTCTCCTGATTAGGCATGCCCTTACCTCATGAGCAGGGCATTGCAGCTTTGGTAGCAACCATTACGACATGGACTCTGCTGCTGTGGACCCGGGGAGAGTGAGTGCAGATTCATTGCACCCACACTCCTCACATGAAGGGTCTGCACTCCTAGAAAATGGGGGATACGTTCCCTGAGTGTCTCCCCCCCATATTCTAGATGGTCCAGAGTCATCGTGGGACCCCTTTATTTTTTTTCTTACAATAAATTGGTGAAAGAGGGAATGTTTTGGGGACTGTTTCTTCAAATAAATTTCTTTTGTCGATTTTTTTTTTGTTAGTACTGACAGTTTATGATGTTGGGTATCTAATAGACGCCATGACATCACAAACTCCTGGGCTTGATGTCAGGTGACCTTACAGCTAGTATCAACCCGATTTATTACCCCGTTTGCCACTGCACCAGGGCACGGGATGAGCTGGGGTGAAGCGCCAGGATTGGAGCATCTAGTGGATGTGCCACATCTGGGGTGCCTGCGGCCTGCTATTTTGAGGCTGTGAAGGCCCAATAACTATGGACCTTCCCACCCTGAGAATACCAGACCACAGCTGTCCGCTTTACCTTGGCTGGTGATCCAATTTGGGGGGGACCCTACTTTTTTTGTGTAATTATTAATATTTATAAAATAATTATAAAAAAAGAGCCTGGGGGAACCTCCACATTGGATCCCCAACCACGGTAAAGCTGCCAGCTGTGGTTTTCAGGCTACAGCCGTCTGCTTTACCCTAGCTGGCTATCAAAAATGGGGGGACCCAACGTCATTTTTTTTTTAACTATTTTGTAAATAGAAAAAATTAATGGGCTTCCCTGTATTTTGATTGCCAACCAAGGTAACGGCAGGCAGATGGGGGTGGCAACCCATAGCTGTCTGCTTTATCTGCGCTGAGAATCAAAAATACCGCGGAGCGCTACGTCATTTTTTTTAAAGATTTATTTTTACAGCACTGTGATGTCCAGCAATCAAAATACAGGGAAGACCATTTTGTTTTTAGTTATTTAAATAAATAATTAAAAAAAATATATATGGGCTCCCGCTGCATTTTTTGTATTGCTAGCTAAGGGTAATCCAAGCAGCTACTGGCTGCTAACCCCCACTGCTTGGTGTTACCTTCACGGGCAATGGAAAATCCAGGGAAGCATTTTTTATTTTTTTTGCCAAAAAAACTACAAAAAAAGGACGTGAGCTTCGCCATATTTTTGTATGCTAGCCAGGTATAGCAGGCAGGTGCTGGAAGAGTTGGATACAACGCCAGAAGATGGCGCTTCTATGAAAGTGCCATTTTCTGAGGTGGCTGCAGACTGCAATTCGCAGCAGTGGGGCCCAGAAAGCTAAGGCCAACCTGTGCTGCGGATTCCAATCCCCAGCTGCCTAGTTGTACCTGGCTGGACACAAAAATGGGGCGAAGCCTACGTCATTTGTTTTCTAATTATTTAATGAAATTCATGAAATAATAAAAAAAGGGCTTCCCTATATTTTTGGTTCCCAGCCGGGTACAAATAGGCAACTGGGGGTTGGGGGCAGCCGTACCTGCCTGCTGTACCTGGCTAGCATACAAAAATATGGCGAAGCCCACATAATTTTTTCAGGGGGCAAAAAACGTCTGCATACAGTCCTGGATGGAGTATGCTGAGCCTTGTAGTTCTGCAGCTGCTGACTGTCTGTATGGAGAAGAGCAGACAGCAGCTGCAGAACTACAAGGCTCAGCATACTCCATCCAGGACTGTATGCAGAAGTTTTTTGCCCACCAAAAAAATGACGTGGGCTTCGCCATATTTTTGTATGCTAGCCAGGTACAGCAGGCAGCCACGGGCTGCTTCCAACCCCCAGTTGCCTATTTGTACCCGGCTGGGAATCAAAAATATAAGGAAGCCCGTTTTTTTAATTATTTCACTTATTTCATGAAATAATTTAAAAAAAAACTACGTGAGCTTCGCCCCATTTTTGTGTCCAGCCGGGTACAACTAGGCACCTGGGGATTGGAATCCGCAGCACAGGTTAGCCCGAGGTTTCTGGGCGCCTATGCTGAGAATTGCAGTCCACAGCCGCCCCAGAAAATGGTGTTTCAAAATGTAATCTCAATAATATGTTACTAAATATTCAAATATTCAAACATCATACAAATATGATACGAAAAAGTACTAATCCCAATAAATTTATTTTTGCTTTTCAATACTTCATATGCTGTAGTTTATCCATCATAGCATTGATCACCTATCAGTTTTTTTGGTCAGTATGACATCAGTATTTGTAAGCCAAAATTAGAAATAATTTCAAAATTCAGGAAACTGATGGCTCTTTTGGTATTATTTTTTAGCCCATTTCTAGAATCACAATTTTTGGCATTCAAAGAAAGATTTCATCCAAACTGTTGATTCATCCTGTGAGAGGATTTAGGGCTCTATGAGACGTCCATGCAACACTGTCTATAGTCACACCAGATTGCACGGACTGGCCGTGGCTCTGCCTACCAGACTGTGGCAGCTTCAAATAATTCTATGAGGCTGTCGCACTCAACACAGGAGACCCATAGCCAGTTTGTCTGCAGATCGCAATGCAACAGACTGGCCAGGGGTCTCCTGATCTGAGCTTTGCAGGCTCATACAAATATATGAAGAGCTCACTGTCTGGTCGGAAGAGCCATGGCTAATCCACAGAGCTCAGGTTCAGGGTTTGAATGCGTTATGTGTGAACTTAACTTGCGCAAGCAATGCTATTGTGGCACCCTGGACTAGCCAGGTCGTCACAGATAACATGTTTACATGTAATTTATATTTTTACAGTTCTTGAAAAAAAAAAATAAAACCGGTGATGGACGGGCAGCCCGCGGACGGTCTGCATTTCACCATGGGGGAATGTGGCGCCCTGGACTAGCCAGGTCATCACAGATAACACACAAACACCCCCACCCCATTAGACAGGGACACCAGCCAAACACAAAACCCTTGTTGCCTCCCCCCAGTGTCTGATGTCCACACCAGGTGGGGCGGAGCCAAGTGGTTGGCCCCACCCACCGAGGAGTTCACAGGCCTTGAGGCTGGAAAAGAGGCAGTTAGAAGTTGGAGTTTGAGGAGTGAGGAGTAAACATTTGGGTGTCTGGGTTTGTGGCCCAGGCACTGACAGCAAGGTTGGCTGACGGTGGTGGCCGTCTGCAGGAGTGGTGAAGCAACGCGGAACCGTAGGACCGGTGTCGGGCGTTGGCCTGCCGGTACCGAGCGGGGAGCGAAGTGAAGCCAGCACACACAGGCAGGGCCATCGGACCCCGACCAGGCTTGGAGCCGCCGACAATAGTCAAATCCAAATGTGACCGGAACCCCAATGGTTTCCTAACAACCAAAGACCCGATAGAAGGCAACCGCCCACACCGTGAGGGTATACAGCTACCGCGCAAACGGGCTCCTCCGGCATCCATACACCGGGGAGCGGACTACCGTTGGGGATCCATAGTAGTCAAACAAGAACATCAAGGTGCAGGGAAAGACAGCCACTAGCACCTGTCCGGGGAGGGACACTGCAGCTGGCTGCGGGACCCGTCCATCCAGCCGTTTGGTTTACCGAGGACTTTGTGCATCTCTTGCTGAGTGAGTACACCTGTGCCATCCGGCACCGCGCCACGCTGTCCCTGCAACCCTGCACCTCACCAATCCAGCCTCCTCATCACATCATCGGGCCCCGGGACCACCGACCCCTACCCACGGAGGGGGAAAACAACATCCCAGCTGCTCCCTACCATCGCTTCTGGGATCCCCATCACCAGCAGCGGTGGTGCCCATCTTCACCACGACCCGTGGGTGGCGTCTCGGACTAAATCCCCCAAACCAACCACCCCTTTCACTCATGGGCGAGGAGCGCCACTCGAGTCCCCGGATCCGGCCCACCGCTCGAGCCACCGAGCAGCCGCAGCAGCGCCGGACCCGAGTGTTAGCGAGCGCGCAGCAGCGGTGGCGTCCTCCCCGCCTGCGACACTATGTTCAGGTATGCTTGGTGCTCAGCCCTGTTCAAGCTGCTTGCAATGTTTGAATGGCTCGCACTTGGGGTAACAACAGTGTGATTGTAGCGCCAGCTCCCCTAGTACGCGGCGCTCCTCTGTGTTTTTGCGCAGTGTTCCTGCTCTCCCCTCTTACTGCCATTCTCGTGTGGTGCAGTCCCCGGATCCTCTTCCCCGTGGATGCTTTACTGTAGTGCCAGCTCCCTTAGTTTGCTGGTGCCCCTCTGCTTCTTTGTGCAGCCGCCCTGCCCTCTCCTCTTAACTTTATTGGTATCCACATGTAGTGCTGTCCCCGAATCGTTCCCACACGGATGCCCACGTGTTTATGGTTTTCAGCTTGCCTAGGCCCCAGGCCCTGTATATGTTGTGTGGGATTTCCTTTCCTCCAGCCTAGGCAGGGCGCACGCATGCTTCCTGTCTTTTTTATTAGGAAGCATGTATAAAAGTTCCTCTTCCCTGAAGCTGCTGAGCAACTGCTTTAGGTTACTAAACCTAGCTGTGTGTTGGTCCTGTCTTGTTGTTCTGGTCTGACTGTATCCAGCACCAGTTCTGACTGCTAATAGTTCTGGCATGCTGATGTCTACCCTGGACCTGTCCTGTCCGTGTGTTCCTGTAGTACCAGTTTCTGTGTCGTGTTCATGTAACCTTGCTGTGCCTGTACCTGTGAATAAAGACCTGCTTGTGTTCTGAATGTGAAGTCTGGAGTGCTTACTGTTCCTGCACCACCCTGCTGCGGTCCAAACTCGTTATGCCTTCACCATCCTGCTACGGTTCAATCCTGCTGTGAGTGCCCCACCTAGCTGCGGTCCAATTTTTCCTGTTCCTGCACCACCTAGCTGTGGTCCAATCCCGCCTGTGCTTGCACCACCTAGCTATGGTCCAGTTTCGCCTGTGCCTGCACCACCTAGGTGTGGTGCAATCTCGCCTGTGCCTGAAACGTCTTGCTGTGGTCCGTGCCCACACCGCCTTGTTGTGGTCCGTGCCTGCCTGTGCCTGCAGCATCCTGCTGTGGTCTGGGCCTGACTGTGCTTGCAACGCCCTCCTGCAGTCTGTGCCTGTCTTTGTTGCTGCTGCTCAAGTGCTGGAGTGTGCTACAGTTGTAATCCACTGTTCTGCCGGAGTCTGGTATCCTGTCTGTGTGACGCCCTGGACTAGCAAGGTAGTCACAGTTAGAGCCCTGCACAACACCTGTTGCCTGTTCCCGTTGGAGGTCCAGAGCCCAGAAATGTATTGCACTTGGAAGGCGAGACTGGTGTCCCATCCGAGGATAGCGCAGTACGGTCCCCTGCAATGGTAGCCGCATCTGTAAGTTAACCCCCGAAGTTACAACTTTTAAAGTTGAACAGTTTTAAGTAAAGGACTCTCTCCCGTCACACCTCGACCTTTGTTGAACGTTCCTAAGTTCCCGGGGGACGCCATCCAGCATAATGGGTGGAAGGAAGAGGACCTTGCCTGACTTGTTGAACGCCATTGCGGTCGGAGCCGCAGAGGGCACCATCACGGGTAGGAGCCCCGAGTGGAGGACGGCAAGGAGTTAAGTGGAGCGAGAGCAGTTTTTATTACAGAGCCCAGTCTACCGTACCCGCACTGCAGGCAGTGGAAGACGGGGTCTTTTTGGACAGTTTCACCGTGAGTGAATGTGGCATTGGGGACCCGTGCTGCCCTGTGGTGGACTGAGGGAAAGTGGCTGGAGGAGGCTGCGCCAGCAGCAAAGTTAAGTGTTGTAAATAATCCCGGACCACCCTTTCAGGTCCTACAGTCTCCGGAGAGGCTGGTTGGAGGAAGGGCCTGTGGCAGAGGAGGCCGAGGTCCCGTCACCATAGAAACCGGTGACTACCCTCAGGGTCAGGGGTCTCCTGGACATGGGGCCTCTGAGAGACTGCCGGGTAAGGAACTTATTACCCGGCCTGTGTGGGCAATACCCGGACCTGAACCCATTTCCTGGACTGGGGAAAATGGGTGCTGACCTAGTTCTTATAGACAGCATCAGGGCTAGGTTTGCTTGGGTGGGCAAAGGAAAGGACCCGGTCCCGTTCCGTTCCCGATTAATAAAATGTTTTATTTTGGTAACGTTTAACTGCCTCCCGCAAGGGATGAAAAACAAACTTTTGTGAATTGTAAATATGTTAGTATACTTTTATACATGATTTTATTATCTTTTTCAGAGCAAAATAAATGGTGGAGGTCGGACAGCCCGCGGACGGTCTGTAGTTAGCCAAAGGGGAGTGTGACGCCCTGGACTAGCCAGTTAGTCACAGTTAGAGCCCTGCACAACACCTGTCCCCTAAAAAGGTGCCATCAGCCAACCATTAAAACCTAGTCACCCCTCTCAGAGCTTGATGGACACACCAGGGGGTGGAGCCATTCGGTTGGCCACGCCCACCGAGGAGTCCAGAGAGCCTGAGGTGGGAATACAGTCAGCTGGCAGCTGGTAGTTAGTGAATTAGTTGTCAGGAGGTGGAGGAGAGTGGAAGCAGGCCTGTGCCCAGGTCTGCAGCAGTCTGACAGGTGCCAGGGTTGGAGCCCGGGCACCTTTGGCTAGGAAGCATACGGTGGCCTTAACCTGCAGGAGTCGGGAAGACGGCTCGGTGGAACCGTGGTGGACCAGGACAGGGTAGTGGCCCGCCGATACTGACCCGGGAAACTGACTCGGAAACCGGAGCACAAAGGGGGGTACTCAGACCCTGAAACGAGGTCCAGAACCCACTGGACTGAGTTAATTAACTGATTGCGGTCTGGACTATAGGTCCTTTCCAACCCAAAGTCCCGACTGAAGACAACAGCCCAACGAGGGGGATAGAAACCCACCACACAGACAGAGAGATACCACGGGCCAGTATCTGGGGGCAAAAGGGCTCTCACGACATCCACAAAGCCGGGGAGCGGACTTCCAACGCTGAAGCGCAGGTAGCCCACAAATACACAACACGGTGCAGGAGAAAGGTAGAGACCACAAACCGGTTGGGGGACCAGATGCAGCCGGCTGCAGGCACCGACCACCATCAACTTGGTTTACCAGAGGCTCGTGTGCATTACTAACCAAGAGTACAACAGTGTCCTTCGGCCGCGCACCTCCCTGCACCGCCCAAAAAAACCCCAACAGGTCCCGGGGCCACCACCCCTGCCCACGGAGGGGTTAACATCTTGCTGCATAACATCTTCCCCCGGGTGCCCAGTAATGGCAGCGGTGGTGTCCACCCTCACCACAACTTGTGGGTGGCATCACAAACTCAAACACGGCTCCGGCCGTACACCTACGTCCCCTAAAAGCGCCAGCCCTCCTTTCAGATCGAAGTGGACCACAGGGCCCCCGGGTCCAGAGACGCTCGAGCCACCACCCGGGGAATCCGGATCCGAGCGGCTTGGTTGCTGCTGAGCACAGGGCGGTAAATCTGTAGTACGGCTAACTTTGGATCTGGCATATTCAGGTACCTGCGTATTCACGTAGCAGCAGATCCAGTTACCAGCCTTCCTGAGACTCCTGCCTTGTCCATGTGTTCAGTACCTGAAGCCCTGCTGCGATCTGTGCTTTGTGCCTGTACCGCCCTGCTTCAGTCTATGAACGATGTATGGCGCCTTACCCAATGTTCGGTGTCTGATGGCCTCTGACTGATGTCTGGAGCCTTACGCGATATCCGGTGTCTGATGAACTATGCCCAATGTCTGGAGACTTGTCATATTACCTCCAGTGTCTGTTGTCCTATCTTCCTGTCTGTCTCCATTGCCAGGACCAGCCAGTATCCCTGATACCGCCTGCATGTGTCCTTGGACCAGCCTGAAATCCTGATCCATCTTACCTGAGTTCCTAGTCTGTTCCTGGGGTCCTGGGACCAGCTTGATTCTGACCCATTCCTGAACTGTACTGTGTTTCCCTGCCAGTCCTGTCTGACTTTGCCTGTCCTCCTGTCCTGAGGTCACCTAGCCCTGGCTTAGCTGACACAGTCCCAGGACGCCGCCTTTCCCTTATCTAAGTAGGTCCAGGTTCCCTCTGTGGTCTAGTGGGTCCACCTCGCCCTTGGGATGCAACATCTCCACACTCGCCACCTCATCCCCGGTGGGGAGAGCGTAACAATAGTCATATGTAGTGTGCATCCTTCCAAAAAAAATTTGAAAATGCCTGCCCACCCTCCCCCGGAAGTGATCTGCTTATGTCTGGCTGTATGTGGGCGGAGACTCAAACTGCCAATCAGTATTTCCGTACCTCCTCATGGAAGGTTCGGTCACGTAGAGGTTCGGTGCCTATGCTGCCAGTGAACTGAACCTCCACAGGTTCGCTCATCTTTAGTCTGGAAGAGCTTTAAGGTATTACCCTAGTAGGATTCTGGCTCTGATCTTTGTAATTTAAGGAAATTAATATTAAACAATATTATACAAACTCTAAAGACTGAAATAAACTATAAAATATACATTTATCTTTCTTTTTCATATTATGAGTTTGAAACACACATATAGAATTCAGGATAGAGTCTTTGCTCATAAGTGAATTTATCAACAAAAGGTTTGTTTTTTGTTCAGCATCAATTCACTTCTCAACTCTATCTTCAGTGAAATTATTCAGTGTTTGCCTCAGGGGCATCTGAAACAGTTGCCAAAATGTAGTCTGAGAATCTGTGTTCGATGAGGAAACCTTCAAAATCTTCATCTAAATAAAAAAAAGAAGACTTTACTTTCTCAAGGGTACTACAAGACTGATCATCCTACCATGCCAGCAACAACATAAATAATAAACTTCAGGTGGAAAGAAGGCTGTAAAACACAAACGCTACTGGTAAAATATACTAGTTTTTGCATTGCAATACTATATTTGTATGATAATTTCAGGAATTCTTTGCATCTTGCGTTCAAAAGATGTAGACACCAGATATTACTGTTGAGTATGCTAATAGCATGGGGTGCAAATTTTACACCCAGATGTTCCAGGAAAAAAATATGAAATGTATTATACTAGCAAAATGAATTAGAATAATGAATCGCATTCACACACAGCATAAAAAATTTGAATGGAGATGAACCGCACCAAGGATTGTAAATCATCAGTAAGTCAATTTATGAGGCATATTTTCATTTTGGACTTGATCCTTCGCAAATCAACATCAAAATATATGAAAAATCTGCAATTTATGGTGTGTTGCCCTGTATTAACATAAAAAAATCCATAGTGTTTTTTTCTGCTTAACTTACGTTCTCTATATGAAGATTTCCTTGATGTGATTTTTCTTTTCTTACAAAGACAGTTCTTTTTTATTGTGGCATAACTTATCTCAGCAAACAGTAGAAATAGCAGTAGAAGTAGCCTCACATGATGGAACTTTAATTTAATCCTAATCCATGTAGTACATGGAATATTTTATAAAGTAACTTTACATTCTGGCTCATGGAGGGGGTCTTGATATTAGATACACCTGATATCATGTCCCATGAATTGAGGTTTTTAACGTGAGTCTGTCCTTTCAACAGACTTTGCATAATTCAACAGTACATGCGAATATAAGAAACATTGTAGTAATTGTAATCTGCTTATTTCTCCAATCGTGAGAAATTTCTCTGACTCTCCCTGCCTCCTGAAAATTTTACCCACTCTGAAAAAATGTAATGACTAAGTTATTGGAAAGTGTCTACGGCATTAACAAATAAAGACAACACTGAGTGACGATCGAACTATATGGCTACAACAGCCTTTCTTAAGTACATGTATAAAAAAACCACACAATTAGTTTCCGATCCTGGATGGCCTATTAACACTGGACAATACCACATACAACATTTTTCAGTCGCAGTGCTCCAAGTCGGGGTTGACAAACTGTCATGGTTCTGTCCATTCAATAATTTCCTTTACCAAAGGAACCACCCCATAACAAATTACTAAAGCCTAACCTACTACATCCCAATGTGACCTATACTCTAACTCATGCTCTCTAAGGGCTGCTTCTCACTTGCGAGTTTCTCGCAGTAAAGCAATGCGAGAAAATCTCGCATTGGAATCGGACACATGTTAGTGAATGATTCAGCTCTCATCTGCGATTTTTTCCTCAGTCCAAATTGGACTGAGAAAAAAAATCGCAGCATGCTGCTTTTTTGCGAGTTTCTACTGCGAGTCTCTCCAATGCAAGTCTATGGGAGCGTGTAAATAATCGGGTGTCACGGGACGGCACTCACACCATCCTAGTGACATGCGATTTTCTAAATACATTTCTCGCATGTTTCCTAAAACACTGGAAACGAGCGATGTCTCCCAATGTCTGTCAATCACTATTCTCTGTCAGTCGGTCTCTCCCTCTCGGTCTCTATTCTCTCTCTGTCGGTCCGTCACTATCTCTGTCCCTCTCTCACAGTCTGTCGGTCATTTTCCCCTCCTCTCTCATACTCACCGTTCCCCTATCCCCGGCGCGGTGCTGCACGGCTTTCTCACTGCTGCGGCGGCTTTTACTATTGTGAAAAAGCCGGCCGCTCATTAAACAATCTCGTATTCCCTGCTTTCCCCGCCCACAGGCGCCTATGATTGGTTAAAGTGAGACACGCCCCCCACGCAGAACTTTGGTCAAAAACTCAGCTTTGCAGTGCAAAACCCAAATGGCAAAAACAATTGTTTTTGCCATTTGGGTTTTGCACTGCAAAGCTGAGTTTTTGACCAAAGTTCTGCAACAAAAAGGCTGCAGTTTGAACTGCATAGTGCGGACAAGAAACCTAAATTCCAATAGACTTTGCTTAAAAAGCTGAACACAACCATTTTGGCATTAAACGCTGCAGTTAAAAAAGCAGCAAAAAAGCAGGTAAAAAGCAACGTGCGGACATAGCCTTAAACCTATGCAACGGATATGGCGACAAAACCGCATCCTTTGCATAAGTTTTTTACATGCGGTCCGTCTGGTTTTTGCGTTTTTTCTGCAAAGCGCCGGATTGTGCCGCACAGGAAAAACCGGATGTGTGAAAGCAGCCTAACTGACCCTCTGGTGGACGTACAAAACCACCAGTTAATCCTTACCTAAGCTCCTACGTCCAAGCTCCTGTTATGCGTGGGCCTATATTAGCTGCACCCTATTTTGACTAGGATATTGGAAAGTGTCTACAACATTAATGAATAAAGATGTAACGCTGAATGACTATGAAAATATATGGTCAAAATAACCTTTATTAATTACATGTATAGAAAACATACGATTTGTTTCCTGAGGAGATCCTAGAGGGCCCATTAACACTGGACAGTACCGGATATAACCATCCTCAGTTGTAATGTTCCACCTTATGATTGACAAAACTGTCATGGTAATGCCCATACAACAATTTCCTTATTCCACATACAACCCTAATGGTATGTGTGCATGCTGCAGTTTTGTTTCTCCAGCGAAAAACATACCCTGTGTCTTAAAAACGCACCTCTGGCTGAAAAAAACACATAAAAAAGCATGCATTTTTGCCACAGTTTTGGTGCGTTTATACCGCATTTTCGTTGCATTTTTGTCTGTATTTTTGCCCCTTTGTTTTTTTTAACATTGTCAATGGCAAAACGCATGGAAAAACGCAGAAAAGAAGTGACATGCAGCTTCTTTCTTCTGCAACTAAAACTGCAGGCAATATAAGAAGCAACGTGCACACAGATTTTTGGATTTCTCATACTTTGCTGCGGAAGGTCATTCATGCGGTTTACCCAAAACTGCACCAAAAAAGTAGCAAAAATGCAGCAAAAAAGCAGTGTGGGCACAAGGCCTCAAGGTGCAAAAAAAATTGAATGCATTGGTAAAAGGGGAAAGGCAGCTCAATGTCCATGTTAACCAAAAGAACCATGTCACAAACCACCGGGGGGGTCACTCAGAAATCCCCCGCGCTGGCTACCAGTACGTCACAATCGGGGGGTAACAAGTGGGGGTCACCCCTCCTTTATACCTCCCGACCGACAGAGCACGTGACGCGCTCTCTAGCGCCCCTCTTATAGTCAGGCCAATTATGGAATTGCCCGACCATAAGCAAGGAGGCCGCTATACTACTTATGCCGATTATTGAAGGGTCCCCGGTGAGAGTAAGGTATATATTCCCCCGACCTCCGCGGGCGGAATATATAAAATCTCCCCGAATCTCACTGGCCTCCCCACAATAATCCTTGGCACAATTCGCTGCCACCAACCGATTTACGGTAACTATTAGCCGAACACACAGACGTGGGATTCAAGATCGAGATAACAGAACAGCCCAAGATTAATTATATAATTTAATCAGCCTAAAGCACACTAGAAACTACAATATATACAATAGGGAATCTACAGAATATACATATGTCAGAGTACAGTTACAGATAAAGCATGGTTTACAAACAGGTATGCAATTCAATCAGTTACCTTGTGCGTCTGGCCACAGGGGGGCGCTGTAGACCAGGTTTCCAGGAACTCCCACAGATGTTTCCTACACGTGACCCCCAGCGAAAGAACCCTGGAAAATGGCCGAAGTAGGGTTATCAACCTGGGCAGATCCAGGTCCCCTCCTACCTTAGTGACCTCAGAGGGAGCACTGCTCCACCCCTGGCTTGAGTTATGGACAATCCACAACATGGAATATGGGCCATAACTTTGCCTGGGAGCGTCGTAGGCGGACGCCAATGCTCTCATTGTGACAGTTATGAATTTAGCTACAGAACGAGGGGACTCATGACCTGCCTGCCAGTTCCCCATTGGCTGATATCACGCCTGGGGCATTTCCCAATGTCCTGCTCCCATAAAAAGGGTGTGCCGGCATCGTCCGCATGCGGAGACACCATTTTTATGGTTGCCGTATTTATCGGAAATATGGCTTGCGAGATATGAACCATTTTTTACTGGAGTCGTTCTGTCTAGCTAGTTCCATAGCCTTGCTAATGAGATACAACTCTTGTTACAGGGTGACGGCAGGGAGTCATCCTGTGTCCATTGTTCCCACACCACCTCATCTCCATATCACAGGAGATGGCCATGGGATTTGTTGCTAAACCAGTTGTGTGAAGGAAAGGGGGGGTGACACCAGGAGAGGGCTTCCTGACATACTTGAATATCATGATTTATCGTCATATCTCCGGATTTACCTCACACCTCCCCCCTTTTGAGGGCGCTAGGGGGCAGCACACTCCGGTGTTCCCCCGTGCGCCCGTCCGCGACCTCTCCTTGTCGGGACAGCCTGTCTGCGTTACCGTGGTCACGGCCCCTTTTGTGGCGAATGGTGAAGTTGTATTGCTGGAGCGCAAGGCTCCATCGCAACAATCGCCCATTCGTCCCAGAGACGGTGTGCAACCAGCTGAGGGGATTGTGGTCCGTCTCCACGATGAAGTGGCGCCCGTATAGATAGGGTTGCAGACGCTGCAGGGCCCACACTATGGCCAGGCACTCCTTCTCCATCGTGGAATAGGCAACTTCCCTTGGTAACAGCTTCCTGCTCAGGTACAAGACTGGGTGCTCTTGGCTCGCAGAGTCCACCTGGCTGAGCACCGCACCGAGGCCGAAGTCACTGGCGTCGGTCTGTACTACAAACGGCCGCGTGAAGTCGGCTGCCTGTAGCACGGGCGGGCTGGACAGGGTGTCCTTTAGGGCCTGGAAGGCTGTCTCGCAGTCCATTGTCCAATCGACTGCAGAGGGCAGCTTCTTCTTGGTGAGGTCCGTCAAGGGCTTTGCCAGGCTACTATAGCGTGGAACAAACCTCCTATAGTACCCGGCGGTCCCCAAGAAGGACATCACCTGCTTCTTGGTCCTGGGGGTGGGCCAGGATGCGATGGCTTCCACTTTCTCAGGCTCGGGCTTCAGTGTTCTCCCGCCTACCCGGTGACCGAGGTACTGGACCTCGCTCATGGCCAGCTGACACTTTCCCGGCTTGATGGTCAAACCTGCCCGGTGGATCCGCCTGAGCACCTGTGCTAGATGCTCTAGGTGGTCCTCCCAGGTGGGACTGAAGACGGCAATGTCATCTAGGTACGCGGCCGCGTACCCTTCAAGTCCCTTGAGCAGGGTGTTGACCATCCGCTGGAAAGTGGCAGGGGCATTCCTCATCCCGAATGGCATCACCGTGGACTCGTATAGTCCAAATGGGGTAATAAAGGCAGAGCGTTCCCTGGCCTTGCGAGTCAGGGGGATCTGCCAATATCCCCGGCTCAGATCCATGATGGTCAGGTACTGAGCCCCGGCCAACTGATCGAGCAGGTCATCGATGCGTGGCATTGGGTACGCATCGGCGACCGTGACCGCATTGAGCCCCCTGTAGTCCACGCAGAACCGAGTGGTTCGGTCCTTCTTAGGGACGAGGACTACAGGCGAGGCCCAAGCGCTGTTGGATGCCTGGATCACCCCCAGCTTCAGCATCTCGTCAATCTCCTGGCGCATGTGTTGCTGCACCTCCAGGGAGACCCGATATGCTGAACGCCGGATCGGGGGATGATCCCCAGTGTCCACGTGATGGACAGCCAAGTCAGTCCTTCCGGGCTGGTTGGTAAACAACCCCCGGAAGGGGAGGAGGGTGGCCCACAGCTGGGACCGTTGGTCTTCCAAGAGCTGGTGGCCAACCTCCACATCCTCAATGGATCCGCCTGCCCTAACCTGGGCTAGCATATCCAAGAGGGTTTCCGCTTCTCCCTCCTCGGGCAGGTTGCACACGGGGAGCGCACATGCCTCCCGCTCATGATGTGCCTTCATCATGTTCACATGGAAGGGCTTCCGCCTTCCACGGGCAGGGTCCAGGGTGACCAGGTACGTTACAGGGTTGAGCTGCTGGTACACGAGGTATGGGCCTTCCCAGGCTGCCTGAAGCTTGTCCTGTGGTACGGGGACCAGTACCCACACCTTTTGACCCACTTGGTAGGTCCTCTCACAAGCGTTCTGGTCGTACCAACGCTTCTGATCGGCCTGGGCTTGAGCCATATTGTCGTGTACCAGTTGCGTCAAGGCCTGCATTTTGTCCCGGAAGCGCATGACATACTCGATAACCGACACTCCAGGGGTGGCCAAATCCCCTTCCCAAGCCTCTTTCACCAGAGCCAGGGGGCCCCGCACACGTCGCCCGTACAGGAGCTCAAACGGTGAGAATCCTGTTGAGGCCTGTGGAACCTCCCGGTAAGCAAATAACAGGTGTGGGAGATACCGCTCCCAGTCACGCCCATGGGAGTCGACCAACATCTTAAGCATCTGCTTTAAGGTGCCATTGAACCGCTCGCACAGGCCATTAGTCTGTGGATGGTACGGGCTGGCCACCAGATGTCGCACCTGGACTTGCTTACAGAGGGCCTCCATCAGCTGGGACATGAATTGGGTCCCCCGGTCAGTGAGCATTTCCTGGGGAAAACCCACTCGGGAGAAAATCTCCAGCAATGCGGTGGCCACCTTGTCAGCCCGAATGGACGACAAGGCCACTGCTTCTGGGTACCGGGTGGCATAGTCCACTACCGTCAGTAGGAAGCGTTTCCCGGAGCTGCTGGGGATGGCCAGCGGGCCGACCAGATCCACAGCCACCCTCCTGAAAGGCTCATCGATGATTGGCAGAGATACTAGTGGGGCTTTGGGGCGTGGCCCCGCCTTCCCCACTCTCTGACAGGTTTCACACGAACGGCAGTAGGCAGCCACATCGGCCCCCATTTTTGGCCAGTAGAAATGCTGGTTTAACCTGGCCTTGGTCTTAGCGATCCCTAGGTGTCCGGCCATCGGAATCTCATGTGCGATCCGCAACAACTCCGTCCGGAACGGATAGGGTACCACCAACTGTCGGTCCCTGGGCCACGCCTCCGGTGAACCCTGCTGGACCGTGGCCCGGTACAGCCGTCCTTGGTCCCAGACCACTCGCTCCGGGTCCGAGTCCAAGGGAGGCTGTGCCGCCTGCTCCTTAAGAGCTTTCAGGCTGTCGTCAGCTTCTAACGCTGCCTGAAACCCCTGACTAGATGTGGCCAGAATCGACGAGACTGTCACATCTTCAGTCAGTACCCCGGGACCTGTGTCCTGGCCTCCACCTGACTCGGCTGCCACTTGGTCAGAAGGGGAAGAGCTATCGGACCTCCGGGAGGCCCCTTGGCTTCCAGCACTCCCACTGCGGGTGACAGCGGCCACAGCCGCTGCGACCGTGGGTCGTGCCTGCTCCTCCTCCGTTCCTGACCAAGTCGCCGGTTCAGGCAGACCTACCTGGCTTCCTGACACCCCGGTTGTGGGGGAACCATGCACCGAGATCTTACCTGGGAGCACTTCCGCTCCTGGACCGGCCCCAATCTCACCTGCCTGTTCCCCTCCTGCAGCAACAGAACCCCGCTGTGAAATCTCTGGGGACCCCACATTTGCTGTGGTAGCCCCCACCCCACACACTGGTCCTCCCCCTGCAGCACCCTGCTCTCTGCTTATCCCTGCAGAGGGCAACAGATCCCAGCTCACAGGCTGGTTACTTGTAGAGGCATTGTCACACCTTTCTCTGACCCCCTCCCCTCCTGTCACAGCTGCAGCTGCGTGTGTGTCTATGGTGTCTGTGCAAGCCGAAATATCAGAGTTCACTCCCTCCTCCCTTACATCATTCATAGATAACACATTAACATTGTCAGGAGTCATGTCAGTACTGGCTGAAGGTTCAGCCCTTGGGGGGGCCCAAACTGGGAGGTTATCTGCCCCAAATCTGTCCCAAGTAGCACGTTTGCAGGGATCCGATCAGTTACCCCCACCTCCCTCACCCCTCGCCCTGCGCCCCAGTCCACATAAATGTCAGCAACAGGCAGCGCCGGGTCAGTGCCTCCAATCCCGGAGACAGCGAGGGTTTTTCCAGGGATCAAGTCTTGGGGGGACACCATCTCAGGCCGCACCAGAGTCACCTCCGAGGCGCTGTCTCGCAGTCCTATGGTCACAGACCGGCCGACGGTGACAGGTTGGAAGCTGTCCAGGGACCTACCACCACCCCCACCCACACAATACACCTTGGGCGGCCCTTGGGACGGGGACGGAGCCGGGGCCTTGGGACGCTGAGGGCACATGGCCTTGAAGTGTCCAGGTAGGTTGCACTGGTGGCACCGTCTTGGTTCCGCCACGGGCCTGGAGAGGGGAGTTGAGGGGGACACCCCCTGCAGTCTAGGGGCAGGTGGGGCAGTCGCAGAATTCATCTTACCCCCTCTCCATGTGCTGCTGGTGGCCGCTCTCCTGGCCTCAGGGGCCCGGTTGTTGGTGTAGTCATCGGCAAGGGCAGCTGTAGCCGTGGACCCCTTTGGCTTCTGGTCTCGGATGAACTGGCGGAGATCCTCAGGGCAGTTCCACAAGAGTTGCTCCGTGATGAACAAGTCCAGGATCTCCGGTCCGGTGGAAAGCTGCAGGCCTTGGGTCCAGTGGTCGGCAGCTCGGGCAAGTGCCCGCCGGTGGTCAGCCCAGGAGTCCTTTGGTCCCTTCTGTAGGCTCCGGAACTTCTTGCGGTAGGACTCTGGAGTGAGGTTGTACTGTTGGATCAGGGCCCGCTTGATGGTGTCGTAGCCCTGATCTGCCTCAGCAGGCAAGTCCCCAAGGATATCCAGGGCCTTACCCCTTAAACGGGGGGTCAGGTATTTGGCCCACTGGTCCTTGTCCAGATGGTGCTGCAAGCAAGTCCGTTCAAAAGCAGTCAAGAAAGAGTCCAAGTCTCCATCCTTCTCCAGCACTGGGAAGTCCTCAACATGGACCTTTGGAAGTTTGGTGTCTCGAAGGTCACATGTGGCTGATGAGGGCCGGAGCTGAGCTAGCTGCAGCTGGTAGTCACGGTCTGCCTGTCGCTCTCGCTCTTCACGCGCTGCCTGCCGCTCTCGCTCCGCAGCCTCACGCTCTGCGTGCCGCTCCGCAGCCTCAGCGTCACGCGCTGCCTGCCGCTCTGCCCTGCGCTCTGCCAGGAGTTCCTTGTAGCCCTTCTGGTCTCCAGCCTGGAGAAGGGCCATAGCCATTTGAAGAAGGCTATCCGAGCCTCCCAGGCTCGGTGGAATGGCACGTGGTGATCTGCGGCACGCTGCAGAGCTAGGCGATTCACTGTCCCTTTCAGAGCGGAGGGCTGGCATCTGGCTCGTTGAGGAACCTTGGGTGAGCTCCTCCTCATCTTGTCCAGCAGTGCCAGGTTGCGCAATGTCCTCGGCAGAACGGTTTTCTGGCGTCGAGCTCCTGGAGGACTCGTGGGCAACCTCCTCATTGCTGTCCACAGCACCGTCCTCCCTCTCTTCGGCTCCTGCCTTAGCATTGGCCAGTTGCATAGCTCTGCTCCTGGTGCCATCAGCCATTCTTGCAGACTTTTGGTCACTGACACAGAACTGACACCTGATGCCTCCACACACCTTACAGTATCTGCACTCTGACACTCTAGTGTTGAGCTAGTCTGAAGACCCCAGCAGCCACAGCTGCTGCAGGCAGTCTTTAGTGTCTGGGAGTATGGGTCTCACACTCACACACACTATTATCTCGATCCCACCGCTGCCACCAATATGTCACAAACCACCGGGGGGGTCACTCAGAAATCCCCCGCGCTGGCTACCAGTACGTCACAATCGGGGGGTAACAAGTGGGGGACACCCCTCCTTTATACCTCCCGACCGACAGAGCACGTGACGCGCTCTCTAGCGCCCCTCTTATAGTCAGGCCAATTATGGAATTGCCCGACCATAAGCAAGGAGGCCGCTATACTACTTATGCCGATTATTGAAGGGTCCCCGGTGAGAGTAAGGTATATATTCCCCCGACCTCCGCGGGCGGAATATATAAAATCTCCCCGAATCTCACTGGCCTCCCCACAATAATCCTTGGCACAATTCGCTGCCACCAACCGATTTACGGTAACTATTAGCCGAACACACAGACGTGGGATTCAAGATCGAGATAACAGAACAGCCCAAGATTAATTATATAATTTAATCAGCCTAAAGCACACTAGAAACTACAATATATACAATAGGGAATCTACAGAATATACATATGTCAGAGTACAGTTACAGATAAAGCATGGTTTACAAACAGGTATGCAATTCAATCAGTTACCTTGTGCGTCTGGCCACAGGGGGGCGCTGTAGACCAGGTTTCCAGGAACTCCCACAGATGTTTCCTACACGTGACCCCCAGCGAAAGAACCCTGGAAAATGGCCGAAGTAGGGTTATCAACCTGGGCAGATCCAGGTCCCCTCCTACCTTAGTGACCTCAGAGGGAGCACTGCTCCACCCCTGGCTTGAGTTATGGACAATCCACAACATGGAATATGGGCCATAACTTTGCCTGGGAGCGTCGTAGGCGGACGCCAATGCTCTCATTGTGACAGTTATGAATTTAGCTACAGAACGAGGGGACTCATGACCTGCCTGCCAGTTCCCCATTGGCTGATATCACGCCTGGGGCATTTCCCAATGTCCTGCTCCCATAAAAAGGGTGTGCCGGCATCGTCCGCATGCGGAGACACCATTTTTATGGTTGCCGTATTTATCGGAAATATGGCTTGCGAGATATGAACCATTTTTTACTGGAGTCGTTCTGTCTAGCTAGTTCCATAGCCTTGCTAATGAGATACAACTCTTGTTACAGGGTGACGGCAGGGAGTCATCCTGTGTCCATTGTTCCCACACCACCTCATCTCCATATCACAGGAGATGGCCATGGGATTTGTTGCTAAACCAGTTGTGTGAAGGAAAGGGGGGGTGACACCAGGAGAGGGCTTCCTGACATACTTGAATATCATGATTTATCGTCATATCTCCGGATTTACCTCACAAACCAGGAATCTGCTGCCCTGTCAAACACATATGATTACAATCAGATATCATCACCAACTCCATCATTTACTAATTGACCCACTGGGTAGGAGAAATGGTAGATAAGGCAAAATTTGTTGAACTCCTTTTTTGAAACTACTCCTAAAGAAGAGACCCCCAGGTGAGGCCATGACAGCTCCTTGAAGAGACCTGCCTTGCACCCCAGGGTCAACTCCTTAACAAGTTTGTCTATCACCCAGACATGGTAGAGACTTGCAGGCTTCAAATTATTCGGGGGAAAAAAATGGCACATATGTAAAGAAAAAGTGTTTTAAAACTTGAAACAACAAAGCCACAGCCTTATGTGAACACACTCTTAGAAACGGGACTATCGTCTCGATTTTCACTGGTATCAACCTCTTTCTGGTTAATGTCACACACAGTAAGGTTTTCATAGCACACAGCCAAATATAATAAATGGAATGTGGAGAGGGATGAGGAGTGAATAGTAAAGTGAGAACACAGGGAGGAAGACATAAAAATTTCATGCTGAGCTTTTTAACAAGTTTTTTACATCATCCCAAAGTTGGATTCACATCTGCACAGCTTAGTACTGCTGTATAATGTCTTGAATTCTGCTCAAATTGTCTCTTGGGGAGGAAGGAGATGAACTCTAGTGCCACCTATTGGAAGTAGCAATCCTAAAAGTCAAAAGTAGCCCTTTAACAAGCCTTTTCATATAACCTAGGATTTATGCCAGATCAGAACCTCAATTTGCAGACACGGTGTTTTGGGATTATTGTCCCTCGTCAGTGCAAAGTATGAGATCTGATCTGGCTGAATGAGAAGCTCTACTGGGGTCTAAGGGCAAAACTTTTCTCCTTGCGGAAACCAACAAACCAATCTGGCTGTCAGTGGGGAGGAGTCTTATAGCTCCAATGCTCCTCTGGGAAATATTCAAATAATCTCTTCAGGGAAGAAGAAGACAAACTCTAGCGCCACGTATTGGAAGTAGCAATCCTACTGAATTCTGCTGTCATTTCTCTCTGTGTGCTAAGAATTGAGTAGATGGAATCCCTCTTTGTGCATGGAAGACATCATAGCAGCTACTCTTCTCTGACTAATTCAGTTTACGGATAGGGTCTGCAAAGGGGAAAACTAGTGAAAATGCAGAATACAAAACATAATGGGCAGAAATAGTGTTATACCTAAAGTACACATGGGATAGCTTATTCTGAAAATATACCTAACAGTACACTTACATGTAAGGGCAAACACATTACAACAAACACTATTTGCACTGTAGGGGCACATTAATGGAAGTTTGATACATGACCTTTAATTTTCCTATGTCATCCATCATTTAAGATCCAATGGCATTTCTTGTGGTTTATATGCTCTTTTTCCTATCACTAATTATATTGCCAAAGTTAAGTTCTTTTTGCTTAATGAAATTATCAATTATACACGTTAACTGTTTTCTGTCTTCCACTTACTGGATGGGATGAAAATGCAGATACTGTCCTTCACGGGGTGTCATGATTATCAATATTATCAGAGGACTGTGGTATTAAATCAAGCCTTAGTTGACCTCATGAGTACAGCTGTCATCACTTCTCAACAACCTGTAATAGATGAGGGATGTCAACGGCAAGGGTACCGTCTGTTATTTAGTGGCATATCCTAATGGAAGAGACAGACATTTACAGAGACTGGGAGAGACTGTGGCTTTTCATGGTATCAATACAATTCATAAATATAGTGTTTTGGTTTGCGACAAACACATAAGAAATCCTGCCTCGAGCATCATTTTTTCCCTCCAAGTCTGTCATTTCTCAGAAGGCTGCTTATCCAGCAGATTGCATGAATAGCTCCAGTCTTATGCCGGTTAGACTGCACAGAGGAGGCTTAGATGCATCCTGTGTGTAGTGAGAGACTCATTAACTGCTAAATGGCCATAACCGACATTTTACAGTTACATTTCTCCGCAATTGCACAGTTTGAGACTGCAAACACAATAGCAGGCGAATGATTTCAACTTTTATCTCCCAGTAGGACTGTCAAGCTCCAGGCAAAGGAAAAAAAGCGAACCTTTCTTTTGTTTATGAAGTGAATAACTAATCAGTACCTTGTCAAAAACACCAGTTATAATAGCGTTAATGACATTCTATCTGCTGTGTCTAGCTATTGAATTCAAGTTATGTGACAGTGTAATTTAAAGTGATTTGAATAACTTGCAAATAAATGAGTGGTGACAAGATATGTCAATGTCTAAGATGAAAGAAGATCACACCTCGTCTGCTATAGAGCGCAGAAAAGGATTCTTTGTTATTTCATGCTTGATTTGCATGTAGAAAAAAAGGATTTCCACTATGTCAAGGATCCTAAACTGCTGTAGAAATGTTACCTTACTAGCTGTAAAAAATATGCAAAGAATTCTGAACAGATAAATACATAGCTAGATAGATAAAACATATAGCTTGTTGTGACCCGAAACATAGAAATGTAGGCAGAACTACAGAGATAAAACCAAAGAAATGAGATAGATAGATAGATAGATAGATAGATAGATAGATAGAACTAAGAGAAAAACACACGCTGTAAGGGCAAGCTAATAAAAAAGTAATATAAAAAAAAAGCATTTTGAGGTGTTTGGCATATTAAAATGGCCACTGTAAGGGTAAGAACGCACTTTACTTTTTACCTGCTTTTTACCTTCTTTTTCAACTGCAGCGTTTAATGCCAGAATGGATGTGTTCTGCTTTTCACATTGACATGTCAATTGTTTTTGCTATTTGGGTTTTGCACTGCAAAGCTGAGTTTTTGCCCAAAGTTCTGCCACAAAAAGGCAGCATTTTGAACGGCATAGTGCGGTCTAGAAAACCAAATTCCATAGACTTTGCTTGAAAAGCAGAATACAACCATTTTGGCATTAAACACTGCAGTTGAAAAAGCAGGTAAAAACCAAGTAAAAAGCAAAGTACGGTCGCACCCTATGGCTATGTGCGCACATGTCTGCACCGCACCTAAAAGGTGCGCTTCAGAGCGCAGCTGAAAAGCTCACTTAATGATTAATCATGGGGGGTGTCCCATAGATACCTGCCATGATTAACTTAGGACTTAAGAGGTGCTATTGGCTGCCATTAACTCCTTATTACCCCAATTGCCACTGCACCAGGGTATTCGGGATGAGCGAGGTAAAGCTCTGGGATTGTCACATTTAATGGATGAGGCAATTCCGGGTGCCTGCATGTTGATATATATAAGGCTTGGGAGATCCCAAAAACACGGGTCTTCCCAGCCTGAGAATACCAACCCTCAGCTGTGAGGCTTTATCTTGGCTGGGTATCAAAATTGGGGGGGGCGCCCGCCATTTTTTTTAACTTTTTTTTATTTATTTTACTGTACGATATAGACCCACCCACCGGCAGCTGTGATTAGTTGCAATCATAGAGCTGTCACTCAGCATGGGGGAGGTCTGACTGCAACCAATTACAGGAAGAAGCAGTGAATATTAGAGTTGAGCGCGGTTCGCGGTTCGAGGTTCTCCAGTTCGCGGCTCGAGTGATTTTGGGGGCTGTTCTAGATAGAACTAGAACTCGAGCTTTTTGCTAAAGCTCGGTAGTTCTAGATACGTTCGAGAACGGTTCTAGCAGCAAAAAGACCAGCTAATTACTAGCTGGCTTTCCGCTGTAATAGTGTAAGTCACTCTGTGACTCACACTATTATGAAATTTCAGTGTATAGTGTGCGGGAACAGCGCATTCAGATCACTGCTGTATGGATAATGGCGATCGCCATTTTTTTTTTCCTTGTCTTCCTTCCCTAAGCGAGCGCGTGTAGTGGGGCGGGCCAGCATGTCAGCCAATCCCAGACAAACACACAGCTAAGTGTACTTTTAGCCAGAGAAGCAACGGCATGTGTGATAGGATATCCATGTCACATGTCCCTGCATTATAAAAATGAGTATCTGCCCGTCCGGACGCCATTATCTCTTCTACGTTTTTGGTGTCAGTCCCCGCTGGCGCAGCGCCTATCTCCGATACTGCTGTGTACGCTCTATACACAGCGCTGTACAGAATAGGGATAGCACTTTCTATCAGTCCTTTTAAGGGCTAATACCGGCAGGGTCAGAGCCATAGGTGACAGGTCCTGAAAACAGAGTTTAGCAGCTACACAAGATGACAGCGTCTGTGTAGCTAAGGTCAGGGATTTCCTCGCTGCATTTCCCCATTAGGAGGGATAGAAAGGCAGGCTTCCTTTCCTCTACCCAGAGACCCACAACCCTGACACTGTACCCTCCTGCCCTTTGCACACTCAAACTCATTGTTACTAAGCCATTATACTAGCAAAATATAAAGGAATAACATTTGGAACTCCATTCTATGTCTGAACTGGGTGCAAAAACCTAAAAAACATCACTATGGGGAGATAAGGTATGCACACCAGTGACTATGGAAGGGGAATACGTGTAATAGCAGAAACTGCTGTGTGAATACTGACATGAAAAATTCAATAGCTATATGTATAGAATGAAATGTGAAAAATGGAACCTGCATTACTGCCATGAATATATGAATAAAGAGAAATTTAGCTACTGAATTGATCAATGCAATAGAGCCCCAACACTACGCCAAAGTATTTCTCTATGTTGGGGACCCTAGCTTGTGTGTGTCCTCTCATGCAGTTAAAAAACTTACCGTGTATGGGAAGCTGAGACCCAGGCTATATATACGATGTGGATTGGCAATAGGTGTGTATGGGGAGGGTTCACAAACGAAAAACTACTAATATTAAGGAATAATGTTTGGAACTCCATTCTATGTCTGAACTGGGTGCAAAAACGTAAAAAACATCACTATGGGGAGATAAGGTATGCACACCAGTGACTATGGAAGGGGAATACATGTAATAGCAGAAACTGCTGTGTGAATACTGACATGAAAAATTCAATAGCTATATGTATAGAATGAAATGTGAAAAATGGAACCTGCATTACTGCCATGAATATATGAATAAAGAGAAATTTAGCTACTGAATTGATCAATGCAATAGAGCCCCAACACTACGCCAAAGTATTTCTCTACGTTGGGGTCCCTAGCTTGTGTGTGTCCTCTCATGCAGTTAAAAAACTTACCGTGTATGGGAAGCTGAGACCCAGGCTATATATACGATGTGGATTGGCAATAGGTGTGTATGGGGAGGGTTCACAAACGAAAAACTACTAATATTAAGGAATAACGTTTGGAACTCCATTCTATGTCTGAACTGGGTGCAAAAACCTAAAAAACATCACTATGGGGAGATAAGGTATGCACACCAGTGACTATGGAAGGGGAATACGTGTAATAGCAGAAACTGCTGTGTGAATACTGACATGAAAAATTCAATAGCTATATGTATAGAATGAAATGTGAAAAATTATACTAGCAAACACTGAGTGAACTTAGTGGCATCCTAAACGTGGCTGTTGGACTTCTGTATTGTCCCACTAGTGCAAAGATATTTGCAGCACGTCTACCTGCATTGCACACTCCAACTCATTGTTACTAAGCCATTATACTAGCAAACACTGAGTGAACTTAGTGGCATCCTAAACGTGGCTGTTGGACTTCTGTATAGTCCCACTAGTGCAAAGATATTTGCAACACGTCTACCTGCATTGCACACTCCAACTCATTGTTAATAAGCCATTATAATAGCAAACACTGAGTGAACTTAGTGGCATCTTAAACGTGGCTGTTGGACTTCTGTATTGTCCCACTAGTGCAAAGATATTTGCAGCACGTTTGCCTGCATTGCACACTCAAACTCATTGTTACTAAGCCATTATACTAGCAAACACTGAGTGAACGTAGTGGCATCCTAAACGTGGCTGTTGGACTTCTGTATTGTCCCACTAGTGCAAAGATATTTGCAGCACATCTACCTGCATTGCACACTCAAACTCATTGTTACTAAGCCATTATACTAGCAAACACTGAGTGAACTTAGTTGCATCATAAAAGTGGCTGTTGGACTTCTGTATTGTCCCACTAGTGCAAAGATATTTGCAGCACGTCTGCCTGCATTGCACACTCAAACTCATTGTTACTAAGCCATTATACTAGCAAACACTGAGTGAACTTAGTGGCATCATAAAAGTGGCTGTTGGACTTCTGTATTGTCCCACTAGTGCAAAGATATTTGCAGCACGTCTGCCTGCATTGCACACTCAAACTCATTGTTACTAAGCCATTATACTAGCAAACTCTGAGTGAACTTAGTGGCATCCTAAACGTGGCTGTTGGACTTCTGTATTGTCCCACTAGTGCAAAGATATTTGCAGCACGTCTGCCTGCATTGCACACTCAAACTCATTGTTACTAAGCCATTATACTAGCAAACACTGCTGCCAGTTTAAGGGCCGTAGTTGCATTGTCAGGGATAATTATTGTTGTTTATTCTGCTGTTAATAAAGCTAGACCACCGCTGAAATCTACACCACCTCTCAATTTGTACTACCACATTTTAAGTGCACAATCTTGTCGCAATCAAAATGAGTGGCAAAATGACAGATGCTGGTGGAAAGGGGAAGAGGCGTGTTGGAAAAGGAAAAAAAGGGTTTGTCCGTGGGGAAGGTGGCAAAGTTCCATTAACATCTGCTGAAGATAGACCATCTTCCAGCAAAAGTAAGATGTCTACTACTTACCGTGGACAATCCGATGTGCTCCCTTTTTTACAGACACGAACAACTGGAACAAAGGTAGATGATGGCCAAAAAAGGAAAATGCTTGAATGGATCTCAAGTGGTCCAACAAGTGCCCTCTCCGCCACCTCAACTACCACATCCAAAAAAACACCAGTCCTCTGAGTTGTCATCCCAATCAAACTTGCTTTCTCCCAGCTCTGAAGTCTCCATCTGCCCTGCACAGTATGGTGGAACTGAGATGGGTGAGTCTGCAGAGCTGTTCAGTCACACTATAGCCTGGGAATCAGAGGTCTGCTCCCAAGCTACAGTGAGTACAGACCAGGAAATGGTCTGCAGTGATGCCCAGAACCTTTGTGACTCTGATTCAGCCCGTGAGGACAAAGTTTCTGAGCATAATGTTGACCCTTTTTCACAAACTGTAACACCTGTTGTTATAGACAATGAGGAACATACTAATGACGATGAGACGCAGATACCAGATTGGGATGACAACTTAAATATTCGGTCAGGGCAAGAAGAGGCTCGGTCTGAGGGTGAGGGGAGTGCAAACACAACAATTGATGAGGAAGTTCTAGATCCCACCTACTGTCAACCCACAGTCAGGCCCTCGAGGAGGTCAACAGAGACGGTGGAGGAGGATGCAACTGACGACAAAGTTACCTTGCGCCTTCCTGGACAGAGTAGGAGTACTGGTAGCACGTCTACAACTGCATCCTCAGCCACCACTGTGCCTCTGAGCACTAGTCGGGGTGGATCAGCAGGTCAAATGCCCTCTAAGCCTTGCCTAGCCTGGTCCTTTTTTGACATAGCAAAAGATCGCCCAAATTATGTGATCTGTAAAATTTGTCATGATTTTGTTAGTAGAGGGCAAAACCTCAGCAGTTTGACAACTTCTTCCATGAATCGTCACATGAATAAATATCATATGTCCCGGTGGGAAGCTCACCGTGCTGCAATGCGGCCTAGTGGAGTGAACCATCCACCGCCTGCCCCTTCTAGTGCATCCGCGCACTCTTCATCTTCTAGGACTGTGGGGACAGCTGTCACACCTGGTTTTCCACGCACAACTTCCACCACTGTAACCGCAACAGGCAGTTTGATTGGTAGGTCGTCAGTTGGTTTGGAAGGGGAAACAAGTACGTGTGTACAGCTCTCTCAGACATTGATAGCACCAACGTTGGATGAAGGCGACATCATGTCTATGCCTGCACTTTCCTCACAAAGCTGCATTTTTCCAGGGACACCCTACTCAACACCGTCTACACACAGCAGCCAGATCTCTGTCCCTCAGATGTGGACAAATAAAAGGCCATTTCCTGCGACCCATGACAAAGCTAAGAGGTTGACTTTATCCCTCTGTAAGCTCTTGGCTACCGAAATGCTGCCTTTCCGCCTGGTGGACACACAGGATTTTAGAGACCTTATGTCTTTCGCTGTGCCCCAGTACCAGATACCCAGTCGCCACTACTTCTCTAAGAAAGGTGTGCCCGCGCTACACCAGCATGTCGCAAACAACATCACCGCTTACTTGAGAAACTCTGTGTTTCAACGGGTGCATTTCACCACCGATACTTGGACCAGTAAGCATGGACAGGGACGTTACATGTCGCTGACTGGGCACTGGGTAACTATGGTGATAGATGGTGAAGGGTCCGCTGCACAAGTCTTGCCATCCCCACGACTTGTGTGTCAATCCTGTGTCTGTCCAAGTTCCACCACTGCTTCTGCCTCCTCCACCTCATCTGGGTCCTCCCCCTCCACCCCAAGCCTGCCTGGTCAGGCCACCAGCGTTCTAACTGTGCAGAAGGAATCACGCACCCCTCATTACTATGCTGGCAGCAGAGCGCAACGGCATCAGGCGGTCTTTAGCTTGACATGTCTTGGAAATAGGAGTCACACAGCGGCTGAGTTGTGGGCAGCTCTGGAGACTGAGTTTAATAAATGGTTGTCTCCACTCAACCTGCAGCCTGGTAAGGCCGTGTGCGACAATGCTGCAAACCTGGGTGCGGCCCTTCGCCTCTATGCCACAAACACAGCATGGACTTGGTCCGCATGGCTGCGCAAGACACATGAGCGCCTTCTTGCTGCACTACCTCCAACATGACCCTCGTATTGTCAAAATTAGAAGTGATGATGACTACTGGCTTGCCACACTAATAGATCCCCGGTACAAGTCCAAATTTTGTGACATAATTCCAGCCATAGAAAGGGACGCACGTATGCAGGAGTATCAGCAGAAGCTGTTACTCGATCTTAGCTCGGCTTTTCCACCAAACAACCGTGCAGGTGCAGGGAGTGAATCTCCCAGTTTTAACTTGACAAACATGGGACGGTCTCGTCTTCTTCAACAGTCTACCCGTATCAGTAGCAAAGCATCTGGTGCTGGTAACAGCAATTTTATGGAATCTTTTCATAATTTTTTTAGACCGTCCTTTGCAAGGCCACCAGAGACAACAAGTTTGATACATAGTCAACGGCTGGAGAGGATGATACAAGAGTATCTCCAAATGAACATTGATGCCATGACTTTGCAAATGGAGCCTTGCTCATTTTGGGCTTCAAATCTTGAAAATTGGCCAGAGCTCTCAACTTACGCCTTGGAGAATTTGTCGTGTCCAGCTGCCAGCGTTGTCTCTGAACGTGTCTTCAGTGCTGCTGGGTGTGTGCTGACAGATAAGCGCACGCGTCTGTCCAGTGACAATGTGGACAGACTAACGTTCATCAAAATGAACAAGTCATGGATCCACAAGGAATTTACTACCCCTGTGTCATCCTGGGGAGAGTAAATGCTTGTGGATTTGGAATGTACTTGATGCAAATCAAAACATCCTGTTTGCAACTAGGGCACAAGTGCTGCCACTGATGGGGTGTCTGTGTGGCCCAATTTTTGGAAAAACGGGAGACTCCGCTTGGAGTAACCCTTGCTTGCTGTGTTTTTTAAAAGGAGCCAAGATGAACAAGTCATGGTTCAGCAAAGACTTTGCTACCTACCCCGGTGTCATCCTGGGGACGGTTAAGGATGGCGTATTTTTGAATGTGCTTGATGCAAATCTAGCTGTAAAGTGTACAACTGGGGCACAACTGCTGCCACTGAAGGGGTGGGTGTGTGTGGGGCCCAATTTTTGGAAAAAAGGGAGACTCCGTTTGGAGTAACCCTTGCTTAAAGTGTTTTTAAAAAGGAGCCAAGATGAACAGAGCTGGGATCAGGAAAGACTTAGCTACCTACCCCGGTGTCATCCGGGGGACGGTTAAGGATGGCGTATTTTTGAATGTGCTTGATGCAAATCAAAACATCCTGTTTGCAACTAGGGCACAAGTGCTGCCACTGATGGGGTGTCTGTGGGGCCCAATTTTTGGAAAAAAGGGAGACTCCGCTTGGAGTACCCGTTGCTTACAGTGTTTTTAAAAAGGAGCCAAGATGAACAGAGCTGGGATCAGGAAAGACTTAGCTACCTACCCCGGTGTCATCCTGGGGACGGTTAAGGATGGCGTATTTTTGAATGTGCTTGATGCAAATCTAGCTGTGAAGTGTACAACTGGGGCACAACTGCTGCCACTGAAGGGGTTAGTGTCTGTGTGGCCCAATTTTTGGAAAAAAGGGAGACTCCGCTTGGAGTAACCCTTGCTTGCTGTGTTTTTTAAAAGGAGCCAAGATGAACAAGTCATGGTTCAGCAATGACTTTGCTACCTACTCCGGTGTCATCCTGGGGACAGTTAAGAATGGCGTATTTTTGAATGTGCTTGATGCAAATCTAGCTGTGAAGTGTACAACTGGGGCACAACTGCTGCCACTGAAGGGGTGGGTGTGTGTGGGGCCCAATTTTTGGAAAAAAGGGAGAATTCGCTCTGAGTAACCCTTGCTTACAGTGTTTTTAAAAAGGAGCCAAGATGAACAGAGCTGGGATCAGGAAAGACTTAGCTACCTACCCCGGTGTCATCCGGGGGACGGTTAAGAATGGCGTATTTTTTAATGTGCTTGATGCAAATCTAGCTGTGAAGTGTACAACTGGGGCACAACTGCTGCCACTGAAGGGGTGGGTGTGTGTGGGACCCAATTTTTGGAAAAAAGGGAGACTCCGCTTGGAGTAACCCTTGCTTACAGTGTTTTTAAAAAGGAGCCAAGATGAACAGAGCTGAGATCAGGAAAGACTTAGCTACCCACCCCGGTGTCATCCTGGGGACGGTTAAGGATGGTGTATTTTTGAATGTGCTTGATGCAAATCTAGCTGTGAAGTGTACAACTGGGGCACAACTGCTGCCACTGAAGGGGTTAGTGTTTGTGTGGCCCAATTTTTGGAAAAAAAGGAGACTCCGCTTGGAGTAACCATTGCTTGCTGTGTTTTTAAAAAGGAGCCAAGATGAACAAGTCATGGTTCAGCAAAGACTTTGCTACCTACCCCGGTGTCATCCTGGGGACGGTTAAGAATGGCGTATTTTTGAATGTGCTTGATGCAAATCCAGCTGTGAAGTGTACAACTGGGGCACAACTGCTGCCACTGAAGGGGTGGGTGTGTGTGGGGCCCAATTTTTGGAAAAAAGGGAGAATCCGCTTGGAGTAACTCTTGCTTACAGTGTTTTTAAAAAGGAACCAAGATGAACAGAGCTGGGATCAGGAAAGACTTAGCTACCTACCCCAGTGTCATCCTGGGGACGGTTAAGGATGGCGTATTTTTGAATGTGCTTGATGCAAATCAAAACATCCTGTTTGCAACTAGGGCACAAGTGCTGCCACTGATGGGGTGTCTGTGGGGCCCAATTTTTGGAAAAAAGGGAAACTCCGCTTGGAGTAACCCTTGCTTACAGTGTTTTTAAAAAGGAGCCAAGATGAACAGAGCTGGGATCAGGAAAGACTTTGCTACTTGTGATGAGCGAGTACTAAAAAGCTCGGGTGCTCGAGGCTCGGGCCGAGCATCCCAAGATACTCGTGTACTCGGCCTGAGCACCGAGCCCAATGTTATCCTATGGGAGACCCGAGTATTTTTATGAAATCACCCCCGGCAGCATGTAGAAACCCTAAAAATGTCACAAAAAACTCAGAAGAGTGCTCAAATGACAAGACAACAGCATGGGGAAGATCCCTTGAAGCATTTATCACTCAAAAGTCACAGCTGTGAACAATTTTGTCCGCGTTTTACGCCATTCTTACTGACTCACCAGAAAACCTTCCAAAATGACACCAAAATGAATTTTCATGGCGGAAATGTTAAGGGCACATACCCAATAGTGAGATAGAGCTGGTGTATGTTACTTTTGGAGATTACATGAAAGATTTTACGTGAAAACATTGTGTGGCACTTCGATGTCCCTGAGAAGAGACGTACATGATGGCCTCTTGAGTCTAATGTGCCCATTTTGAGGAAGTGGGTCTATTGTAGTATAGCCCTTTGGCAGGGCAGCCAAAAATTGGGAGGCTCCACGTTGTCCCTGGATAGAGACATGCATGAGGGCCTGTAGACCTGAAGTACCCATTGTAAGGAAGTGGGTCTATTGTAGTATAGCCCTTTGGCAGGGCAGCCAAAAATTGGGAGGCTCCACATTGTCCCTGGATAGAGACGTGCATGAGGGCCTGTAAACCTGAAGTGTCCATTGTCAGGAAGTGGGTCTATTGTAGTATAGCCCTTAGGCAGGGCAGCCAAAAATTGGGAGGCTCCACATTGTCCCTGGATAGAGACGTGCATGAGGGCCTCAAAACATTGTTCCCATTACAAAGGAGCGGGTCTCCTGTCGTTGTAATGTCCATTCTGAAAGAATGGGCGAAATAATTTACCACTGGGGGTATACCTGAAACAAAGGCCTAACTATTGTAACGGTCATCATAGTGGCGCATGAGGAGAAGGAGGAGCAGTCCAGCGATTATCCTAAGTCCAGAAGTTTGTACCCATGGGTGAGTGGAGGTACATGGCAAATTTCCGTTACAAACTTTAAATTCCGCTCTCATTTGCTGGTGGTGTGGTTAAGTCTGGCCCAATCCAACCCTTGTTCATCTTGATCAGAGTCAGCCTGTCAGCATTTTCAGTTGACAGGCGGGTGCGTTTATCTGAAATGATTCCACCTGCGGCACTAAAAACACGCTCTGACAAAACGCTAGCGGTAGGGCAGGCCAGGACTTCCAAGGCGTAGAGAGCCAATTCATGCCACGTGTCCACCTTGGATACCCAATAATTGTAAGGCACAGAGGAATGTCGGAGTACAGTTGTTTGATCTGCAAGGTACTCCTTGAGCATCTGGGCAAACTTAGGATTTCTTGTGGCACTACCCCGCACCTCAGGGGCTGTGGTATGTGAGGGGCTGAGAAAACTGTCCCACATCTTAAAGACTGTTCCCCTACCTCTGGCGGATTGGACTTGTGCCCCTCTCAGCTGTACGCCTTGGTTGTCCACTGATTCCTGACCTATGCCGCTAGCGTTTTGTGAGGGGAATGCTTTGCCTACTTCCGTGACTATGGCCTTCCGGAACTGCTGCATTTTGGCTGACCTCTCCGCCTCGGGAATAAGAGACATAAAGTTCTCCTTGTAGTGTGGGTCTAACAGTGTTACCAACCAGTAATGATTGTCGGCCAAGATGTTCTTAACGCGAGGGTCACGAGACAGGCAGCTTACCATAAAGTCAGCCATGTGCGCCAGACTCTTAACAGCCAGTACTTCAGTATCCTGACCAACACGATGACTGAACATGCTGTCCTCCTCCTCCTCCTCCTCCTCATCTACCCTGTCCTCTGGCCAGCCACGCTGAACCGAGGATATGACTGGTGTGCATGTCATATCCTCAATTTGGCCGGAGAGTTGCTCCATGTCTTCATCCTCCTCCTCGTCATAGTCCTCCACTGCACGTTGTGATGAGACGAGGCTGGGCTGTGTGTTATCATCCACACCCACTACTGTTTCTTGCTCCAACTCATCGCGCTCCACCTGCAATGCATCATGTTTGTTTTTGAGCAGAGACCGTTTTAGAAGGCAGAGAAGCGGTATGGTGACGCTAATAATGGCGTCATCACCACTCACCATCTTGGTGGAGTCCTCAAAGTTTTGGAGGATGGTACATAGGTCGGACATCCATCTCCACTCCTCAGGTGTTATGTGTGGAGTTTGACCCATTTCCCGACGGCTTAGGTGATGCAGGTACTCAACAACTGCCCTCTTCTGCTCACATATCCTGACCAACATGTGCAGAGTTGAATTCCAACACGTAGGGACATCACACACCAGGCTGTGAGCCGGAAGATGCAAACGGCGCTGAAAGCCGGCAAGGCCGGCTGAAGCAGTAGGTGACTTTCGAAAATGTGCAGACAGGCGGCGAACTTTTACCAGCAGATCAGACAGCTCTGGGTATGACTTTAGAAACCGCTGAACCACGAGGTTGAGCACATGGGCCACGCATGGAACATGTGTCAGCTGGCTTCGCCTCAAAGCCGCCACCAGGTTCCAGCCATTGTCACACACGACCTTTCCTGGCTTTAGGTTCAGAGGTGTGAGCCAGTGATCTGCCTGCTGTTTCAGAGCTGTCCACACCTCTTCTGCATTGTGGGGTTTGTCACCTATGCAGATTAGCTTCAGCACAGCCTGTTGCCGCTTCGCCAAGGCAGTGCTGCAGTGCTTCCAGCTTGGGACTGGTGTGGAGGGTAAAGTGGATGAGGATGCGCAGGAGGAGGAGGAGGCTGAAGAGCATGACATTCCGGAGCTGTAGAGTGTGGGTGAAACCCTGACTGAGGTAGGGCCTGCAAACCTTGGTGTGGAAAGGACGTGTTCCGTCCCTCGCTCAGACTGGGTCCCAGCTTCCACAATATTAACCCAGTGTGCCGTCAACGAGATGTAGCGGCCTTGCCCACAAGCACTTGTCCACGTGTCTGTGGTTAGGTGGACTTTGGGTGAAACAGCGTTGTTCAGGGCACGTGTGATGTTTTGTGACACGTGGTTATGCAATGCGGGGACGGCACACCGGGAGAAATAGTGGCGGCTGTGGACCGAGTAACGTGGGACAGCTGCCGCCATCAGGTCGCGGAATGCTTCTGTCTCCACCAGCCTAAAAGGCAACATTTCCAGCGCAAGCAGTCGCGAAATGTTAGCATTTAGAACTGTGGCATGTGGGGCGTTGGCAGTGTATTTGCACTTGCGTTCAAAGGTTTGCTGAATGATAACTGAACGCTGCACTGGGACAAGGACGTGCTTGATGATGGTGTTATTTCTGCGTAGGCAACTGCAGGTGCAGGACCGGAGGAGGCTTGTTTGCAGGCAGCATGGACAGGGGATTGGCTCGCATGCACAACAAGCGAAGACGTAGCAGTGACATCAGCAAGCCAAGCACTGCTCCTCGACTCTGTTGTACTTCCCACAAAGTCGGGTGCTTGGCTGACATGTGCCTGATCATGCTGGTGGTGGTCAGGCTGCTAGTTTTGGTACCCCTGCTGATGCTGGCACGGCTGGTGTTGCAAATGGCCTTTTTAGAATCATCTGGAGCCAACTTAAAAAACTGCCAGACTCGGAAAGACCTAACATTTGTACAGGCACCTTGTGTCGTGTTGTTGTTCCGGGGAACGGTTGCCTGACTTCTGCCTGGAGCCACCACCCTGCTTCTTACTGCCTGTTGGGATGCTACGCCTCCCTCCCTTTGTGCACTGCTGTCCTCGCTCTGCATATCCTCCTGCCAGGTTGGGTCAGGTACTGGATCATCCACCACGTCGTCTTCCTCTTCCGCACCCTGCTCCTCCTCCTGACTTCCTGACAATTGTGTCTCATCATCGTCCACCCCTTGTTGAGACACGTTGCCAACTTCGTGAGAACGTGGCTGCTCAAATATTTGGGCATCTGTACATACGATCTCCTCATGACCCACTTCAACAGGAGCTGGCGAGAGGCCAGAATGTGCGAATGGAAACGTGAACAGCTCTTCCGAGTGTCCAAGTGTGGGATCAGTAATGTCCGAGGACGTTTACTCTGCCTGGTGGTACGAAGGAGGATCAGGTTCTGAAATGTGCGGTGCAGTATCACGGCTACTGACACTTGACCGTGTGGAAGACAGAGTGTTTGTGGTGGTGCCAATCTGACTGGAAGCATTATCCGCTATCCAACTAACAACCTGTTGACACTGTTCTTGGTTCAAGAGCGGAGTACTGCTGCGGTCCCCAAGAATTTGGGACAGGACGTGCGAGCGAGTAGATGTGGCCCTTTGTTGTGGCGAAATTAGAGCTTGCCCACGACCTCGGCCTCTGCCTGCACCACCATCACGTCCACTTCCTTGTTCGTTGCCAACGCCCTTGCGCATTTTGCAATGCAGTGCTGACGTGTATTCACTAGACTTGTGCGTTATATCCAAGTTTGTGCAAAACGCACACAAGTGCACCTGTACGCTGCCACCGACAGGCACACACGTGCGGTTTTTAAATGCAAGCACGGACGCACTAAGAACCTAACAGGTTTTTAGGAGCGACAATTACTAAGAAGTCTGACACTATCAGACACTGCTGACTGACGTGTATTATACACTAGACTTGTGCGTTATATAATAGTTTGTGCAAAACGTGCACCTGTACGCTGCCACCGACAGGCACACACGTGCGGTTTTTAAATGCAAGCACGGACGCACTAAGAACCTAACAGGTTTTAAGGAGCGACAATTACTGAGAAATCTGACACTATCAGACACTGCTGACTGACATGTATTATTCACTAGACTTGTGCGTTGTATAATAGTTTGTGCAAAACGTGCACCTGTACGCTGCCACCGACAGGCACACACGTGCGGTTTTTAAATGCAAGCACGGACGCACTAAGAACCTAATAGGTTTTTAGGAGCGACAATTACTGAGAAGTCTGACACTATCAGACACTGCTGACTGACGTGTATTATTCACTAGACTTGTGCGTTATATAATAGTTTGTGCAAAACGTGCACCTGTACGCTGCCACCGACAGGCACACACGTGCGTTTTTTAAATGCAAGCACGGACGCACTAAGAACCTAACAGGTTTTTAGGAGCGACAATTACTGAGAAGTCTGACACTATCAGACACTGCTGACTGACGTGTATTATTCACTAGACTTGTGCATTATATAATAGTTTGTGCAAAACGTGCACCTGTACGCTGCCACCGACAGGCACACACGTGCGGTTTTTAAATGCAAGCACGGACGCACTAAGAACCTAACAGGTTTTTAGGAGCGACAATTACTAAGAAGTCTGACACTATCAGACACTGCTGACTGACGTGTATTATACACTAGACTTGTGCGTTATATAATAGTTTGTGCAAAACGTGCACCTGTACGCTGCCACCGACAGGCACACACGTGCGGTTTTTAAATGCAAGCACGGACGCACTAAGAACCTAACAGGTTTTAAGGAGCGACAATTACTGAGAAATCTGACACTATCAGACACTGCTGACTGACGTGTATTATTCACTAGACTTGTGCGTTGTATAATAGTTTGTGCAAAACGTGCACCTGTACGCTGCCACCGACAGGCACACACGTGCGGTTTTTAAATGCAAGCACGGACGCACTAAGAACCTAATAGGTTTTTAGGAGCGACAATTACTGAGAAGTCTGACACTATCAGACACTGCTGACTGACGTGTATTATTCACTAGACTTGTGCGTTATATAATAGTTTGTGCAAAACGTGCACCTGTACGCTGCCACCGACAGGCACACACGTGTGTTTTTTAAATGCAAGCACGGACGCACTAAGAACCTAACAGGTTTTTAGGAGCGACAATTACTGAGAAGTCTGACACTATCAGACACTGCTGACTGACGTGTATTATTCACTAGACTTGTGCGTTATATAATAGTTTGTGCAAAACGTGCACCTGTACGCTGCCACCGACAGGCACACATGTACGGTTTTTAAATGCAAGCCCGGACGCACTAAGAACCTAACAGGTTTTTAGGAGCGACAATTACTGAGAAGTCTGACACTATCAGGACTGTTTTAGACTGTGTACACCAGCCCCAGATATGATGAAGGCTGGTATACGGTCACCACTAGGAATGGCTATATACCCTGCCTGCCTGCCTGTATACTGCTACAATAGTCCTGACAAGGACTCTTCTGGTCACTAGCCTGTATTCCGACCTGGCTATACCCTGCCTGTATACAGCAACAATAGTCCCGAGAAGGACTCTGCTACTGTACTCCGACCTGGCTATACCCTGCCTGCCTGTATACAACTAGAATAGTCCTGAGAAGGACTTAATAGTCCTGAGAAGGACTGGTCACACTGTTTGCAGCCCTGCTACAGAAATAACTATAAAGGGCCGCAAACCTTTCCCTGAAGCAGCAACACTCTCCCTGCACTGACTGTCTGGATGGCTGTGAGCAGAGCACAGCGCGCCCGCCGGTATAAAGGCTCGGTCACGCTGTGCAGGCCGGCCAATCACTGCAATTCCACAACTAACAGGGCTGTGGCATTGCAGTGGTCTGCCAGCCAATCCCTGCATGAGGACTGGCTCTCAAATGAGCGCCAACATGCAGGGATGAAGACCACGAGTACAGCACGAGTATCGCGAGATTACTCGGTCCCCGCTGAGTAGCCCGAGTACAGTGATACTCGTGTGAGTACCGAGTAGTAACAAGCATACTCACTCATCACTATTTGCTACCTACCCCGGTGTCATCCTGGGAACGGTTAAGAATGGCGTATTTTTGAATGTGCTTGATGCAAATCTAGCTGTGAAGTGTACAACTGGAGCACAACTGCTGCCACTGAAGGGGTGGGTGTGTGTGTGGCCCAATTTTTGGAAAAAAGGGAGACTCCGCTTGGAGTAACCCTTGCTTACAGTGTTTTTTAAAAGGAGCCAAGATGAACAAGTCATGGTTCAGCAAAGACTTTGCTACCTACCCCGGGGTCATCCTGGGAACGGTTAAGTATGGCGTATTTTTGAATGTGCTTGATGCAAATCTAGCTGTGAAGTGTACAACTGGGGCACAAGTGCTGCCACTGAAGGGGTGGGTGTGTGTGTGGCCCAATTTTTGGAAAAAAGGGAGACTCCGCTTGGAGTCACCTTGCGGTGTTTTACATGATTTTAGAAGGGCGTGCCATGCCTATATCTGTGTCTCCTCCTCTTTTTCCTTGTCCAGCTCTTTTGTTTTCGCATGAGTATATGTCCTGGTCACTTTCCCATGTGTTTGTGTTGTGTTGTGAGTTGTTTGTCACCTTTTGGACACCTTTGAGGGTGTTTTCTGGGTGTTTTTATGTGTTTGTGATTGCCTGCCATTGTTTCCTATGCAGTTCGAGTTCGGTTCGTCGAACGTTGGATGAACTGAACTCGAACGAGACCTCCGTTCGACGAATCGAACTCGAGCCGAACCACGACCGGTTCGCTCATCTCTAGTGAATATGTGATGAGGCTAATGAGCGGTAAGGAAGAAAAATGAGAGGCAGCGGTATGACAGCCGCACCGTGCTGTGATCTGTGAGTAGGAAGTGCTTGGAGAGAGAATCAGTGGCATAACAATGTGACATCCTCAGTTTCAGAAACCATATGTGAGTCAGAAATTCATGCAGGCATCTTCTTCAGGCTCTCCCTTTTCACTTTCATCACTTTTCTATCCATTTCAGCCTTTTCCTCAGACCCCCAGACCTCTCTGTTGGGTACAGCAGAAAATTACTCGCATTTCCCATTGTCATTGTACTCACTATTTGTAACGAATATAAGAGTATTACAAAGTACTTGTTATGAGTGTAGCGATTATGAATTTTACGATACTCTCTCATCTCTAGTTACAAGGTCTCTTTAACAATGTTATTTTGAGAAAAGCGAGGGACAGGTAACTCCTATGCTGTCCCTTATGCTAGAGGACCCTAGGCTGTCCTTTACTTATGGATTATTCATAATGGTGGAGATGCTGGAGTCCCATTCTTTTCTATCCTCCTGAGAAATTCTATTCTAATACCCACCTCACCCAGAGAGGGACAAGCCTGGAGCAAGATGGTAAACAGATAAGGACAGACAAGGGTAAACCAAACTCTGACACACTGCACACACAAAAAAAATGACAAAGAAAGAGAGAAAGCTACAAGCAGGACGGTAGCAACAAAAAAGAAACAGAGGTAAACTCCAAAACTGTACACAGCAACAGGTATCACACCAGATATCCTGGAGCACCACACCTCCCCAGACCAACTAAGATAAATTATAGCTGGCAAAGGTGGATGGATCCAGCCAGCTTATGTAGGAGGGGAACAAATGTGATTGGCTCCCCCACAGCAGGTAATCACAGGAGACTAACAAGTACGCTAACAGAGATGAATTCATGCTACCCTGCCTCTGATTTAGTACTTAGCAGATCAACATCCGAGTCTGCCTGCGTAAATCACAGATACTAGAGAAGTTATCAGGTGGAGTGTCAGAATCTGTAGTCTGAACAGAACCCGACGCCACCATGACAGTCGGCGAAGTTTATGAAAATCTCCATGTGACAGTCTCTGTCATGGAATGTAATGGAGGTAATGGGGATAATTGCTCCTGGACTGACCCTCAGGCTAGGGGGCACAAGCTATCCCTAATCCCAGAATTACATTTATGGATTAATTGTATATTCTGTAATAAAAATGTAATATTTATGGGATTCTTTTTAAATTTATCCCCAGTGTATCATTTTGTTAGGAGAACTTCATTAATTAACGTAGTAAATTAAATGGCCACTTTAAGGGAACCAATCACCAGGATTTTCATATATAACCTAAAGCCAGTGCTATACCGGCACTATAAGGCTAATTCTATACATACCATTAGTGGTCTGCTCAGATATATGGGTTTTGAAATCGAAAGAAAGTAAAGCTTATAAAATCAGCAGCTTCTTGAGTGACAGCAGCTGAGTATCAGATAATATCTAGGGAAGGTATGCATAGTTATCCCCTCCCCCTTTTTGAATTAGCATAAGTATTATACAAACAATTTACTTTGTATCTTGCAGGACCTTTGTGAGGTCATACCCATGTGATCAGAAGGGGCGGAGCCTCAGCCAAGAAAGCTGGATACAGGTCACATGGTTATGACCTCACACAGGTCCTGCAAGAGACAAAGTGAATCGTTTGTACAATACTTATACTAATTCTAACTAAGGGAGAGGATAACTATGAATTCCTACCAAAGATATTATCTGCTCCTTTGCTGCTGTCACTCAACAAGAAGCTAATTTTATAAACTTTACTTTCTTGGGTTTCAAAACCTATACATCCGAGCTGACCACTAATGGCATGTAGAGAATCAGCCTGATAGTACCAGTATAGCATTGGCTTTAGGTTATATACGAAAATCCTGGTCATTGGTTCCCTTTAAGTGGCCATTTAATTTACTATGTTAATTAAAAAAGTTCTCCTAACAAAATGATACACCGGGGACAAATTTAAAAACAATCCCAGAAATATTAAGCATTTGTTACTGAATATACTACAATTAATCCATAAATGTAGATAATTTTCCAGAAAAGCACACAAACGTACAACAAATACAGGAGTCCAAAGCTCTTTAAAAGAAGTATATCCTTTTTTTAAAGGTCTATTCTGTAAGCTCAGTAATATGAATGATAGCAAATTGAGCTTTAAGTCACCCTTCACGCAACTACCCATCTTTTGTTCCTGTCTTTTTAGATTGACTGCAGAGCTGATGTTCCATTTAGAGCACTGAGATATGTGTACGTGAGGCCTAGTTAGTGCTTGAGATGCTGAAGTGAAAACTGAAGAAAAGACTGGAAGCTGCTGCAGGTCAAATGTGGTCAGCTGAATATAGTGGCTGGTATAGTGTAGTGGTTAAGTGCACTGCCACCGCCACATGGGAGACTGGTGTTCAAATCCTGGCCCTGCCGTGTGGGAAAAAAAAAAAAAAAAAAAAAAAGTATATAAATAAAAAAAAAAATTACTATAAAGCATGGGGAAAAAACCTCTAAACAACAATAAAAATACCTACCTTCTGGTGGCTGTTATAGCGTAGTGGTTAAAAGTGCACATCCACCAGTATACTAGCAGGGGTCCTTAGGCAAGACCCCTAACACTATAAAAAAGCCTACCTCAATAAACATGAGAGTGTCATGAACAAAGAGAGTCATACCGGCTCGAACGTTGCCCGTATTAACAAGGTCCGTGTCAGATGTTGAGAAACCAGGAAAATCTGATGATAAATGGGCTGGAATAAACCATAAATGGACAAGGCAAGAGAACCTGGATCTGATAAAATTATACTACAACAGCAGACCAAATGAGAGGGGATACATAAAACGTATGAGGAAACTATAGATGGATAGAAGACCTCAATGTCCATTGACTGAGAAACAACTAGTCACCCAACGCTTCAATATCATAAAGAGAAAGCTCTTATGACAACTTGAGATAGATCAACTGCACTGCATAACCACACCACAGGAAGACCTGGAAGAACAAGATGTGCATCCCCTTGAAAATCCTGATACAATCCTGCAACTAGAGGGTACAACAGCTGATCTGAAATAGAGAAACTAAATACCATGACCTCCAGAGACTGATTGCCAAGGCTCAGCAGAGAAATACTACCAGAAAGTATGCTAGAAGACGCCAATAGATCACTCGCATCAATAACTACCACCACCATAACACAAACTAATAAACTGATCTATGCCTCAGTAATCCTTGAAATGCTTGGCTATAACAACAGAAGCATGTGCCCACCATGGAAAAGACTGGAGGCAAAAAGCAAGGTGACACGAAGAGAAGTCAGCCAACTAACAGAAGCACAGAAGGGTGTAAAGATCAAGCATAAGACCAAGCTGAACAAGTATAAAGGCCTGACTCTATCTGAAGCCCTAGAGACTGCAAAACAAAGGCTTACAGCACTGGCTGCAAGACTAGGGAGATACACTAGAGAAGCTGAGGCCAAGAGGATAAATGCCCTGTTCTCCTAAGAACCATCCAAGGTGTATTCCCAGCTACAGAGTAACAGCACAGTAGCAGCAATTCCATCGATATCAGAGACTGAACAATACTGGAGGGACATATGGGAGAAGGAAAAAAACACAGAACACTGGTGCAAAGTGGCTGCTAAATCTGAGAATGAAACACAATTACCTCCCAGAAGAAGAACCAGTCACCATCACAGAAGTAGACATCCAAAAGTGCGTCAAGAACATGAAGAGCTGGACAGCACCTGGCCCAGACATGCTCCACACCTACTGGCTAAAGAAATTGACAGCAGTACATGAATGGCTGGCAAAACAGATGAACCAACTGCTAGAAACAGGCCACCACCCAGCTTGCCTAACACAAGGAAGAACAGTGCTGATCATGAAGGACCTTTGTAAAGGAACAATTCCAACCAACTATTGCCCAATAACCTGCCTTACGACAACATGGAAACTATTGTCAGGCATTATAGCCACCAAGCTACAGAACCATATGAATCCAGCTCAGAAAGGCATTGGGAACAACACCAGAGGCTCTAAGCACCAGCTGCAAGAGCAGCCACTCAAGACTCAAGATCCATACAGACCAATCTCAGCACAGCCTGGATTGACTATAGGAAAGCTTATGACTCAATGCCACACACGTGGATCTGTAAATGCTTGGCTCCTCTAAAATGTCAATAAGAAATTCAGAATCTTCCTCAGGAACTCAATGGGGCTATGAAGGACAACACTGGAAGTTAACTCAAGGCAACTAGCACAAGTGTCCATCAAATGTGGTACATACCAAGGTGATGCACTATCCCCATTGCTGTTCTGCATAGGCTTGAACCCCCTCAGTCAGATAATAACAGTCTGGATATAGATACAAGTTCAAGAGTGGAAGCACCATCAGCCACCTACTCTACATGGATGACATCAAGCTGTTTGCAAAAAATGAACGAGACATCAGTAGTTCACTGATCCACCTTACCAGGATATACAGCGAAGGCATTGGGATGTCCTTCGGACTGGAGAAGTGTAGCCGGCTAGTCATAAACAGAGGCAAGGTAGTAAAGACTGATGGAGTAGAACTACCGGCAGGGCACATAGCAGATGTACAAACCTGCTACAAGTACCTTGGCATCCCACAGGGATACAGTAATCATGATGAGGAGGCAAGGAAGGAAAGCAGCAACATCCAAATACCATCAAAGGGTAAGACAGGTCATAAAGAGCCAGCTCAATGGGAAGAATAAGATCCGTGCCATCAATACATACGCTCTGCCAGTTATCAGATACCCTGCTGGCATATTGTGCTGGCCAAAAGAAGAAATGGAAGCTGCAGATGTGAAGACCCGGAAGATCCTCACAATGCATGGTGGTCTCCACCCCAAGCCAAACACCCAAAGATTGTATACCAACAGAAAGGAGGGTGGTCGAGGCTTGATAGGTGTCCAAGCCACCATCATGGATGAAACAAGAAGTATCCAGGAATACATCAGAAAAATGGCACCAAAAGAATAGATGCTGAAGGAGAGCCTAAAGCCTGCTTTACATGTTACAATTCTGCATACGATATCGTATGCGATCGTAACCGCCCCCATCGTATGTGCGGCACGTTCAATTTTGTTGAATGTGCCGCACAAACGATTAACCCCCGTCACACGTACTTACCCGTCCATACGACCTCGATGTGGGTGGCGAACGTCCACTTCCTGGAGTGGGAGGGACGTTCGGCGTCACAGCGACGTCACGTGGCAGCCGGCCAATAGAAGCAGAGGGGTGGAGATGAGCTGGACGTAAACATCCCGCCCACCTCTTTCCTTCTGCATTGCTGGCCGGGAGCCGCAGGACGCAGGTAAGATCTGTTCATCGTTCCCAGGATGTCACACACTGCGATGTGTGCTACCCAGGGTACGATGAACAACCTGACGTTCAATTCATGAGGAATGAATGACGTGCGTGTGATGAACATTTTATCGTTCATTCGCAATCGCACGTAGCTGTTACACACTACAATGTACCTTACGATGCCGGATGTGCCTCACTTACGACGTGACCCCGCCGACACATCGTAAGATATATTGTAGTGTGTAAAGCTGGCTTAAGACAGCAACAACAACAGTCCAGGAAGGAAGAACAAGAACATGAAGTGCCATGGCAAGACAAGCCACTGCATGGGATGTACCATAGACAGATAATGGAGGTGGCTGACATGAAGAAATCCTACCAATGGCTGGAGAATGCTGGACTCCAGGACAGCACAGCGGCACTAATCATAGCAGTACAAGAGCAGGTGCTAAGTACCAGATCCATAGAAGCAGGGATCTACCACACAAGACAAGACCCAAGATGTAGACTATGTAAAGAAACCATGGAAACAATCCAACATATAGTGGCAGGATGCAAAATGCAAGCAGAAACAGCGTACACCGAACACCACAACCAAGTTGCGGGAATTGTATACAGGAATATCTGTACAGCGTATGGCTAAGTCCCCCTATGTCCAGGTGGGAGACCCCAGAAAAAGTGGTGGAGAATGAAAGGGCTAAAATCCTGTGGGACTTCAAGTTCCAGATGGATAAGCAAGTGGTAGCTAACCAACCAGATATCGTGATAGTAGACAAGGATCAGAAGACAGCAATGATAATAGATGTGGCAGCGCCTAATGACAGTAACATCAGAAAGAAGGAATATGAGAAGCTGGAGAAATACTAGGGCCTTAAAGAACAACTGGAGAAGATGTGGAAGGTGAAGGTAATGTGTAGCCCCTCCACTGTTGTGTCGGTGCATTACCTTCAGGGACTCCACGCAGCTGGATCTTGTCACAGGTAGGAAACCTTCTTTTAGGATTGTCGTGACGCCACTCTCAGAATTGCGGTCAGTGGGGACCGCCACTGCAGATTAAGGGATGCCTGGGGCTGATGGTGGGTGCAGTCAGTTGTAATAGCCTCCTGAGAGTGAGGCAAGCCCCAGGGCCCTGTGTAGGTGTGTGAAACCACAAGGCGCAGAATAACTCAACACAAGCAGAATGTCTTTCAGGGGTTTTACTCACATTAGGTGGCAGGGTGAGTAACCCGGGCGTAGCTGGGATGAACCAGGCTGGAACCAGGTGTCCTTCAGGCTGACTGATGAGGGTGGCTACTGACTCGCCTTCCTTAGCCCTCTGTTGTTTGTGGTAACCCCGACTTTCAGTCCCTATGGGGGTCACCCAGGGAAGTTGCTGCTCCCCTCGTTTCGGCCCGTTTGCTTGTAGCCTGGACCAGGTCACTCCGGCTGCTTGCCTCCTGTGAACTATGGGTCCTCGTTTTGCTACGTGGCTGCGGACTCTGTGGTGTTGTCTTGGGGGTGTAAAGTGCCCCCTCAAGCAGGTTTGGCAAGGGAAAGGTGAATCTATCCCTGCACTGGGACCTGTTACCCCTGCGGGCCTGGTACCACCCTGACAGTCTCCTTACTTTCCACTCCGTTGCTCTCTCTTTAGCTGTGTGTGGATTTCGGGCAGCAATGCCAGGTGACCGTTCTCCCCCGTCAGTAGTCACTGCGCGTACGTTGTCAGAATTGTGTAGAGCTACAGGGTCTGCTTCTGCTCTCCCTGAACTTCACCACTCAACTGCCTGGCTCACTGTTCCCTCCTCTCCTGTTCTTGCCTACGTCACCTAGCAACCAGGCTCTCTACCACACCCCTTGAATGGAGATGGAGGCTTCGCCCCCTCCTGGGATCCCCAGGGGTCCTCCCAAAGGTACATGTGTGAGACCTGATCACTATGCGCCTGTGTAGTCACACCTCGGTCAGCCTTCTGGATTACCTGTTTTGTACTGTCCCCAGCATGGGTGCAGTACTCAGTGGTGCCTGACCAGGTCAGGGGCGCCACAGTAACAGTGATTCCAGTGATGATAGGAGCACTTGGAGCAGTGACCCCTAAGTTGGAAAAATGGCTGCAACAGATTCCAGGAGCAACATCTGAGCTCTCTGTCCAGAAAAGCGCAGTGCTGGGAACAACTAAGATCCTGCGCAGAACCCTCAAACTCCCAGGCCTCTGGTAGAGGACCCGAGAATGAGGAAGGACAAATAACCACCCACAGTGGGTGAGAAGGTTGTTTTTTTTTATACAGTATATTTATTTTTTAAATGTTTTACCCACAATCAATATAAATGTGTTTGCGTTGTGTGGATTGCCTGGTAGCATCTCTTGTATCATAGAATCTACTATAAGAAAAAGCAAGCTGACAGAGGCAGTGAGATTCTCACAACAATGTTCTGCTGGAAATCTATGAGGCTGGAACTCTTGAGGATGTTACTTTGATATTTGCCACCTACCTAACCATTATTGCAAACCAAGTAAATCCCTTGTACTCTTAATGAAGCAGAGCTGTTTTGTGACACAAAGGAGGGATAAAACAATATTCTCCTTGCTAATTTGTTCTACTAATCCTTAAACAACTTTTGCCATTGATAGTCAATGCTATCCAAGAATCCATATTCTCAGAAGCACCTTGTACTATGCCAGGACTATGCTCTTGATACTGGCAATTTTAGCAACAATAGAATACATAGGTCCATAAAAAAACGTTTTCAATAATAACAGCCTGGGGCATAAGTCGACCTCATAGGTTGCCCACCTGCTGTTGTCATGCTGTATGATGGAACACACTGCCCTGCACCTTGATAAGTTTTGCCAAAGCTTCGTCCTGGAGGACGAAGCTTTGGCGAAACACCTCGAGGAGCACGAAGCTTTGGCGAAACGTGTCGAGGTGCAGGGCAGTGTGTTCTATCATACAGCATGGCCCCAGGCTGTTATTATTGAGAACGTTTTTTTCAATCCTTTAAAATATCAACTATGGGGGAAGTGCATATATGCTACATAAATAACTTATAAGAAATAATTGCACTATGCTAAGCACTTTATTAAATGGGTCACATTAATATACACATTATCATTATCGAGTTTAAATGTATTAGAACTTTTCTTTATCGAATACAACCCCTACATACAAATAGGATTGTTTTAAATCGTGTTTAACTTGTATCTGGATCACACTGCCCTGTGATGCTGTTTCTCTATACCTTTTATGCATTGGTTTTAATCTTGCACCTTTTTTCTTGCACTGTGTGACACCAATATAATTGTTACCAATAAATATTAGTTTTTTTCATAATATGTTGTCCAATCTGATTAATATTGTATAATAAGTTTGACAATAGGTCAATTGGAGGTACAATCTTGATACTGACAAATAAAGGGTAAACCAGGGGATTTCAGAGACAAATTAGAGCCACCTGGAAAGTATAACAGGAAATGTCCTTCTCATGATCATTTGAACACCATGCTTATGGGCTCTCAATTGAAAAAAGGAGCGTTGGCTACAGTGACTTTAATGGGGTTGTCCACTACTCAGACAACCCCTTCTCAATAACAATATTTGACCCTGTTAATATAAAAACACATTTTCACCTCCATCGCTGTTGCCATTCCAGTGATGTCAGGAATCTCAGGATCTCAGGACTCAGGATCTCAGGACCCCATGACATTGTTACATCATGTGAGCCAAGCACCCAATCAGCGTCGGCTTCACTATCCCCGCCTTCAGACATATCAAACTGCAATAGGAAGTGACTTCATCATATACAGTATAAAAACTTCTATGTAAAATTCTTGCAAAAGGTAAATGTATATAATTTGTTCCTAATATGAAGGAAAAAAATGCAAAAAAAAAGTAAGCACTCCAATTTCACCAATGAATAGCTTTGGGTAATTACTCCAACTTAGCAAGGACTTCTGAAAATCTTCTCTATATTGTTTTGCCCTGCTAATTTTTTCTGCATTCTCTGATTTGCCATTACAGCATAATTTCCACATTGTAGCTTCAAGAGGCTGATTTCTCATCGACACAATTTTTTCCCGGCCAATGATTCAGTTAGCCGTACACAAAGGTATAATCAGAGGCTGTACAGAGCTGTACTTGAGTGGGTGGAGGAAGATGAAATTGATATTAGATCTTCAAAAAGGTGAATTCACTTAGTAGAGCCATTAATAGACAAAATCAATTATTTCCTTGATCTATCAAATACTTTTTTAGTGCCTAAATTATTGAATGAAATAAAATAGTATAGTAGAAATTGTTAGTATTTTAAAACTACTTATTCTGTATTTTACTATATGATTCATTGATGTAGAAGTAAGAAATAAAGGTCATTTTTTCTGTAGTTAGTAAAGAGCATCACTGAGTCATACTCTATGACCTTTTAGTCAATATAACATGTGTCAATAACCTTTCCTACAGAATACGATATCCAAATATCACTTTTACAGGGGGTAATAAGGTGTTAATGATCCGGAGAGGAATAATAAGCATTAGAAAGCCATGATGGGAATAATAACTAACAGCTATCCTGCTAGTTGACATTCTACATTGTATAAGTGTTATATTGATGTCTTTCTAATATCCTGGAACTTTCCTTACATTTGATGTCTATATAGCTTAAGGTGGTGCTTTAACCCCTTAACGAATGATGACATATATTTACATCATCGTTTGTGTCCCTGCCTTTGATGTGTGTTGAGCCCGGATCTTTCCCTTACTTGATGGTAGATTTACTGAGCCACCATGTGCCTCTAACAGCCGGGAGTGGATCTAAGATCCCCAATGCCAGGCTAAAGAATCTGAATTTCTAGCATGCCCTCATCATAGTCAAGCACAAAATCTAAGGGAGCATGCACACAATCAGGATTAGTAGCATTTTGGATAATGTGTATTTTCACAGTGTCTAAAACGCTGTACAGTGGTTGGGATTGATAGAAATCTTCTGCCCATGTGCTTTTTTTCAATGTAAACTGACTTGTGATGTGGGTTTCCTTTCTGCAGCATGTCAATTTCTCATGCAGAGAATCTGCAGTCTCCTGCACTGGAGAACGCAGAGGACACAGCAAAAATACACTGTGTCCAGTATGCAATATCATGGGCACATATCCTTATAGTTTCATAGTTTTGAAGTTTGAAGGTAGATTTAAGTCCATTGAGTTCAACAAATAGCCTAACATGTTGGTCCAGAGGAAGGAAAAAACCCCATTGGGCAGATTCATATTCATAATAGGAGAACAATTCCACATGTTAAATTACTTAATCTAGTGTCCATAACCTGTAACATTATATTTTGCAAGAAAAGCATCCAGGCCTCTCTTGATTTTGAATTAATGAATATAACATCAGGTAGCAGAGAGTTCCGTTATTTCACTGCTCTTGCAGTAAAGAATCTCACAATTTGAAATATACCAGCTTTGCTACATCCTTTACTAAGTATTTAGCAATTGGTAGCAGGTCTAATAGTGCAGTAGATCAGTAATTGCTGAGAAGTAGAGATGAGCCACCCCCCTAGCGTTCGAGTTCGGTTTGGTTCGCCGAATGGAGGCTCCGTTCGACGAATGTTCGACGAACCGTTCGACGAACCGTTCGATGAACCACTCGAACCCCATTGAAAACAATGGGAGGTAAACACAAACTCATAAAAACACATTATACATGTACACATACAGTTAATGAGCATTTCCATAACACTTACAGGTCCCCGCGACGCGTCCTGCACTCTGTCTCCCGCCGCTTTTCCTTCCGATAATCACTGCATCCTCCTGGTAACCAGCACTTACGATAGGACCTATCGTGACGTCAAAATAGCATGTGACCAGTCACGTGTCTACTATCTCATTGGCCACAGTGTGGTCACATAGCTAGACGTCATGCTAGGTCCTGTCAGTGCATCTCTCCGGTATGCGGTGATCGTTCCAGCATCTCCGTGTACCAGGGAAATGCTCTGGCACATGGTCGACTCACCGTTCATGCATGTGGGCGCTCTTTACAGAGTCAGCCACATGCAAGGACTGGATGCCACACCCGGTGAATAACAGAGATCACCGTTGCTATAGCAACCTGCCTGTCAGCGGTGACGTCACCGCTTACAGCACGCAGCTTCTGCTCACTCACTGAGTGATTAGACTGCACGGGAAGCAGTAGTGTCTTCCTCCCATGCTGTGCTATCTGATGTAGCAGAGCTGCATGGGTTGAAGGAGAAAGAAGACAGAAGAGCAGGATCGTGGAGGGCTGACAGGGAGTAATAAACATGGAGTCTCTAAGTGTGTCTGTGTATTTATTTCTATTAAAGTATTTTTTCTCTGTGTGGTGTCTTTTTTTAACCCTTTATTGGAGATTCTTAATGGCTGGGTCAAACTTGCCTGACATTAAGAATCTCTGGCTTAATACTAGCTAGTAAAACAAAGCTAGTATTAACTCATTATTACCCAGCAAGCCACCCGGCTTCAGAGCTACTGGAAGATTTGGATACAGCGCCAGATGATGGCGCTTCTATGAAAGCACCATTTTGTGGGGCGGCTGTAAACTGCCATTTTGCAGCAGGGGGGCCCAGAAAGCTCGGGCTAACCTGTGCTGCGGATTCCAATCCCCAGCTGCCTAGTTGTACCTGGCTGGACACAAAAATGGGGCGAAGCTCATGTCGATTTTTTTTTAATCATTTCATGAGATTCATGAAATAATTAAAAAAAGGGCTTGCCTATTTTTTTAAATCCCAGCCGGGTACAAATAGGCAGCTGGGGGTTGGGGGCAGCCGTACCTGCCTGCTGTACCTGGCTAGCATACAAAAATATGGCGAAGCCCACGTCATTTTTTTGGGGGGCAAAAAACTCCTGCATGCAGTCCTGGATTGAGTATGCTGAGCCTTGTAGTTCTGCAGCTGCTGTCTGCTCTTCTCCATACAGACAGACAGCAGCTGCAGAACTACAAGGCTCAGCATACTCCATCTAGGACTGTATGCAGGAGTTTTTTGCCCCCCAAAAAAATTACGTGGTCATCGCCATGTTTTTGTATGCTAGCCAGGTACAGAAGGCAGCTACGGGCTGCTCCCAACCCCCAGCTGCCTATTTGTACCCGGCTGGGAACCAAAAATATAGACAAGAAAGCTGTGGAAAAAAAGCGCATATAGGGTCTTACCACAGTATATAAGGGGTGGGAGGAGGGTGAAACTACTCACCAGATATCATTGTGAAAGTCACAACAACTGTAGTCGCATGTAGAATCTGATCAAAGGCTGCAGCCACCCGAAACGGCAGATAACAGAGAGCAAGAGAGAGGGGTGTTTGATACTGCGCCAAAAGATCACTGGAACAGATGTTTAGATTAATGTATCTTTATTTCATCCAGGTCTACGCGTTTCAGGAGCCACTGCCCCCTTCCTCAGGATCGTCAGGAAAGATAAACATCAAATCTGTCCTGGTGGACACCAGCATACAGATAAATAGACCTATATTAGACATGGCCACCATGAATTTCTAGTACAGATAAAAAAAAACACAACACACAGAAAAATATTTTTATTAGAAATAAAACACAACACAATTAGTGACCTAATATTTTCTGAAATAAAGAAACCCTCTCCGCAGTAATCCTGGGTCAAAGGTCCCGCGCCGTCCAATCCGGATCTAATATCATCTGATCAGTTTGCTGGAAGGCAAAGCGATCAGATGATGTGTTGGGTTCAAGGGCCTGAATCACATGACACATATCACATGATAATCACATGAGACATAAAAGACTTTTATACAATCAGCTGATGGATCAGTGCAAAAAAAAAATACACACTTCTGTGCAGACTCCTGTCCGACAGCAGGAGCTGATAGTTTAGAAGACCGGGCGGTAAAAAGACGGCCTCACCGCTCGACTTATAGTGTCAGCTGATTCCGTCAGGTGACCGAATCAGCTGATAATCGCTAGGTCTGAGAGAGAGAGAGAAAGAAGAGAGAGAGAAGATAGAGAAAGGTGAGAAAAGACAGAGAGAAAAGAGAAGAGAGAGAGGGAGAGAGAGAGAGAAGAGAGAGAAAGAACAGGGGAGAAGAGAGAGAGAGGAGAGAGAGAAGAGAGAGGAGAGAGAGAAGAGAGAGAGGAGAGAGAGAAAAGAGAGAGAGGAGAGAGAGAGTGAGAAAAGAGAGAGTGGAGGGAGAAGAGAGAGAGGAGAGAGAGGGAAGAGAGAGGAGAGTGAGAGGAGAGAGGAGAGAGGAAAGAGGTGGGAGAGAGAGAGAGAGAGGGAAAAAGAGAAAAAGAGAGAGAGAAATAGAGAGAAAAAGAGAGAGAGAGAAAGAGAGAGAGAAAGAGAGAGAAAAAGAGAGAGAGAAAAAGAGAGAGAGAGGGAGAGAGAGAGAAAGAGAGAGAAAAAGAGAGAGAGAAAAAGAGAGAGAGAGGGAGAGAGAGAGAAAAGAGAGCAAAGAGAGAGAGGAGAGAGAGAGAGGGAAAAATAAAAAGAGAGACTTAGAAAAAGAGAGAGAGAGAAAGAGAGAGAAAAAGAGAGAGAGAAAGAGAGAGAGAGAGAAAGAGAGAACAAGAGAGAGAGGGAGAGAGAGGGGAAAAGAGAAAAAGAGAGAGAGAGAGAAAGAGAGAGAGAGCGAGAGAGGGAGAAAGAGAGAAAAGAGAGAAGAGAGAGACGAGAGAAAAATTCAGCCTCATTCTGTGAACTGCTCCGATTTTTGAGGTGTGTCCCGCGGCTCACAGCTGTTGTCCGGCTCTTCTCCACAGTGCATAATTAAATTAAATTCTAATTATAAATATATAATAATAATTATAATTTAAAAATAAATTAAATTCTTTACCGGCGGCTGAGACTTGAACTCGTAAACTAATGCTTCTTAGGCAGTAGCTCTACCCATTGAGCCACTGACTCTAAGAAGAAGCATAGGTAAATTTGGTAATCTTTATCTCTATACTGCAGGAGATAATGTAGAAGCAGATTGTTCAGCTGCAATGATGGATGGATGGGAGGATGGGCAGGCAAACACCGGCAGTACCGCACTCATCAGCGCACACACGCAGGCAACCCCCATCATCCTCCCCTCAGTGCCTAATTAAATTAATTTATAATTATAAATAAATAATAATAATTATAATTTAAAAATAAATTAAATTCTTTCCCGGGACTAGAACTCATGAATCAATGCTTCTTAGGTGAGTGCTCTAACCATTCAGTCACCGGCTCTAATGAAAAACATAGGCAGATTTGGTAATCTTGACGTCTGCATTGCAGACTGAAGTCTCTGGTGACTTCAGGTGCTAAGTGAAGAGGACACAGAGCGATCATGTTCTACGGTGCTCCTGCATCTTCATGTAGCAGAGCTGACAGTGTCGTGTGGATTATGTCGGACCTGGAGGGGTATTTGGGGATTTTAATAAAATGGTGAAAGAGGGTTTTTTTTGTCTTTTATTCCAAATAAAGGATTTTTCGTTGTGTGTTTCTTTACTTTCACTTACAGTTTAATCATGGAAGGTATCTCGGGGAGACGCCTGGCATGATTAACTCACTATTACCCCGATTGCCACTGCACCAGGGCAATTCGGGATGAGCTGGGTAGAGTCCCGGGACTGCCGCATCTAATGGATGCGGCAACTCCGGGCAGCTGCTGGGTGATATTGTTAGGGTGGTGGGCTCCCCATGACGTGGTGCTCTCCATCCTGACAATACCAGCCTCCAGCCGTGTGGCTTTAGCCTGGTTGGTATCAAATATGGGGGGAACCGCATTTTTTATTTTTTTTTATTATTTATTTATTTATTTTACTGCACGATATAGAGCTGCCCACTGGCGGCTGTGATTGGTTGCAGTGAGACACCTTTCACTCATCGTGGGGGCGTGTCTGACTGCAACCAATCATGGGCGCGGGTGGGTGGGGAAGGCACGGAATAACTAATTGAATAATGAAGCAGCAGCCATTTTCAAAAGAGGAAAAGCCGTTGGAGATTTGTGACAGCCATGCAGCGGGACGCCTGTGATTGGTGAGTAGGAAAGAGAGAGGGATTGAGCTGGGGACGCAGGACGCATGCAGATAGCAACGTGTGCACATAGCCTTACTGTGAAAAGCCACGCTTTTGGAGCTCGAACCGTTCTCGAACCTAACTCGAACTTCCGAACTTTTAGCAAATCGTTCTAGTTCGTCGAATGACTCAAACATCCCCAAAAATCACTCAAACATGAAATTGGCGAACCTCGAACATCGCTCATCTCTACTGAGAGGATGAAGTGACTGTGCTAGTTTAGTTGAAAGGATGAAATTTCATGCTTTCAAATGGTTTAAACCCAGTATATTTGTGATGCCCCTGGACTATCAGGTCCTCACAGGATATTGCACGCTCTTTTCCCTTAGTGCGGTATTCAAATCCCTCATGGTTCTGGATCCTCATCTTACAGTGCTGCCTCCAACAGCAAATCAAATCCTAGGAACACCCTACACCACACCCACCAGACACACCAGTGGGCAGCTTGAGCGGAATAGGGTCACCCACCTAGGGGTCAAGAGTAGTGGAGGAAGCAGGGAGCGGTGGCTCCCGAGATTAACTGTCTAGGTTGCAGGCGGTGTCTGGGCCTAGAGGAGTCCCCCGGTCGCAGGGAATTGAGGCGAGGTTCCTAGGACCTGTCAAGAGGACGGTCAGCAGCTTGGTCCTATCTCCGGTCTGGAACCGAAGGCAAGGCGGGGTTCACGAACCCTAGGTCGGGGAGAAGCTTCAAGCAACCCAGCAATTTACCTGCGGAGAGCGGTGCCTTTATGGACTGTTCCCACTAGCTCCAGAATCGGGGCACAAGCGCAATGAGGGGGATAGGGCCTTCCAGATGCGCAGCCCACAAGATCCCAAAGCGTGAGCCCTGAGAGCAAGCTACCACACTTAGCGACAGTGGGGAGTGAGGCCCGGCAAGTTCCAAGCTACCGGGCCACTTGAGTAAATCTCAACTTTGTGCCAGGAGGCAAGTCACAGCACACCAGGAAGCACTGCAGGGGACGGGACCCGGATGAGCTCCCCGAGAGAGGCAGCATCACTTAGAGACTTGGTTTACCCGGTTGTCAGCATTTGCTTATTGGCTGGGTGAGTACATGAGTGATCTCCCTGTCACAGCACCCCATATCATCCTCCAGAGTCCCGGGGCCTACCCCTACCTGTGGGGCGTAATACCACCTTGCTGCCCCAATCCATCACCCCGGGTACTCCTAACCACGGCAGCGGCGGTACTCCCAATTACCGCACACCACGGTGGCGTCACAAACTATCATCCCCCTGTAAATATCCCCTTTTGCTTTATAGTGTGGACCAGAGCCCCGAGGTCCGGAGACCCTCGAGCCACGAATGGACATTGCCCATGGATCCGAGCGGTTCGATCCGCTGCTGGGGTGGCAGATATTCTACTAGACCTTGCTGTGCCAAACCTCTCTAGGATAGTCACCACCAAACCTTTCTGCAATCCCTGGGCTTAAACATATTAACGTCATGTACAGTGACACATGAAGCACTTACAGGTCTATATTTCGGTTCTATGTTTAGTTTAAAGGGATTCTTGCTTCATCCTTATTTTAACAAGTGTGTTATATCATGCTCCCAACACCTGTATTTAAAGAAAAGGAACAAACCCTTGAAGTCTGTAGTGATGTCTGTTTTGAAACCAATAAAATTGTTTATGCCGCGAGATATATTATTACACTGGGTGATATTCAGGATCAGTAATGCAAGTAAAGTGGAACCTTGGATTAAGAGAAACTTGGTTTGAGAGCATTTTGCAAGACAAGCAAAGCTTTTTACAAATGTGTAACTTGGTTTAAGAGCAATGCTTTGAAAGAAGAGCAAATTCTCACTGTGCACACTTCCGGTTCTGTCCTATCACCTCTCTCTGACCCGCTGTGGAGGTAACTTTCTGTACATATGTACTGTATACAGTATGCCATTGTACAGTACAGTATATACTATACAGCATGTCTATCAATTTGCATTTGTGGATATAGTATTGTACTTTCTTATTGATAACCAATACGGCACATTGCTTATACTGTACCTCTCGCACACCAACAATTTTATTGTTTTTTACTGTACAGTATTTTGTATTAGTGTACTGTAATAATTTTATATGACTACAGTAAATTATTTTGTATTACTGTAATAAGTTTGTTTAAATACAGTAAATATTTTTGGGTTGTGGAATGAATTGTCCGCGTTTCAATTATTTCTTATGGGAAAATTCACTTTGATATAAGAGCAACTTGGTTTAAGAGCACAGTCCCAGAACCAATTATGCTCATAATCCAAGGTTCCCCTGTATAAGTATATTAAGCTTAGCAGTAATAACTAGCAGTGGCTTTGAAACGCGTCAGCTGATAACATTTCCTATGGGACTTATTCTCCATTTTTGACACTGTTGATACGGAACATCTTGTTGTGGATTTTACAGAAGAGAAATAAACTTTTTCGTGTTTGTTCTGATTCTCCTTGGATTGTGTCCTATGCTGTGGATTTATGATGCCGTGTAAAGGTGGTGCATGTGAGCTGATTAATTAGTATAGAAAGTATAATTATCCAATATTATGTAAATTATCCCTTAGAAGTTTTACTATATATTGTCCTGTGTTTACCGTAGAGCAAATATGATGCTTTATCCACTAGAAGTATGTACTCACCTAGATGTATTGTCCAGCAAGGAACATCTACTAAACAATGAATGATATATTAAGTCATCATGCTAATAAAATAATACATCACTGGGTAATTGCGTTCAGGGAGCTTGGAAATAGGAGAGAAAGTTCTGCTGTAGTATAACCAAAAAATGTATTTTTGTAGATAATTAGCATTTGAGTGGTAAGTAAATGGAGAGTGGTTGACCGCAGCTCTAATATGTACTTTTTCAGTTATGATTAGTACTTCTTATTATACCTGGTTCTAATGCTATCCCAGTAATAATCCTCTTATTTCTGCTTTGTGTTAGGAGATAATCTTTGTAGAACTAACTAGGTGAGTCATTATTATGAGAGCACTCATGAAAAGACTATAAAACATCTCATGCAAAAAAGAGCAAGCAGGGGTGTTAATAAAGCACTGCGCTCTACGCTTTGACGTATAATAGAATCACATAGATGCTATCCGCCTGGTGCAGAGAAGGTTAAAGTAAATGGACCTGTTGGATCTGAACTCTCATAAGGATTTATGCTTCTTTTTCTCTTTCATTTTCTTGTCTGTATGTGATCGGGAGGCTAAAATGCCTATTTTTGAGAAACCAAAGCGAAGTGGTGCATCTAAATTTATAGTTATAGTCAAACTCCAAATGTCTCCATGGTGACTAATGCACATCTGTAGCCCGCACACTTAATTCTGCACAGGCACCGGGAGCCGAGAGCTAGCTTTTCTCTCAATGTGTCAGGAGACTTGGATATTTATTTTTGATAAACCTTTTACATATTTTGCAAAGGACTGTTTTTGCAAAATATACTGATATCTTTGAAACTACCGATATTTAGTTTAATACACATTTCTTCCAAAGGTAAAAAAGAGGAAAATTGTGCAAGTTACTGAAAGTATATTACTCAAGTCCATTTTCTATACAAAAAACCCCAATTCATCACTGCTTTTTCTCCAGTTCTCCGGAGTAATTTGTTCTTTAATAGTGGTTTTAGTATTGGCACCTTTTTCTCTAGATATTTTGCATTTCCTTTTAAGTCTTTTTTTCTCTCTGAACAACATTGCCTACCCAAATGTTATAGACAGATTCATGAAATACATCATTAAGTAAATATATTTTGGGGTGTATCTCACTCCAGTTCCCCCCCAGAGTAATTTGGTGTATTTTTGTGATTTTTTTTTTTTAAGGATTTGCAACTTTTACTGAACTGTAAAATTTGAGGATTGTACTGAACACCGGGTGTTCGGGTCTTCGACTTGAACACAGACTTTAAAAAAAAGTCTCTGTCTGAGTTAAGGTGCTGTTCATATGCTAACCACTCAATCGAGCATCGCTGTGCTCAGGTACGGTCAGTGCTCGGCTCGTGAGAGCCGCTTGCAATCTGTGAATGGCCCTAACTAGGGGTAAAAACAGTATTTTTTGAGTGTAAAAAAACCCCCTTCTTCCTTCCCTCCCTGCTCTGCAACTTCTCTGTTTACGTCTGGGTGTATGTGACTGAAGAGCTGAACTGCTCAATTATTGACTTCCATTATACTCGTTTCTTGAGCCAAGCCCATTAGTTCTTGACTTAGGCCGGAGTCACACTTGTGAGTGTCTCACACGTATCTCGCACGAGTCTCACATCGCATCACCTGCCTCGGACTCACACTCTCTTGACAGGAGCGGATCAGTTCCATGTATCTCTATGCAGCTCAGACGCTCCTGTCCAGAGAGTGCGGGGCCGTGACGGGTGATGCAACGCGAGACTCTCGTGAGTTACACACGAGGCACTTACAAGTGTTACTTTTGCCTTATATAGGGTTTGGGCTCTGGGATCACGTTAAAGTCAAGTCCAGGTCCTGTTCAGCAGAACCCAGCAAACCCAAACTACCATGGGTTCTTTCACCTCTAATGCTAAAAAAAATCACAAAAACTTGATAAAGACAAGAAACAGAACATTTCTTTATTTCTGATCCATTTCTTGAACCAATTGCACAGTTTCGAAGTATTTAGCACTAAAAGATTGAATACAACACACAAAAGAAAAAGCTTATTCTTTTGCTAATGAAAAATCAAGTTATTTTTACATTTTGTGTATGGCTTTCTCACAGGGGTCAGGATCTATATTTGTGATAAGCAAAAATGGATATCTCGTGTTTAAATTCAGAGGATTAACCCATTAACAACTGCCAATACACCTTTTAATGATGGTCATTAAGAGAAATTATTCCTCCACGCCGCTTTTTAACACACACGTAATATATTTTTTATTCCATTTTGGATTTCTTACAGTGAATCACCTGAAGAATAAATACATTTCTTGAATGTGGTTTTGAGTACTTTGAGGGGTGCAGTTTTTAGATTGGTGTCACTTTTGGGTATTTTCTGTCATATAGGCCTCTCAAAGTCACTTCAAATGTGATGTGGTCCTTAAAAAATGGTTTTCTAAATTTTGTTGGAAAAATGAGAAATTGCTGCCAAGCTTATAAACCTTCTAAGTTCCTAACACAAAAAAAGTGTATTAAAAGTGGAGCTGATGTAAAATAGACATGGGGAAATGTTATTTATTAGCTGCTTTTTTTGGTGACATAACTCTCTGGTTTAACCCCTTCATGACCAAGGATTTGCTGGTACGTCCTTGGCCAGGTCTGTCCCATTTCCGCAGGAGCTTTAGAGCTCCTGCGGCAAGCTTGTGGTATGCCCCGAACATGTCTTCTTATCTGATCTGTTGGACTAACAGACGCTGGTGGATCAGAGATCCACTGGCATCTTTTAACCCCTTAGATTGCATTGTCAAAATCAGACAGCAGTGTTCCAGGGATGTTCACTTACTGAGCTGCTTTGTATAGTTTTGATAAAATTACTGATTAATCAGCAGTAGATTATCATTAGAGGACTACTTGGTGTGCTGCCAGATAGTCCAACATATTCATAAGCTTTGTATAACTGCTATATCTGCAGCAGAGAAAACATTAATTGTATCAAAATGACAGCAAACAGCTCAGTAAGTGACACATTGCTGGAATCAGGGTCTCTGTCTACACTATGCTGCTCTCAGATGAGATAACAAAAGCCTGATGACAGATTCCCTTTAAAACAAGAATGCCACGGAGACACCATCACATGTTTCTCAACGCTGGCAAGAAACTAGCCAGGTCTTTCACTGGGAAGGAACAACCACAAGAAGAGCAGTCTCCAGTCAAGGAAACCGCCTATACCAAAACATGGTATCCATCCACAGACAGCTGTTTCGGGGTATTTGACCCTCATCAGTGTGGAGTAGGAAACTGGCTAGTGGGAGCAATGCCTAGTAGAAGACCACATAGGTACAGGTGGTTGACCTCGGGGAGATCAACATCCAACACCGCGGAGACACCATCACGTGTTTCTCAACGCAGTGACACTAGAACAAGGCCCCCTGGGAAAATATGCAAAACAAGAATGCCAGGAAACACCATCACGCAAGAAACTAGCCATGTCTTTCACCGGGAAGGAACAACCACGGGAAGGGCAGTCTCCAGTCAAGGAAACCGCTTATACCAAAATATGGTATCCATACACAGACAGCTGTTTCGGGGTATTTGCCCAAGTTTCCTACTCCACACCATTTGTTTCACAAATAAATGCAAAAAATATCATGCTAAATTTACCACTATCATGAAGCACAATATACCGCCAAAAAAAAACAGTCTCCGAATCACTGTGATCTGTTGAAGTCTTTCAGAGTTATTACTGCATAAAGTGACACTGGTCAAATTTCTGAAATTTGGCCTCGTCATTAAGGTCAAAATCGGCTCCATTACTAAGGGGTTAAGCACTTGGAAATGTGACTATTTTTCATATTTGCACATTTATTTATTCCTCCTTGCCTTATGAGCAGCCATACCTCTTTTACTTTTTGAGCAACTCAGCCATATGAGAGCTTTGGTTTTTTTTCTAGGATAATGTAGATTTGAATAAAATAATCACTTTACCATATGAAATGCTAAAAAATTGGTTAAAAAAGTTCAATTGAGGTCAAATGGTGAGAAGAAAACACCATTGTGTTATGTTTTTGTATTTAGTTCTTATGGCTTCATGTAATATATAAACCTGAGTATATGTATGTATGTATGTATGTATGTGTGTATGTGTGTATGTTCTGCACTGTTGTATTTACAAGCATGACATTTTGCACAGCCACCTCATTTGACCCAGGGAACATCATCGATTATCTTTTGAGGGGAAAACTTCACCCTGCGCTTTACAGTTATTCACCAAAAATCCTACTTATATTAAAGTCAACATAGCTGGGAATGGATCTGTTATTATAGGCTACTATTATGTACGGAGAAAAAGACACACAGAGACCCACAGACACAGAAGAAGACACAGACACACATAAAGAGACACACATACTGAAAGAGACACTGAAAGAGACACACAGGAAGAGAACCACACAGAAAGAGACACATAGACAAAAAGAGACACACAGACAGAAAGAGACACATACATAGTAAGAGACACATACACAGAAATAGACACACACAGAAAGAGACACACACAGAAAGAGACACATACACATACACACACACACACACACAGAAAGAGACACATGCACACAAATAGACACACAGAGAAAGAGATACACGCACAGAAATAGACACACACACACAGAAAGAGATACACAGACAGAAAGAGACACACACAGGGAGATACACACTGAAAGACACACACACACACCGACCCACACAAAGAAACTGTTTGGATGTTTGAGGTAATATATTGGTTGTTTTGACAGTTACTCTGGATATTTATCAGGTGTCCTATAGCAACCAATCACAGCTCTGCTTCTAGTTTGTTAGAGGTCAAGGAGCTCTGATTAGTTGCTATATGCAATGAAGGAGATTGTTAGTAGAGTTGAGCGCGGTTCGTGGTTCGTGGTTCTCCAGTTCTAGGCTCGAGTGATTTTGGGGCATGTTCTAGATCGAACTAGAACTCGAGCTTTTTGCAAAAGCTCGATAGTTCTAGAAACGTTCGAGAACGGTTCTAGCAGCCAAAAAACAGCTAAATCATAGCTTGGTTTCTGCTGTAATAGTGTAAGTCACTCTGTGAATCAAACTATTATCACATTTCAGTGTATAGTGTGCGTGAACAGCGCCTTCAGATCACTGCTGTTTCTATAATGGCGATCGCCATTTTTTTTTTTTTTTCTTGTCTTCCTTCCCTAAGCGCGCGCGTCTTGTGGGGCGGGCCAGCATGTCAGCCAATCACAGACACACACACAGCTAAGTGGACTTTGAGCCAGAGAAGCAACGGCATGTGTGATAGGATCTGCATGTCACATGTCCCTGCATTATAAAACCGGACATTTTCTTCACGGACGCCATTATCTGCCTTCTGCGTCTTTGGTGTCAGACATCACTGTCGCAGCTCCGTCTTGAGTCCTATAGCCGATACAGCTGTATGCGCTGCATACACAGCGTCAGACAGCATAGGGAGAGCACTTTATAGCAGTCCTTTTAAGGGCTCAAACCGGCAGGGTCAGAGTTAAGGTGACAGGTCCTGAAAACAGCGCCAGCGTCTGTGCAGCCAAGGTCAGGGATTTCCTCCCTGCATTTCACCATTAGGAGGGAATAGAAAGGCAGGCTTCCATTCCTCTACCCAGAGCACCACAATCCTGCCACTGTACCCTCTTGTCCTCTGCACACTCCAACTCATAACTAAGCCATTATACTAGCAAACACTCAGTGTACCTAGTGGCATCCTATCTGTGGCTATTGGACTTTGCTATAGTCCCACTAGTGCAAAGACATTTGCAGAGCACGTCTGCCTGCATTGCACACTACAACTAATTATAACTAAGCCATTATACTAGCAAACACTCAGTGTACCTAGTGGCATCCTATACGTGGCTATTGGACTTTGCTATAGTCCCACTAGTGCCAAGACATTTGCAGAGCGCATCTGACTGCGTTGCACACTCCAACTAATTATAACTAAGCCATTATACTAGCAAACACTCAGTGTACCTAGTGGCATCCTATACGTGGCTATTGGACTTTGCTATAGTCCCACTAGTGCCAAGACATTTGCAGAGCGCATCTGCCTGCGTTGCACACTCCAACTAATTATAACTAAGCCATTATACTAGCAAACACTCAGTGTACCTAGTGGCATCCTATACGTGGCTATTGGACTTTGCTATAGTCCCACTAGTGCCAAGACATTTGCAGAGCGCATCTGCCTGCGTTGCACACTCCAACTAATTATAACTAAGCCATTATACTAGCAAACACTCAGTGTACCTAGTGGCATCCTATACGTGGCTATTGGACTTTGCTATAGTCCCACTAGTGCCAAGACATTTGCAGAGCGCATCTGCCTGCGTTGCACACTCCAACTAATTATAACTAAGCCATTATACTAGCAAACACTTAGTGTACCTAGTGGCATCCTATACGTGGCTATTGGACTTTGCTATAGTCCCACTAGTGCCAAGACATTTGCAGAGCGCATCTGCCTGCGTTGCACACTCCAACTAATTATAACAAAGCCATTATACTAGCAAACACTCAGTGTACCTAGTGGCATCCTATACGTGGCTATTGGACTTTGCTATAGTCCCACTAGTGCCAAGACATTTGCAGAGCGCATCTGCCTGCGTTGCACACTCCAACTAATTATAACTAAGCCATTATACTAGCAAACACTTAGTGTACCTAGTGGCATCCTATACGTGGCTATTGGACTTTGCTTTAGTCCCACTAGTGCCAAGACATTTGCAGAACGCATCTGCCTGCGTTGCACACTCCAACTAATTATAACTAAGCCATTATACTAGCACACACTCAGTGTACCTAGTGGCATCCTATACGTGGCTATTGGACTTTGCTATAGTCCCACTAGTGCCAAGACATTTGCAGAGCGCATCTGCCTGCGTTGCACACTCCAACTAATTATAACTAAGCCATTATACTAGCACACACTCAGTGTACCTAGTGGCATCCTATACGTGGCTATTGGACTTTGCTATAGTCCCACTAGTGCCAAGACATTTGCAGAGCGCATCTGCCTGCGTTGCACACTCCAACTAATTATAACTAAGCCATTATACTAGCAAACACTTAGTGTACCTAGTGGCATCCTATACGTGGCTATTGGACTTTGCTATAGTCCCACTAGTGCCAAGACATTTGCAGAGCGCATCTGCCTGCGTTGCACACTCCAACTAATTATAACTAAGCCATTATACTAGCAAACACTCAGTGTACCTAGTGGCATCCTATACGTGGCTATTGGACTTTGCTATAGTCCCACTAGTGCCAAGACATTTGCAGAGCGCATCTGCCTGCGTTGCACACTCCAACTAATTATAACTAAGCCATTATACTAGCAAACACTTAGTGTACCTAGTGGCATCCTATACGTGGCTATTGGACTTTGCTATAGTCCCACTAGTGCCAAGACATTTGCAGAGCGCATCTGCCTGCGTTGCACACTCCAACTAATTATAACTAAGCCATTATACTAGCAAACACTCAGTGTACCTAGTGGCATCCTATACGTGGCTATTGGACTTTGCTATAGTCCCACTAGTGCCAAGACATTTGCAGAGCGCATCTGCCTTCGTTGCACACTCCAACTAATTATAACTAAGCCATTATACTAGCAAACACTTAGTGTACCTAGTGGCATCCTATACGTGGCTATTGGACTTTGCTTTAGTCCCACTAGTGCCAAGACATTTGCAGAACGCATCTGCCTGCGTTGCACACTCCAACTAATTATAACTAAGCCATTATACTAGCACACACTCAGTGTACCTAGTGGCATCCTATACGTGGCTATTGGACTTTGCTATAGTCCCACTAGTGCCAAGACATTTGCAGAGCGCATCTGCCTGCGTTGCACACTCCAACTAATTATAACTAAGCCATTATTCTAGCACACACTCAGTGTACCTAGTGGCATCCTATACGTGGCTATTGGACTTTGCTATAGTCCCACTAGTGCCAAGACATTTGCAGAGCGCATCTGCCTGCGTTGCACACTCCAACTAATTATAACTAAGCCATTATACTAGCACACACTCAGTGTACCTAGTGGCATCCTATACGTGGCTATTGGACTTTGCTATAGTCCCACTAGTGCCAAGACATTTGCAGAGCGCATCTGCCTGCGTTGCACACTCCAACTAATTATAACTAAGCCATTATACTAGCAAACACTTAGTGTACCTAGTGGCATCCTATACGTGGCTATTGGACTTTGCTATAGTCCCACTAGTGCCAAGACATTCGCAGAGCGCATCTGCCTGCGTTGCACACTCCAACTAATTATAACTAAGCCATTATACTAGCAAACACTCAGTGTACATAGTGGCATCCTATACGTGGCTATTGGACTTTGCTATAGTCCCACTAGTGCCAAGACATTTGCAGAGCGCATCTGCCTGCGTTGCACACTCCAACTAATTATAACTAAGCCATTATACTAGCAAACACTTAGTGTACCTAGTGGCATCCTATACGTGGCTATTGGACTTTGCTTTAGTCCCACTAGTGCCAAGACATTTGCAGAACGCATCTGCCTGCGTTGCACACTCCAACTAATTATAACTAAGCCATTATACTAGCACACACTCAGTGTACCTAGTGGCATCCTATACGTGGCTATTGGACTTTGCTATAGTCCCACTAGTGCCAAGACATTTGCAGAGCGCATCTGCCTGCGTTGCACACTCCAACTAATTATAACTAAGCCATTATACTAGCACACACTCAGTGTACCTAGTGGCATCCTATACGTGGCTATTGGACTTTGCTATAGTCCCACTAGTGCCAAGACATTTGCAGAGCGCATCTGCCTGCGTTGCACACTCCAACTAATTATAACTAAGCCATTATACTAGCAAACACTTAGTGTACCTAGTGGCATCCTATACGTGGCTATTGGACTTTGCTATAGTCCCACTAGTGCCAAGACATTTGCAGAGCGCATCTGCCTGCGTTGCACACTCCAACTAATTATAACTAAGCCATTATACTAGCAAACACTCAGTGTACCTAGTGGCATCCTATACGTGGCTATTGGACTTTGCTATAGTCCCACTAGTGCCAAGACATTTGCAGAGCGCATCTGCCTGCGTTGCACACTCCAACTAATTATAACTAAGCCATTATACTAGCAAACACTTAGTGTACCTAGTGGCATCCTATACGTGGCTATTGGACTTTGCTTTAGTCCCACTAGTGCCAAGACATTTGCAGAACGCATCTGCCTGCGTTGCACACTTCAACTAATTATAACTAAGCCATTATACTAGCACACACTCAGTGTACCTAGTGGCATCCTATACGTGGCTATTGGACTTTGCTATAGTCCCACTAGTGCCAAGACATTTGCAGAGCGCATCTGCCTGCGTTGCACACTCCAACTAATTATAACTAAGCCATTATACTAGCACACACTCAGTGTACCTAGTGGCATCCTATACGTGGCTATTGGACTTTGCTATAGTCCCACTAGTGCCAAGACATTTGCAGAGCGCATCTGCCTGCGTTGCACACTCCAACTAATTATAACTAAGCCATTATACTAGCACACACTCAGTGTACCTAGTGGCATCCTATACGTGGCTATTGGACTTTGCTATAGTCCCACTAGTGCCAAGACATTTGCAGAGCGCATCTGCCTGCGTTGCACACTCCAACTAATTATAACTAAGCCATTATACTAGCAAACACTTAGTGTACCTAGTGGCATCCTATACGTGGCTATTGGACTTTGCTATAGTCCCACTAGTGCCAAGACATTTGCAGAGCGCATCTGCCTGCGTTGCACACTCCAACTAATTATAACTAAGCCATTATACTAGCAAACACTCAGTGTACCTAGTGGCATCCTATACGTGGCTATTGGACTTTGCTATAGTCCCACTAGTGCCAAGACATTTGCAGAGCGCATCTGCCTGCGTTGCACACTCCAACTAATTATAACTAAGCCATTATACTAGCAAACACTTAGTGTACCTAGTGGCATCCTATACGTGGCTATTGGACTTTGCTTTAGTCCCACTAGTGCCAAGACATTTGCAGAACGCATCTGCCTGCGTTGCACACTCCAACTAATTATAACTAAGCCATTATACTAGCACACACTCAGTGTACCTAGTGGCATCCTATACGTGGCTATTGGACTTTGCTATAGTCCCACTAGTGCCAAGACATTTGCAGAGCGCATCTGCCTGCGTTGCACACTCCAACTAATTATAACTAAGCCATTATACTAGCACACACTCAGTGTACCTAGTGGCATCCTATACGTGGCTATTGGACTTTGCTATAGTCCCACTAGTGCCAAGACATTTGCAGAGCGCATCTGCCTGCGTTGCACACTCCAACTAATTATAACTAAGCCATTATACTAGCAAACACTTAGTGTACCTAGTGGCATCCTATACGTGGCTATTGGACTTTGCTATAGTCCCACTAGTGCCAAGACATTTGCAGAGCGCATCTGCCTGCGTTGCACACTCCAACTAATTATAACTAAGCCATTATACTAGCAAACACTCAGTGTACCTAGTGGCATCCTATACGTGGCTATTGGACTTTGCTATAGTCCCACTAGTGCAAAGACATTTGCAGAGCGCATCTGCCTGCGTTGCACACTCCAACTAATTATAACTAAGCCATTATACTAGCAAACACTTAGTGTACCTAGTGGCATCCTATACGTGGCTATTGGACTTTGCTTTAGTCCCACTAGTGCCAAGACATTTGCAGAACGCATCTGCCTGCGTTGCACACTCCAACTAATTATAACTAAGCCATTATACTAGCACACACTCAGTGTACCTAGTGGCATCCTATACGTGGCTATTGGACTTTGCTATAGTCCCACTAGTGCCAAGACATTTGCAGAGCGCATCTGCCTGCGTTGCACACTCCAACTAATTATAACTAAGCCATTATACTAGCACACACTCAGTGTACCTAGTGGCATCCTATACGTGGCTATTGGACTTTGCTATAGTCCCACTAGTGCCAAGACATTTGCAGAGCGCATCTGCCTGCGTTGCACACTCCAACTAATAATAACTAAGCCATTATACTAGCACACACTCAGTGTACCTAGTGGCATCCTATACGTGGCTATTGGACTTTGCTATAGTCCCACTAGTGCCAAGACATTTGCAGAGCGCATCTGCCTGCGTTGCACACTCCAACTAATTATAACTAAGCCATTATACTAGCAAACACTTAGTGTACCTAGTGGCATCCTATACGTGGCTATTGGACTTTGCTATAGTCCCACTAGTGCCAAGACATTTGCAGAGCGCATCTGCCTGCGTTGCACACTCCAACTAATTATAACTAAGCCATTATACTAGCAAACACTCAGTGTACCTAGTGGCATCCTATACGTGGCTATTGGACTTTGCTATAGTCCCACTAGTGCCAAGACATTTGCAGAGCGCATCTGCCTGCGTTGCACACTCCAACTAATTATAACTAAGCCATTATACTAGCAAACACTTAGTGTACCTAGTGGCATCCTATACGTGGCTATTGGACTTTGCTTTAGTCCCACTAGTGCCAAGACATTTGCAGAGCGCATCTGCCTGCGTTGCACACTCCAACTAATTATAACTAAGCCATTATACTAGCACACACTCAGTGTACCTAGTGGCATCCTATACGTGGCTATTGGACTTTGCTATAGTCCCACTAGTGCCAAGACATTTGCAGAGCGCATCTGCCTGCGTTGCACACTCCAACTAATTATAACTAAGCCATTATACTAGCAAACACTTAGTGTACCTAGTGGCATCCTATACGTGGCTATTGGACTTTGCTATAGTCCCACTAGTGCCAAGACATTTGCAGAGCGCATCTGCCTGCGTTGCACACTCCAACTAATTATAACTAAGCCATTATACTAGCAAACACTCAGTGTACCTAGTGGCATCCTATACGTGGCTATTGGACTTTGCTATAGTCCCACTAGTGCCAAGACATTTGCAGAGCGCATCTGCCTGCGTTGCACACTCCAACTAATTATAACTAAGCCATTATACTAGCAAACACTTAGTGTACCTAGTGGCATCCTATACGTGGCTATTGGACTTTGCTATAGTCCCACTAGTGCCAAGACATTTGCAGAGCGCATCTGCCTGCGTTGCACACTCCAACTAATTATAACTAAGCCATTATACTAGCAAACACTCAGTGTACCTAGTGGCATCCTATACGTGGCTATTGGACTTTGCTATAGTCCCACTAGTGCCAAGACATTTGCAGAGCGCATCTGCCTGCGTTGCACACTCCAACTAATTATAACTAAGCCATTATACTAGCAAACACTTAGTGTACCTAGTGGCATCCTATACGTGGCTATTGGACTTTGCTTTAGTCCCACTAGTGCCAAGACATTTGCAGAGCGCATCTGCCTGCGTTGCACACTCCAACTAATTATAACTAAGCCATTATACTAGCACACACTCAGTGTACCTAGTGGCATCCTATACGTGGCTATTGGACTTTGCTATAGTCCCACTAGTGCCAAGACATTTGCAGAGCGCATCTGCCTGCGTTGCACACTCCAACTAATTATAACTAAGCCATTATACTAGCAAACACTTAGTGTACCTAGTGGCATCCTATACGTGGCTATTGGACTTTGCTATAGTCCCACTAGTGCCAAGACATTTGCAGAGCGCATCTGCCTGCGTTGCACACTCCAACTAATTATAACTAAGCCATTATACTAGCAAACACTCAGTGTACCTAGTGGCATCCTATACGTGGCTATTGGACTTTGCTATAGTCCCACTAGTGCCAAGACATTTGCAGAGCGCATCTGCCTGCGTTGCACACTCCAACTAATTATAACTAAGCCATTATACTAGCAAACACTTAGTGTACCTAGTGGCATCCTATACGTGGCTATTGGACTTTGCTATAGTCCCACTAGTGCCAAGACATTTGCAGAGCGCATCTGCCTGCGTTGCACACTCCAACTAATTATAACTAAGCCATTATACTAGCAAACACTCAGTGTACCTAGTGGCATCCTATACGTGGCTATTGGACTTTGCTATAGTCCCACTAGTGCCAAGACATTTGCAGAGCGCATCTGCCTGCGTTGCACACTCCAACTAATTATAACTAAGCCATTATACTAGCAAACACTTAGTGTACCTAGTGGCATCCTATACGTGGCTATTGGACTTTGCTTTAGTCCCACTAGTGCCAAGACATTTGCAGAACGCATCTGCCTGCGTTGCACACTCCAACTAATTATAACTAAGCCATTATACTAGCACACACTCAGTGTACCTAGTGGCATCCTATACGTGGCTATTGGACTTTGCTATAGTCCCACTAGTGCCAAGACATTTGCAGAGCGCATCTGCCTGCGTTGCACACTCCAACTAATTATAACTAAGCCATTATACTAGCACACACTCAGTGTACCTAGTGGCATCCTATACGTGGCTATTGGACTTTGCTATAGTCCCACTAGTGCCAAGACATTTGCAGAGCGCATCTGCCTGCGTTGCACACTCCAACTAATTATAACTAAGCCATTATACTAGCAAACACTCAGTGTACCTAGTGGCATCCTATACGTGGCTATTGGACTTTGCTATAGTCCCACTAGTGCCAAGACATTTGCAGAGCGCATCTGCCTGCGTTGCACACTCCAACTAATTATAACTAAGCCATTATACTAGCAAACACTTAGTGTACCTAGTGGCATCCTATACGTGGCTATTGGACTTTGCTTTAGTCCCACTAGTGCCAAGATATTTGCAGAACGCATCTGCCTGCGTTGCACACTCCAACTAATTATAACTAAGCCATTATACTAGCACACACTCAGTGTACCTAGTGGCATCCTATACGTGGCTATTGGACTTTGCTATAGTCCCACTAGTGCCAAGACATTTGCAGAGCGCATCTGCCTGCGTTGCACACTCCAACTAATTATAACTAAGCCATTATACTAGCACACACTCAGTGTACCTAGTGGCATCCTATACGTGGCTATTGGACTTTGCTATAGTCCCACTAGTGCCAAGACATTTGCAGAGCGCATCTGCCTGCGTTGCACACTCCAACTAATTATAACTAAGCCATTATACTAGCACACACTCAGTGTACCTAGTGGCATCCTATACGTGGCTATTGGACTTTGCTATAGTCCCACTAGTGCCAAGACATTTGCAGAGCGCATCTGCCTGCGTTGCACACTCCAACTAATTATAACTAAGCCATTATACTAGCAAACACTTAGTGTACCTAGTGGCATCCTATACGTGGCTATTGGACTTTGCTATAGTCCCACTAGTGCCAAGACATTTGCAGAGCGCATCTGCCTGCGTTGCACACTCCAACTAATTATAACTAAGCCATTATACTAGCAAACACTCAGTGTACCTAGTGGCATCCTATACGTGGCTATTGGACTTTGCTTTAGTCCCACTAGTGCCAAGACATTTGCAGAACGCATCTGCCTGCGTTGCACACTCCAACTAATTATAACTAAGCCATTATACTAGCACACACTCAGTGTACCTAGTGGCATCCTATACGTGGCTATTGGACTTTGCTATAGTCCCACTAGTGCCAAGACATTTGCAGAGCGCATCTGCCTGCGTTGCACACTCCAACTAATTATAACTAAGCCATTATACTAGCAAACACTTAGTGTACCTAGTGGCATCCTATACGTGGCTATTGGACTTTGCTATAGTCCCACTAGTGCCAAGACATTTGCAGAGCGCATCTGCCTGCGTTGCACACTCCAACTAATTATAACTAAGCCATTATACTAGCAAACACTCAGTGTACCTAGTGGCATCCTATACGTGGCTATTGGACTTTGCTATAGTCCCACTAGTGCCAAGACATTTGCTGAGCGCATCTGCCTGCGTTGCACACTCCAACTAATTATAACTAAGCCATTATACTAGCAAACACTTAGTGTACCTAGTGGCATCCTATACGTGGCTATTGGACTTTGCTTTAGTCCCACTAGTGCCAAGACATTTGCAGAACGCATCTGCCTGCGTTGCACACTCCAACTAATTATAACTAAGCCATTATACTAGCACACACTCAGTGTACCTAGTGGCATCCTATACGTGGCTATTGGACTTTGCTATAGTCCCACTAGTGCCAAGACATTTGCAGAGCGCATCTGCCTGCGTTGCACACTCCAACTAATTATAACTAAGCCATTATACTAGCACACACTCAGTGTACCTAGTGGCATCCTATACGTGGCTATTGGACTTTGCTATAGTCCCACTAGTGCCAAGACATTTGCAGAGCGCATCTGCCTGCGTTGCACACTCCAACTAATTATATCTAAGCCATTATACTAGCAAACACTTAGTGTACCTAGTGGCATCCTATACGTGGCTATTGGACTTTGCTATAGTCCCACTAGTGCCAAGACATTTGCAGAGCGCATCTGCCTGCGTTGCACACTCCAACTAATTATAACTAAGCCATTATACTAGCAAACACTCAGTGTACCTAGTGGCATCCTATACGTGGCTATTGGACTTTGCTATAGTCCCACTAGTGCAAAGACATTTGCAGAGCGCATCTGCCTGCGTTGCACACTCCAACTAATTATAACTAAGCCATTATACTAGCAAACACTTAGTGTACCTAGTGGCATCCTATACGTGGCTATTGGACTTTGCTTTAGTCCCACTAGTGCCAAGACATTTGCAGAACGCATCTGCCTGCGTTGCACACTCCAACTAATTATAACTAAGCCATTATACTAGCACACACTCAGTGTACCTAGTGGCATCCTATACGTGGCTATTGGACTTTGCTATAGTCCCACTAGTGCCAAGACATTTGCAGAGCGCATCTGCCTGCGTTGCACACTCCAACTAATTATAACTAAGCCATTATACTAGCACACACTCAGTGTACCTAGTGGCATCCTATACGTGGCTATTGGACTTTGCTATAGTCCCACTAGTGCCAAGACATTTGCAGAGCACATCTGCCTGCTTTGCACACTCCAACTAATAATAACTAAGCCATTATACTAGCACACACTCAGTGTACCTAGTGGCATCCTATACGTGGCTATTGGACTTTGCTATAGTCCCACTAGTGCCAAGACATTTGCAGAGCGCATCTGCCTGCGTTGCACACTCCAACTAATTATAACTAAGCCATTATACTAGCAAACACTTAGTGTACCTAGTGGCATCCTATACGTGGCTATTGGACTTTGCTATAGTCCCACTAGTGCCAAGACATTTGCAGAGCGCATCTGCCTGCGTTGCTCACTCCAACTAATTATAACTAAGCCATTATACTAGCAAACACTCAGTGTACCTAGTGGCATCCTATACGTGGCTATTGGACTTTGCTATAGTCCCACTAGTGCCAAGACATTTGCAGAGCGCATCTGCCTGCGTTGCACACTCCAACTAATTATAACTAAGCCATTATACTAGCAAACACTTAGTGTACCTAGTGGCATCCTATACGTGGCTATTGGACTTTGCTTTAGTCCCACTAGTGCCAAGACATTTGCAGAACGCATCTGCCTGCGTTGCACACTCCAACTAATTATAACTAAGCCATTATACTAGCACACACTCAGTGTACCTAGTGGCATCCTATACGTGGCTATTGGACTTTGCTATAGTCCCACTAGTGCCAAGACATTTGCAGAGCGCATCTGCCTGCGTTGCACACTCCAACTAATTATAACTAAGCCATTATACTAGCAAACACTCAGTGTACCTAGTGGCATCCTATACGTGGCTATTGGACTTTGCTTTAGTCCCACTAGTGCCAAGACATTTGCAGCACGTCTGCCTGCGTTGCACACTCCAACTAATTATAACTAAGTTACATTGTCAGGGATATTTATTCTTTATTATTCTGCTGTTAATAAAGCTAGACCACCACTGCAATCTTCACCACCTCTCAATTTTTACTACCACATTTTCAGTCCACAATCTTGTCGCAATCAACATGAGTGGCAAAATGACAGATGCTGGTGGAAAGGGGAAGAGGCGTGGTGGAAAAGGCAAAAAAGGTTTTGTCAGTGGGGAAGGTGGCAAAGCTCCATTATCATCTGCTGCAGATAGACCATCTACTAGCAAAAGTAAGATGTCTACTACTTATTGTGGACAATCCGATGTGCTCCCTTTTTTACGGACACGAACAAGAGGAACAAAGGTAGATGATGGGCAAAAAAGGAAAATGCTTGAATGGATCTCAAGTGGTCCAACAAGTGCCCTCTCAGCCACTTCAAGTACCGCATCCAAAAAACACCAGTCCTCTGAGTTGTCATCCCAATCACACTTGATTTCTCCCAGCTCTGAAGTCTCCATCAGCCCTGCACAGTATGGTGGAACTGAGATGGCTGAGTCTGCAGAGCTGTTCAGTCACACTATAGCCTGGGAATCAGAGGTCTGCTCCCAAGCTACAGTGAGTACAGAACAGGAAATGGTCTGCAGTGATGCCCAGAACCTTTGTGACTCTGATTCAGGCCGTGAGGACCAAGTTTCTGAGCATAATGTTGACCCTTTGTCACAAACTGTAACACCTGTGGTTATAGACAATGAGGAACATACTGATGAAGATGAGACGCAGATACCCGATTGGGATTACAACTTAAATATTCGGTCAGGGCAAGAAGAGGCTCGGTCTGAGGGGGAGGGGAGTGCAAACACAACAATTGATGATGACGTTCTAGATCCCACCTACTGTCAACCCCCAGTCAGGCACTCGAGGAGGTCAACAGAGGCGGTGGAGGAGGATGCAACCGACGACGAAGTTACCTTGCGCCTTCCTGGACAGAGTCGGAGCACTGGTAGCACGTCTACAACTGCATCCTCAGCCACCACTCTGCCTATGAGCATTATTCGGGGTGGATCAACAGGTCGCATGGCCTCTAAGCCTTGCCTAGCCTGGTCCTTTTTTCACATCGAAAAAGATCGCCCAACTCATGTGATATGTAACATTTGTCATGATTCTGTTAGTAGAGGTCAAAACCTCAGCAGTTTGACAACTTCTTCCATGAATCGTCACATGACTAAATATCATAAGTCCCGGTGGGAAGCTCACCGTGCTGCAATGCGGCCTAGCGGAGCGAACCATCCACCGCCCGCCCCTTCCAGTGCATCCGCGCGCTCTTCATCTTCTAGGACTGTGGGGACAGCTGTCACACCTGTTTTTCCACGCAAAACTTCCACCACTGTAACCGCAACAGGCAGTTTGCTTGTAAGGTCATCAGTTGGTTTGGAAGGGGAAACAAGTGAGTGTGTACAGCTCTCTCAGACATCGATAGCACCAACGTTGGATGAAGGCAACATCATGTCTCCGCCTGCACTTTCCTCACAAACCTGAATTTTTCCAGGGACACCCTACTCAACACCGTCTACACACAGCAGCCAGATCTCTGTCCCTCAGATGTGGTCAAATAAAAGGCCACTTCCTCCGACCCATGACAAAGCTAAGAGGTTGACTCTATCCCTCTGTAAGCTGTTGGCTACCGAAATGCTGCCTTTCCGCCTAGTGGACACACAGGATTTTAGAGACCTTATGTCTGTCGCTGTGCCCCAGTACCAGATGCCTAGTCGCCACTACTTCTCTAAGAAAGGTGTGCCCGCGCTACACCAGCATGTCGCACACAACATCACCGCTTCCTTGAGAAACTCTGTGTGTGAACGGGTGCATTTCACCACCGATACTTGGACCAGTAAGCATGGACAGGGACGTTACATGTCGCTGACTGGGCACTGGGTAACTATGGTGATAGATGGTGAAGGGTCTGCTGCACAAGTCTTGCCGTCCCCACGACTTGTGTGTCAATCCTCTGTCTGTCCAAGTTCCGCCACTGCTTCTGCATCCTCCACCTCATCTGGGTCCTCCACCTCCGCCCCAAGCCTGCCTGGTCAGGCCACCAGCGTTCTCACTGCGCAGAAGGAATCACGCACCCCTCATTACTATGCTGGCAGCAGAGCGCAACGGCATCAGGCGGTCTTTAGCTTGACATGTCTTGGTAATAAGAGTCACACAGCTGAGGAGTTGTGGTCAGCTCTGCGGTCCGAGTTTAATAAATGGTTGTCTCCACTCAACCTGCAGCCTGGTAAGGCCGTGTGCGACAATGCTGCAAACCTGGGTGCGGCCCTTCGCCTGGGCAAGGTGACACACGTACCTTGTATGGCTCACGTGTTGAACCTTGTCGTGCAGCAATTTTTAACACACTATCCCGGCCTAGATGGCCTTCTGAACAGGGCACGAAAACTGTCTGCTCACTTCCGCCGTTCAAGCGCTGCAGCTGAGCGACTTGCATCGCTCCAGAAGTCTTTCGGCCTGCCGGTTCATCGCCTGAAATGCGATGTGGCGACACGCTGGAATTCAACTCTCCACATGTTACAGCGACTGTGGCAGCACCGCAGAGCCCTGGTGCAATACGTCATGACGTATAGCCTGAGCCAACGAGATGCAGAGGTGGGGCAGATCACCCTGATGGAGTGGTCTCAGATCAAGGACCTATGCACCCTTCTGCACAGTTTCGACATGGCGACGAATATGTTTAGCGCTGACAATGCCATTATCAGCATGACGATTCCAGTCATTTACATGCTGGAGCACACGCTAAACACTATTCGGAGTCAGGGGGTGGGACAACATGAAGGGGAGGAACTACAGGAGGATTCATATGCGCAAGGGACAACAACATCACCAAGGTCCAGACGTTCATCATCACCAACGCAGCAGGCATGGAACCAAGGGGGACAGGGATCGACAAGGGCGCATAGTAGCAGGCGAAATGTTGAGCAAGGTGCAGGAGAACATGAAGAAATGGAGGACGAACTGTCCATGGACATGGAAGACTCAGCGGATGAGGGAGACCTTGGTCAAATTTCAGTTGAAAGAGGTTGGGGTCAGATGTCAGAGGAAGAAAGAACGGGTAGCACCTCTATGCCACAAACACAGCGTGGACTTGGTCCGCATGGCTGCGCAAGACACATGAGTGCCTTTTTGTTGCACTACCTCCAACATGACAGTCGTATTGTCAAAATTAGAAGTGATGATGACTACTGGATTGCCACACTATTAGATCCCCGGTACAAGTCCAAATTTTGTGACATAATTCCAGCCATAGAAAGGGACGCACGTATGCAGGAGTATCAGCAGAAGCTGTTACTAGATCTTAGCTCGGCTTTTCCACCAAACAACCGTGCAGGTGCAGGGAGTGAATCTCCCAGTTGTAACTTGACAAACATGGGACGGTCTCGTCATCTTCAACAGTCTACCCGTACCAGTAGGACCGTATCTGGTGCCGGTAACAGCAATTTTATGGAATCTTTTCATAATTTTTTTAGACCCTCTTTTGCAAGGCCACCAGAGACAACAAGTCTGACACATAGTCAACGGCTGGAGAGGATGATACAGGAGTATCTCCAAATGAACATCGATGCCATGACTGTGCAACTGGAGCCTTGCTCCTTTTGGGCTTCAAACCTAGAAAAATGGCCAGAGCTCGCAACTTACGCCTTGGAGATTTTGTCGTGTCCAGCTGCCAGCGTTGTCTCTGAACGTGTATTCAGTGCTGCTGGGTGTGTGCTGACAGATAAGCGCACGCGTCTGTCCAGTGACAATGTGGACAGACTGACGTTCATCAAAATGAACAAGTCATGGATCCAGAAGGAATTTACTACCCCTGTGTCATCCTGGGGAGAGTAAATGCTTGTTGATTTGGAATGTGCTTGATGCAAATCAAAACATCCTGTTTGCAACTAGGGTACAAGTGCTGCCACTGAATGGGTGGGTGTGTGGGGCCCAATTTTTGGAAAAAAAGGGAGACTCCGCTTGGAGTAACCCTTGCTTACATTGTTTTTAAAAGAAGCCAAGATGAACAGAGCTGGGATCAGGAAAGACTTTGCTACCTACCCTGGTGTCATCCTGGGGACGGTTAATTATGGCGTATTTTTGAATGTGCTTGATGCAAATCTAGCTGTGAAGTGTACAACTGGGGCACAACTGCTGCCACTGAATGGGTGGGTGTGTGGGGCCCAATTTTTGGAAAAAAAAGGGAGACTCCGCTTGGAGTAACCCTTGCTTGCTGTGTTTTTAAAAGAAGCCAAGATGAACAGAGCTGGGATCAGGAAAGACTTTGCTACCTACCCCGGTGTCATCCTGGGGACGGATAAGAATGACGTATTTTTGAATGTGCTTGATGCAAATCTAGCTGTGAAGTGTACAACTGGGGAACAACTGCTGCCACTGAATGGGTGGGTGTGTGGGGCCCAATTTTTGGAAAAAAAGGGAGACTCCGCTTGGAGTAACCCTTGCTTGCTGTGTTTTTAAAAGAAGCCAAGATGAACAGAGCTGGGATCAGGAAAGACTTTGCTACCTACCCCGGTGTCATCCTGGGGACGGATAAGAATGGCGTATTTTTGAATGTGCTTGATGCAAATGTAGCTGTGAAGTGTACAACTAGGGCACAACTGCTGCCACTGAAGGGGTGGGTGTGTGTGGGGCCCAATTTTTGGAAAAAAGGGAGACTCCGCTTGGAGTAACCCTTGCTTACATTGTTTTTAAAAGAAGCCAAGATGAACAAGTCATGGGTCAGCAAAGACTTTGCTACCTACCCCGGTGTCATCCTGGGTATGGATAAGAATGGCGTATTTTTGAATGTGCTTGATGCAAATCTAGCTGTGAAGTGTACAACTGGGGCACAACTGCTGCCACTGAAGGGGTGGGTGTGTGTGGGGCCCAATTTTTGGAAAAAAGGGAGACTCCGCTTGGAGTAACATTTGCTTACATTGTTTTTAAAAGAAGCCAAGATGAACAAGTCATGGGTCAGCAAAGACTTTGCTACCTACCCCGGTGTAATCCTGGGGATGGATAAGAATGGCGTATTTTTGAATGTGCTTGATGCAAATGTAGCTGTGAAGTGTACAACTGGGGCACAACTGCTGCCACTGAATGGGTGGGTGTGTGGGGCCCAATTTTTGGAAAAAAAGGGAGACTCCGCTTGGAGTAACCCTTGCTTGCTGTGTTTTTAAAAGAAGCCAAGATGAACAGAGCTGGGATCAGGAAAGACTTTGCTACCTACCCCGGTGTCATCCTGGGGACGGATAAGAATGACGTATTTTTGAATGTGCTTGATGCAAATCTAGCTGTGAAGTGTACAACTGGGGCACAACTGCTGCCACTGAATGGGTGGGTGTGTGGGGCCCAATTTTTGGAAAAAAAGGGAGACTCCGCTTGGAGTAACCCTTGCTTGCTGTGTTTTTAAAAGAAGCCAAGATGAACAGAGCTGGGATCAGGAAAGACTTTGCTACCTACCCCGGTGTCATCCTGGGGACGGATAATAATGGCGTATTTTTGAATGTGCTTGATGCAAATGTAGCTGTGAAGTGTACAACTAGGGCACAACTGCTGCCACTGAAGGGGTGGGTGTGTGTGGGGCCCAATTTTTGGAAAAAAGGGAGACTCCGCTTGGAGTAACCCTTGCTTACATTGTTTTTAAAAGAAGCCAAGATGAACAAGTCATGGGTCAGCAAAGACTTTGCTACCTACCCCGGTGTCATCCTGGGGATGGATAAGAATGGCGTATTTTTGAATGTGCTTGATGCAAATGTAGCTGTGAAGTGTACAACTAGGGCACAACTGCTGCCACTGAAGGGGTGGGTGTGTGTGGGGCCCAATTTTTGGAAAAAAGGGAGACTCCGCTTGGAGTAACCCTTGCTTACATTGTTTTTAAAAGAAGCCAAGATGAACAGAGCTGGGATCAGGAAAGACTTTGCTACCTACCCCGGTGTCATCCTGGGGACGGATAAGAATGGCGTATTTTTGAATGTGCTTGATGCAAATGTAGCTGTGAAGTGTACAACTAGGGCACAACTGCTGCCACTGAAGGGGTGGGTGTGTGTGGGGCCCAATTTTTGGAAAAAAGGGAGACTCCGCTTGGAGTAACCCTTGCTTGATGTGTTTTTAAAAGAAGCCAAGATGAACAGAGCTGGGATCAGGAAAGACTTTGCTACCTACCCCGGTGTCATCCTGGGGACGGATAAGAATGACGTATTTTTGAATGTGCTTGATGCAAATCTAGCTGTGAAGTGTACAACTGGGGCACAACTGCTGCCACTGAATGGGTGGGTGTGTGGGGCCCAATTTTTGGAAAAAAAGGGAGACTCCGCTTGGAGTAACCCTTGCTTGATGTGTTTTTAAAAGAAGCCAAGATGAACAGAGCTGGGATCAGGAAAGACTTTGCTACCTACCCCGGTGTCATCCTGGGGACGGATAAGAATGGCGTATTTTTGAATGTGCTTGATGCAAATGTAGCTGTGAAGTGTACAACTGGGGCACAACTGCTGCCACTGAAGGGGTGGGTGTGTGTGGGGCCCAATTTTTGGAAAAAAGGGAGACTCCGCTTGGAGTAACCCTTGCTTACATTGTTTTTAAAAGAAGCCAAGATGAACAAGTCATGGGTCAGCAAAGACTTTGCTACCTACCCCGGTGTCATCCTGGGGATGGATAAGAATGGCGTATTTTTGAATGTGCTTGATGCAAATGTAGCTGTGAAGTGTACAACTAGGGCACAACTGCTGCCACTGAAGGGGTGGGTGTGTGTGGGGCCCAATTTTTGGAAAAAAGGGAGACTCCGCTTGGAGTAACCCTTGCTTACATTGTTTTTAAAAGAAGCCAAGATGAACAGAGCTGGGATCAGGAAAGACTTTGCTACCTACCCCGGTGTCATCCTGGGGACGGATAAGAATGACGTATTTTTGAATGTGCTTGATGCAAATCTAGCTGTGAAGTGTACAACTGGGGCACAACTGCTGCCACTGAATGGGTGGGTGTGTGGGGCCCAATTTTTGGAAAAAAAGGGAGACTCCGCTTGGAGTAACCCTTGCTTGCTGTGTTTTTAAAAGAAGCCAAGATGAACAGAGCTGGGATCAGGAAAGACTTTGCTACCTACCCCGGTGTCATCCTGGGGACGGATAAGAATGACATATTTTTGAATGTGCTTGATGCAAATCTAGCTGTGAAGTGTACAACTGGGGCACAACTGCTGCCACTGAATGGGTGGGTGTGTGGGGCCCAATTTTTGGAAAAAAAGGGAGACTCCGCTTGGAGTAACCCTTGCTTGCTGTGTTTTTAAAAGAAGCCAAGATGAACAGAGCTGGGATCAGGAAAGACTTTGCTACCTACCCCGGTGTCATCCTGGGGACGGATAAGAATGACGTATTTTTGAATGTGCTTGATGCAAATCTAGCTGTGAAGTGTACAACTGGGGCACAACTGCTGCCACTGAATGGGTGGGTGTGTGGGGCCCAATTTTTGGAAAAAAAGGGAGACTGCGCTTGGAGTAACCCTTGCTTGCTGTGTTTTTAAAAGAAGCCAAGATGAACAGAGCTGGGATCAGGAAAGACTTTGCTACCTACCCCGCTGTCATCCTGGGGACGGATAAGAATGACGTATTTTTGAATGTGCTTGATGCAAATCTAGCTGTGAAGTGTACAACTGGGGCACAACTGCTGCCACTGAATGGGTGGGTGTGTGGGGCCCAATTTTTGGAAAAAAAGGGAGACTCCGCTTGGAGTAACCCTTGCTTACATTGTTTTTAAAAGAAGCCAAGATGAACAAGTCATGGGTCAGCAAAGACTTTGCTACCTACCCCGGTGTCATCCTGGAGATGGATAAGAATGGCGTATTTTTGAATGTGCTTGATGCAAATGTAGCTGTGAAGTGTACAACTAGGGCACAACTGCTGCCACTGAAGGGGTGGGTGTGTGTGGGGCCCAATTTTTGGAAAAAAGGGAGACTCCGCTTGGAGTAACCCTTGCTTGATGTGTTTTTAAAAGAAGCCAAGATGAACAGAGCTGGGATCAGGAAAGACTTTGCTACCTACCCCGGTGTCATCCTGGGGACGGATAAGAATGACGTATTTTTGAATGTGCTTGATGCAAATCTAGCTGTGAAGTGTACAACTGGGGCACAACTGCTGCCACTGAATGGGTGGGTGTGTGGGGCCCAATTTTTGGAAAAAAAGGGAGACTGCGCTTGGAGTAACCCTTGCTTGATGTGTTTTTAAAAGAAGCCAAGATGAACAGAGCTGGGATCAGGAAAGACTTTGCTACCTACCCCGGTGTCATCCTGGGGACGGATAAGAATGGCGTATTTTTGAATGTGCTTGATGCAAATGTAGCTGTGAAGTGTACAACTAGGGCACAACTGCTGCCACTGAAGGGGTGGGTGTGTGTGGGGCCCAATTTTTGGAAAAAAGGGAGACTCCGCTTGGAGTAACCCTTGCTTACATTGTTTTTAAAAGAAGCCAAGATGAAGAAGTCATGGGTCAGCAAAGACTTTGCTACCTACCCCGGTGTCATCCTGGGGATGGATAAGAATGGCGTATTTTTGAATGTGCTTGATGCAAATGTAGCTGTGAAGTGTACAACTAGGGCACAACTGCTGCCACTGAAGGGGTGGGTGTGTGTGGGGCCCAATTTTTGGAAAAAAGGGAGACTCCGCTTGGAGTAACCCTTGCTTACATTGTTTTTAAAAGAAGCCAAGATGAACAGAGCTGGGATCAGGAAAGACTTTGCTACCTACCCCGGTGTCATCCTGGGGACGGATAAGAATGGCGTATTTTTGAATGTGCTTGATGCAAATGTAGCTGTGAAGTGTACAACTAGGGCACAACTGCTGCCACTGAAGGAGTGGGTGTGTGTGGGGCCCAATTTTTGGAAAAAAGGGAGACTCCGCTTGGAGTAACCCTTGCTTACATTGTTTTTAAAAGAAGCCAAGATGAACAAGTCATGGGTCAGCAAAGACTTTGCTACCTACCCCGGTGTCATCCTGGGGATGGATAAGAATGGCGTATTTTTGAATGTGCTTGATGCAAATGTAGCTGTGAAGTGTACAACTAGGGCACAACTGCTGCCACTGAAGGGGTGGGTGTGTGTGGGGCCCAATTTTTGGAAAAAAGGGAGACTCCGCTTGGAGTAACCCTTGCTTACATTGTTTTTAAAAGAAGCCAAGATGAACAGAGCTGGGATCAGGAAAGACTTTGCTACCTACCCCGGTGTCATCCTGGGGACGGATAAGAATGGCGTATTTTTGAATGTGCTTGATGCAAATGTAGCTGTGAAGTGTACAACTAGGGCACAACTGCTGCCACTGAAGGGGTGGGTGTGTGTGGGGCCCAATTTTTGGAAAAAAGGGAGACTCCGCTTGGAGTAACCCTTGCTTACATTGTTTTTAAAAGAAGCCAAGATGAACAGAGCTGGGATCAGGAAAGACTTTGCTACCTACCCCGGTGTCATCCTGGGGACGGATAAGAATGGCGTATTTTTGAATGTGCTTGATGCAAATGTAGCTGTGAAGTGTAAAACTAGGGCACAACTGCTGCCACTGAAGGGGTGGGTGTGTGTGGGGCCCAATTTTGGGAAAAAAGGGAGACTCCGCTTGGAGTAACCCTTGCTTACATTGTTTTTAAAAGAAGCCAAGATGAACAGAGCTGGGATCAGGAAAGACTTTGCTACCTACCCCGGTGTCATCCTGGGGACGGATAAGAATGGCGTATTTTTGAATGTGCTTGATGCAAATGTAGCTGTGAAGTGTAAAACTAGGGCACAACTGCTGCCACTGAAGGGGTGGGTGTGTGTGGGGCCCAATTTTTGGAAAAAAGGGAGACTCCGCTTGGCGTAACCCTTGATTGCTGTGTTTTTTATAAATGATCCAAGCTGCACAGAGCTGGGATCAGGAAAGACTTAGCTACCTACCCTGGTGTCATCCTGGGGACGGTTAATTATGGCGTATTTTTGAATGTGCTTGATGCAAATCTAGCTGTGAAGTGTGCAACTGGGGCACAAGTGCTACCACTGAAGGGGTGGGTGTGTGTGTGGCCCAATTTTTGGAAAAAAGGGAGACTCCGCTTGGAGTAACCCTTGCTTACATTGTTTTTAAAAGAAGCCAAGATGAACAGAGCTGGGATCAGGAAAGACTTTGCTACCTACCCCGGTGTCATCCTGGGGACGGATAAGAATGGCGTATTTTTGAATGTGCTTGATGCAAATGTAGCTGTGAAGTGTACAACTAGGGCACAACTGCTGCCACTGAAGGGGTGGGTGTGTGTGGGGCCCAATTTTTGGAAAAAAGGGAGACTCCGCTTGGAGTAACCCTTGCTTACATTGTTTTTAAAAGAAGCCAAGATGAACAGAGCTGGGATCAGGAAAGACTTTGCTACCTACCCCGGTGTCATCCTGGGGACGGATAAGAATGGCGTATTTTTGAATGTGCTTGATGCAAATGTAGCTGTGAAGTGTACAACTAGGGCACAACTGCTGCCACTGAAGGGGTGGGTGTGTGTGGGGCCCAATTTTTGGAAAAAAGGGAGACTCCGCTTGGAGTAACCCTTGCTTACATTGTTTTTAAAAGAAGCCAAGATGAACAGAGCTGGGATCAGGAAAGACTTTGCTACCTACCCCGGTGTCATCCTGGGGACGGATAAGAATGGCGTATTTTTGAATGTGCTTGATGCAAATGTAGCTGTGAAGTGTAAAACTAGGGCACAACTGCTGCCACTGAAGGGGTGGGTGTGTGTGGGGCCCAATTTTGGGAAAAAAGGGAGACTCCGCTTGGAGTAACCCTTGCTTACATTGTTTTTAAAAGAAGCCAAGATGAACAGAGCTGGGATCAGGAAAGACTTTGCTACCTACCCCGGTGTCATCCTGGGGACGGATAAGAATGGCGTATTTTTGAATGTGCTTGATGCAAATGTAGCTGTGAAGTGTAAAACTAGGGCACAACTGCTGCCACTGAAGGGGTGGGTGTGTGTGGGGCCCAATTTTTGGAAAAAAGGGAGACTCCGCTTGGAGTAACCCTTGATTGCTGTGTTTTTTATAAATGATCCAAGCTGCACAGAGCTGGGATCAGGAAAGACTTAGCTACCTACCCTGGTGTCATCCTGGGGACGGTTAATTATGGCGTATTTTTGAATGTGCTTGATGCAAATCTAGCTGTGAAGTGTGCAACTGGGGCACAAGTGCTACCACTGAAGGGGTGGGTGTGTGTGTGGCCCAATTTTTGGAAAAAAGGGAGACTCCGCTTGGAGTCACCTTGCGGTGTTTTACATGATTTGAGAAGGGCGTGCCATGCCTATATCTGTGTGTCCTCCTCTTTTTCCTTGTCCAGCTGTTTTGTTTTCGCATGAGTATATGTCCTTGTCACTTTCCAATGTGTTTGAGTTGTTTGTCACCTTTAGGACACCTTTGAGGGTGTTTTCTAGGTGTTTTTCTGTGTTTGTGATTGCCTGCCATTGTTTCCTATGCAGTTCGAGTTCGGTTCGTCGAACGTTCGACGAACCGAACTCGAACGGGAGGTCCGTTCGGCGAACCAACCTCGAGCCGAACCGCGACCGGTTCGCTCATCTCTAATTGTTAGTATAACACAGCTTATGTGTGAGTTAATATGATTTCATTGCTGATGCTTAGCCAATGTTGCTGTAGAGCCTGAAGTAAGTCACATGACATTACCTGTATATTAATTCTGTGGAGTTTTATGAGGCAATATATTGCCTGTTTTGACAGTAAGCCTGGATATTTGTCAGGTGGCCTATCGCAACCAATCACAGCTCTGCTTCTATTTTGCTACAGGTCATTACTAGGAGCTCTGATTGATTGTTATAGGCAGCGAAGGACATTCTTAGTATAACACAGGTTATGTGTCAGTTAATATGATTTCAGTGGTGAAAGGGAGAGTGGCAGAGAAGGAGAGTGGGAGAGAGAGAAAGAGAGGGAGAGTGGGGGAGAGACAGAGTGGGAGAGCGGAAGAGTGAGAGAGTGGGGGAGAGACAGAAAGAAAGACACTTAGTTACTATCCCAGGCAACGCTGGGTACTACAGCTAGTTTTACAATAAAAATAACTTGGTACAATGATTCTTCTAATAGATTTTGATGATAGAAAACTAGTATTTTTTTGTTTAAAAGTGTTGAACTCTGTAAAAAAAAGAATATTTTAAAGACTAAACTTTTTTTCTTTGCAGATGGTGTAGTATGGAGGCTTGTTTTTGTGTGTGCATGTGTGTGCATATTTTATGATGAGCTGCAGCTTTTTTGACACCATTTCGGCACATACACGTTTATGACAGTTTTCTATTGACTATTATTGACATTCCACCATTCTCCTGCAATCACAATGCGGTAGAAATAAAAGTTAAACTCCTATATAGGGACTTAGTATAGATGTTAAAAAAGTGAAAAAATTGAAAAAATATTTTAAAAAAAACTAAAGAACAAAAAAACTGCAAAAAGCATTATACTAATAAATATGTATATTTCTCTAAAAATTAAGCAAAAATTTACACATATTTGGTATTCCCACATATGAAAAAAAAGGGATCTATAAATCTGGACACTACTCACTGCAGCACGTAAGGAACAGAAATTTCACTATGCACGGCCGTATTAAGAGGCCCGGCTGCACCCCGCATAATCAAAGTGCAAAAGATACATGAACAGTGCCCTATGCGCGCCACTAGTGTGCAATTTACCTTGCACCTGTAAAGTGTCCATCATGTTGAGAGGCTTGTCTGCATCCTGTTTGTGCATTAGATGTGTTGGCCTGGGCTAACTGGACTGGTTGCCCTTTTTTGCTGTGAGTACATTTCATAATACATTTTTGGGGGAGTTTTTATCTCCTCTTCTTGTTGCTATTTTTGATAAATAAAAATGTTATAGCGGAACATACAGTACATCTTGTCCCACAAAAAACAAGCTACTGTCTGTGGCGCAAAAAGCAAAAAAAATTCAATAAAACTGTTTTTATGGTGTAAAAGCAGAAAAACATAAAAAATATCATTATAATTATACTGATCTGGAGAATAAAGTTGTCTTACCACTTTTACGACATGACAAACGGCATGAAAAACAAACAAACAGAAATTCCTGAATTGTTTCTTCTTGATTCTGTGTCACAAAATGCAGAATAGAAAGCAATGAAAAAATATTAAGTGGTCAAAAACTGTAGCAGTCAAAAAGTCAACTCATCCCGCAAAAAGCAATCCCTCATGTGACTCAGCAGAAAAATAAAAAAGCTATAGCCTTCAAAATGCAATGATACAGAAAACCTTTATTTTGTAAAAAAAAAAAGAACAAAAAACATTTTTAGTGTGAAAGTAGGTATGGTCGCAACAAATCCACTAGTTTTGATGTGCAAAGCCAAATTAGAGAAGATATAATAAATGAGCTCGGAGAATCAGGAGATTGGACACCTGTGTAGTGTTCAGCATAATGATTCTACATTTTTTGGAATGCAAACAGGGTTTATGTACTCCCTTGACCCTGAAGAAAGAAGGGCACTTTCCTTGCCAAATAGCAAGCTAAGGTTGTACAACATGTTTTCTACGATTGCGATTGCGCAAAGATGTGTTTTGGCATATATCTCAGTCTTTTAAGAATTTAGGAGCAATTAGGAAATGCATAGGTGAATTGTAGTGCAAAGGTCCTACATTATGGATTTGAAACATAAAATAGATACAGGGAAGACAAAGTGGATTCTGATTGCCCACAGTTCTCTCTTTTTGTGATTCTATAAGATCGGAAATCTTTTTGTGGCCTCACCCCAAGAGCTAAATCCTTCCTGCTTATTAACTCTTGATCACACCGGACATGAGATTATTTCAGGCTTTTTTGAACTCAAAACATTCTTTATTCCCTCAGGAGGGCTCTACCCAAAATTTCAGCCTTTATCTTACAAAAGAAAAACACATTTAGAATTGTCACAAAAAGAAAACATCACTACTAGCGGTTGGAAGAGGTAATTGACTATCTGAGTTCCTGAAGGGCTAAATCCCGTAAAGATATTATACCAGTGATGTTCATTAATGTGACCTAAAGCTGCAATCAAATGTACTAGCTCATCATTAATAAAAACTGCATCTACTAAAGCCTCTTGCAAAGTGTGATTATAATAACCCTTTATATGATTATTCTTATTTAATACATTTTGTAACAGATATATTGGGAGAGGAATTGGAATTAGCTGTTTGTACTGATATTATGTTATAAAATTTTACTTATAAAATTGAATGAAAAAAAGAAGTTTCCTAATACCATTTAAAACAGATTACATTTGTTAACTGGAAAAAAGTCCTGCTAAATAATTGATACACAAAATTAAACTTATATCCAGATCTAGGGGAATGGTTACTACACCCCCTTTGGCAGATTAACATATGCCTCTTCACAGCAAGTCTGATTATTTTAATCCTTCCTACACCATTTGGCCTGGAGTCCACCCATACGTCTTTATCAAAAAAGGATATGTGCCACCCCAGCAGCAGTCGAACTGCTCGGATCCGGGGTTGCTGTGGCTCGAGGGTCTCCGGACCCGGGGGCTTGCGGCCACTTCAAATGTAAGGGGATATTTACAGGGGATCAATGTTCGTGATGCCACCTGCGGGTTGCGGTAAAGAGGAGTACCGCTGCTGCCAATGGGAGTACTGGGGCAGATGGTGTGGGGCTGGAAGGGAAGGCCCGGATAGTGGGAATTTGGTGGATGGGTAGCTTGCTTGGCCTTGGAAAGCAGGGGGCAGGGGTTAGATTACTCACTGCGGTAGTCGTGGTGTTGGATCAGGTGGATTAAGCAGACACTCACACAGATGGTAAACCAAAGTCTCTAGGCACCGCAGTCTCTACGGGTGGAGCCCATCCAGGTCACGCTCCCACCAGTGTCACTTGGCAAGTCCGGAGCCCTGCCTCCCTGCACAAATTGTTTTACAGTTGTGGCCCCTTGGCTTGAAGCTTTCGGGGCCCTGCTACCCGTGTGTATGGCAGCTGTGCTCTTGGTGGCTGGCACTTGGGATTTCATTGGGTTGTGTATTTTGGAGAACCCTATTCCCTGCGTTGTGCTCATGCCTCCAATCTCTGAGCTCTTGGGGAAAGTTCATAAAGAGACTATCCTCCACAGGTTAATTATCAGGTTGCTTGAAGCTACTCCCCGATCTAGGGTCCTGTACCCGGCTGTCCTCGGTACCGGTAAGGTGGCTGGGCTTTATGGTGCCAACAGTCCTCCTAGACTGCGTCTGTTACACTCCTGTCCAGTGTTACTACTACTGGTCCTCGACTCCTTTGGTCACGGACAACCATGTGCAACCCAACCTGTCACCTCCCTGGGAGCTCCAACTCCCCTGCTCCTCACTCTCTGAGGGCTAACTCTAAACTCCTTGTCTCCCCTCCCACCAGCCTGCTTGACCACTAGGTGGGCGGCCATGCTCCAACTTAACCAACGCACTGGTGTGTCTGTCCAGCCCTGGTGAGAGGTGTGGTTGGGATTTGTAGTGCGGATGTAAGTGACACTGTTGATGGGAACCTGGAACCATGGGGGGTAGGCACTGCATCCTGGAGTACAGGATGCAGTTCCCTGCAGCACCCTGATATAGTCAGGGTCGCTATAAATACATAAAAAGGATATATGTTATTAATTTCAAGGGATGTCTTTTACAGTGACTAGCGTGAATCCAAATGACTCTTCCTTTTAACTTCATGGAAGAGGATAGTCACCTGGATTTGGTATACACAGTCAAATCTTATCTACAGGGATTTCCTGACATTTCTTTCTCCACAACCAGATCTCCAGGCCATAGGTCATGAGTGCCTTCTAGACTGTTAGGGTCTGGAGTTGAAGAAAAGACCTGTTTGTGCAAAGATGTTAGCTTTTTGTGTAAACTTTGCACATAACAGAAAAAGTCATCATATTTCAAAGTAAGAACCTGAACAAAATACAATTTTGTATTCCTTGTCGTCCCAAAAAGCATCTCAAAGGGAGTCAATTGTGACGCCCTGGACCAGCCAGGTAGTCACAGATAGAGCCCCGCATAACACCAGTCCCCTCACTAGGTAACACCAGCCAACCACATAAAACCCTAGTCATTTCCCTCAGGGCTGGATGGACACACCAGGGGGCAGAGCCAGGCGGTTGGCACACCCACCAAGGAATTCAGAGAGCCTGAGGCAGGAAACACAAGTCAGTTTAGTCTGAGGAGTGGAGTTTGAGAGTACAGTGGAGGAGGTCAGGCCTGTGTGACAGGCCTGTGGCAGACTAACAGGTGCCAGGGTAGGAGCCCTGGTACCTTTGGCTAGGAGGCATATGGAGGCCTCTGCCTGCAGGAGCCGGAAAGACGGCTCGGTGGAATCGTGGTGGACCAGGACAGGGTAGTGGCCCGCCGGAACCGACCCTGGAAACCGACTTGGAAACCGGAGCACAAGAGGTGTGTACTCAGACCCTGAAACGAGGTCTAGAAACTACTGCACTGAGTTAATTAACTGATTGCGGTCTGGACTTTAGGTCCTTTCCCACCCAAAGTCCTTCATAGAAGACAACAGCCCAACGAGAGGGATAAGCAGCCACTGCCACAGCTCAGATATCCCACGGGCCAGCGTCTGTGGGCGCAGGTAGTCCAACAACTCAAACAGGTGCAGGAGAAAGGCAGAGACTACCAACCGGGTGGGGGAACTCGACTGCAGCCGGCTGCGGGCACCGACCACCATCATCTTGATTTACCAGAGACTCGAGTGTTTCATTCTAATAGTGAGTACACCAGTGCCTTCTGATCGCCCATCTCCCTGCACCGCCAAAGCACCCCAATGGGTCCCGGGGCCACCATCCCTGCCCACGGAGGGGTTACCAACTTGCTGCATACCATCTTCCCCGGGTGCCCTGTAACTGCAGCGGTGGTGTCCACCTTCAGCACATCCCGTGGGTGGCGTCATGAACTTAAAACACGGCTCCGGCCGTACACCTACGTTCCCAAACCGCCAACCCCTTTTTGGTCGGAGTGACTGCAGGACCCCCGGGTCCGGAGACCCTCGAGCCACCCACTGAAGATCCGGACCCGAGCGGCTCGGTTGCAGCCGAGCATGGGGCAGCACACAATCCTGTCTTCCTGTTTGGGGTATGTCTTATAGAAAACAAGGAAAGTGGTAAGCACTCTTTCTAGGGCTTCCTTATCTCTGCTATTGCTTTCAATATCTTAAGCTTCAATTTTCAATTCAACCATTCCACCTTGCCCTTTCACTGTGGATGGTAAGGGGTGTGGAAGGCTTACTCTATTCCTAAGGACGTCATTATTTCTTATAGGACCTCTGCAGTGAAGTGGGTATCTCTATGACTTTCCGCATTTTCAGGGATCCTATACTTACAGATGACCTCAGCCAGCAGTTTCTTAGCAGTATTTTTTGGTGTAGCTTTGGATACTGGATATTCCTCAGGCCATCCTGAGAACAGATCAATGCAATCCAACTAGTATTCATAAGTACCTACTTTAGGTAACTACCAAGGTGCCAAATCCAGGGCAACTACCTGGGGATATCACATCTTGGGGATGCAAGTTGTTCCCTTCCTTTTGTCACAGCCCATGCACCCTGTGCTCTGTTCCTAAATTTGACCACTTTTTCCTTTTCTTTTACTCAGTTTGTGACTTAAGTTTGAGAAGAAACCTAATACTTGCCCTGTTGCTTCTGGTTGAGATGGCTGAGCTGGCTGTTAGCTCTTCAAAATCTGAGGGGTCCTTTAGAGCTGAATATTTATCTGCCTGATCTACTAGTAGATTATCCTTGGTTTGTGACATTCTGGCAGATGTATGGGCCTTTACTTTTATTATGCCACCTTGCTAAGTTTTGTTAGTGGTTCAATCAGTTCCATGATTGCCTGCATGTTCTTAATAGGCTTTAAAGGGAACCAAACATCAGGATTTTCGTGTATAAGCTGCAGCCAGTGCAGTACTGGCACTATCATGCACAGTGTGTACATACCATCAGGGGGCAGCTCGGGTGTTTAGGCAGTGAAATACAACTTTATAAAGTTTGAAATTTCGTGCACTTTTTGATTGACGTGTGCACCTCTGCAGATAATGTCCGGGCGGGTTATGCAGGAGTTCCCCGCCCCCCCACCAGCCTGTTCCTCCCTCTCTCCTGATGTCCGGGCGGGTTATGCACGTGTTCCCCGCCCCCCGCGCCACCTGTTACTTGGTGTCTGAGAGGGTGGCGCATGCGCCTTCGTTTCTTCACAGCCCGTTGTGACCGCGGGAGAGCGCGCGATTAGAACAGGACAGAACAGCTGACCGGAGGACGCGATTACCTGCTGCTCCTGTATCGTGCCACCCCAGGACACCGGGCCAACACACCAGCCGGTGTGACATCGCTGTGGCGCCGCCCTCTCAGACACCAAGTTGTGTAATGCGGGAGCTTCAGAAACATGGCGCCGGAGATAAGTGCTATGCGCAGAGGCCCACTCCGGCGCCATGTTTCTGAAGATTAGATATTTACATACAGCCAGAGGGAGGGAGGGAGGAACAGGCGGCGCGGGGGGGCGGGGAACACGTGCATAACCCGCCCGGACATCAGGAGAGAGGGAGGAACAGGCTGGTGGGGGGGCGGGGAACTCCTGCATAACCCGCCCGGACATTATCTGCAGAGGTGCACACGTCAATCAAAAAGTGCACGAAATTTCAAACTTTATAAAGTTGTATTTCACTGCCTAAACACCCGAGCTGCCCCCTGATGGTATGTACACACTGTGCATGATAGTGCCAGTACTGCACTGGCTGCAGCTTATACACGAAAATCCTGATGTTTGGTTCCCTTTAACATTGCCATGAGGAAAGATCTAGCTTTGGATATGGTTCCAAAGTGATGTGATATGGTGAATTGGTATCGACTATGTGTATAAATGTTAGCAGTGTGGTCAGTATCTAGTGTACAAGCTACAGCAAGGAAGTTTAACTCTGCTTTCTTTGCTGACATGTGTGCAGGAAGTGGCCTTGCATGTATGACAGCATATTTAATAGTGATATCCAGTAGTGATTACTTAATCTGTGCAGACGAATCTGTGTCCCATTAATGGCATATCTGAAGCCATCCACAGAAAGTTCTAAGTCTGGCTTTTGAAAAGGGATGTCTGACACATTTGCCAATCCAGCTGTCTCATGTTCCCTCAACCAGAGATAGTCATGTTTCGCCTATCCCGTATCCATCTCTTCATCACCCTCCCTTGGGAGAAGAATTGCTGGATTGAAAGTTGTACAATTTTTGAAGGAAATAGAGGGGGGAGGCACCAACGCACACTGAAGTCTGAGATGTCTGGCCATAGATAGGTGTTTGGTTTGCACTTGGAACAGAATGCCAAGATTGTCATGTGAATATGAATGATCGTGGGAAGTCAGGAACAATGGAAGATGGTTTCTGGATTATTATATTAACAGGAGGAATAGCTCTGACTAATAAACAAGGACATCTTACTACTGGGTAAAGGTTTGCTGAGTAGTACGTGACAGAGTGTTGATTGGAACCATTAAAAAGGGGGCACTTGTAGGGTTTCCACTGTTTAGGCACATCAGCAGTTCTGCAAATGTGACATGGCATCCGCTATTAACACCAGACAATTTTGCATTTTAAAAGTCAAATGGCACTCCTTCCCTTCCTTGCCATGTACTAACACAGTAGTTTTTACCATATGTCAGAAACTGATTCGCTCAGAAAAAAATTGCTCTACAAATTGTATGGTGCCTTTTCTCCTTTTACCCTTGTGAAAATGCAAAATTTAGGGCTAAATTAACAAAAGTAGAATTTTCATTTTTTTTTCCTTCCACACTGCTTTATTTCCTTTAACCCCTTAAGGACGAAGCCAGATTTGTACTTAATGCCCAGGCCATTTTTTGCAATTTTGACCAGTGTCACTTTATAAGGTTATAACTCTGGAACGCTTCAATGGATCCCGGTGATTCTGAGATTGTTTTTTCGTGACATATTGGGCTTCATGTTAGAGGTAAATTTAGGATGATATTTTTTTATTTTATTTGTGAAAAAATCTGAAATTTGACAAAAAAATTAAAAATTTTGCAAGTTTCAAACTTTTAATTTTTATGCCCATAAACCGGAGAGTTATGTCACACAAAATAGTTAATAAATAACATTTCCCACTTGTCTACTTTAGATCAGCGCAATTTTTGAAACAAAATTTTTTGGGGTTAGGAAGTTAGAAGGGTTCAAAGTTCATCAGCAATTTCCCACTTTTTCAACAAAATTTACAAAACCAATTTTTTAGGGACCACATCCCATTTGATGTGACTTTGAGAGGCCTAGGTGACAGAAAATACCCAAAAGTGACACCATTCTAAAACCTGCACTCCTCAAGGTACTCAAAACCACATTCAAGAAGTTTATTAACCCTTCAGGTGCTTCACAGGAACTAAAGTAATATGGAATGAAAAAAAATAAAAATTAACATTTTACCTAAAAATGTTACTTTAGCACTAATTTTCTTACTTTTTCAAGAGGTAACACCAAAAATTGGACCTCACACTTTGTTACCCACTTTCTTATGAGCGCGCCGATACCCCACATGTGGTCAGAAACCTTTCTTTGGGTAAATGGGAGAGCTCGGAATGAAAGGAGCAATATTTGAATTTTGGAAAGCAAAGTTGGCTGAAACAGATTGCGGGCACCATGTTGCTTTTACAGATCCCCTAAGGTACCTAAACAGCAGGAACCCCCCTCAAGTGACCCCATTTTGGAAACTAGACCCCTTAAGGCTTCTATTGAGGGGTATACTGAGCATTTTGGACCCACAGGTACTTCACAGATTTTGATAACGTTACTTTGTCATATTGAAAATTGTAATTTTTTTCTCAAAAATGTTGTTTTAGCATCAATTCTCTCACTTTTTCAAGAGGTAATTCCAAAAATTTGACCCAAATGTTTGTTACCCACTTTTTTATGAGCGCGGTGATACCTCACATGTGGTCTTAAACCTTTGTTTGGACAAATGGGAGGGCTTGGAACGAAAGGAGCAATATTTGAATTTTGGAAAGGAAATTTGGCTGAAAAAGATTGCGGGCACCATGTTGCATTTGGAGGACCCCTAAGGTACGTAAACAGCAAAAAACCACCACAAGTGACCACATATTGGAAACTAGGCCTCTCAAGGAATTTATCTAGATGTTTGGTGAGTACCCTGAACCCCCAGGTGTTTCACAGAAGTTTATAACGTTGAGCCATGAAAATAAAAAAATAAAATTTAACCACAAAATTGTTATTTCAACCAGGTAGCTTTTTTTTCACAAGGGTAACAGGAAAAAAATCACCATGAAATGTATTCTGCAATTTCTCCTGAGTTTGGTGATATCTTATATGTGGTGGAAATCAACTGTTTGGGCAAACGGCAGGTCTTGGAAGGGAAGGAGTGCAATTTGACTGAACATTTGGCTGGAATAATTAGTGGACGCTATGTCGCATTTGGAAAGCCCCTAAAGTGCCTAAACAGTGGAGGCCCCCCACAAGTGACCCCATTCTGGAATCAAGAAACCTCAAGGCTTTTATCTAGGTGTATATTGAACATTTTGAATCCACGAATACTTCACAGAATTTGATAAGCTTAGGTTGCCATATTGAAAATTTTCATTTTTTTCACAAAAATGTTTCTTTAGCATCACATTTCTCACTTTTTCAAGAGGCAACAACAAAACGTATACCCCACAGGTTGTTATCCAATTTCTTGTGATCGCAGGGATACCCCATATGTGGCCAAAAACCTCTGTTTGGATATATGGCAGGGCTTGGAATGGAAGGAGCACCATTTGAATTTTGGAAAAGTTGAAATAAATTGCGCGCACCATGTCACATTAGTAGGGCCTGTTGGGTACCTATACATTAGAAACCCCCCACAAGTGACTCCATTTTGGAAACTGGACCCCTCAAGGATTTTATTCAGGAGTATACTAAGCATTTTGAATCCACAGGTACTTCACAAAAATGATGCTGTAGCAACAAATTTCTCTCTTTTAGGCTATGTGGCCATGATCCAGCGATACGGCGTCTAGTATACAGTGTCAGCCTTCCTGCAGAGATGTGAGTGTTGTCCATGGGAGAACGCAGCTGCCCATGCCCACGATTTGGGTTCAGGCTGCTGTGGAGCTCTATGCTACCTGCAGAGCACACTCATCTCCGCAGCATAAATTGACATGCTGAGGCTCGGGAAGCTGCACCACAGGTCGGTTTATGCTGCGGAGAAAAGAAGCACAGTGGGCACAGGATTTCTAAAAATCCTTCAACTGTGCTTCTACTGCACAACGCAGCGTTATGGACGCAGGGAAAACAATCTGCACCCAAAACGCTGCAAACCCTGATTGTGGGCACATAGCCTAAAATGCTACAATGGATAGATGTCAAACATATAAAACGTCCCACCCCCCTGCATATTCTAAGCTGGCGCCCTTTAGTACCTTTCATGTGGCACTAAAGGGTGCCTAGCCTTGTATTTAGCCCAAAAAGAAAAAAAAAATAATTAAAATAAATGACGTGGGGTCCCCCTATTTTTGATAGCCAGCTAGGGTAAAGCAGACAGCTGTAGCCTGCAAACCACAGCTGACAGCTTCATCTTGTCTGGTGATCAATTTGGAGGGCTCCCCAAGCTGTTTTTTTTTTTTAATTATTTATAAATAAATAATTAAAAAAAACAAACAAACATAGGGTCCCCCCAAATTAGATCACCAGCCAAGGTGAAGCTGACAGCTGGGGTCTGGTATTCTCAGGGTGGGAAGAGCCATGGTTATTGGACTCTTCCCAGCCTAAAAATAGCAGGCCGCAGCCGCCCCAGAAGTGGCGCATCCATTAGATGCGCCAATTCTGGCGCTTCGCCCCAGCTCATCCCGCGCCCTGGTGCGTTGGCTAACGGGGTAATAAATGGGGTTGATACCAGATGTGTAATGTCACCTGGCATCAAGCCCAGCAATTAGTTATGTCACGGCGTCTATCAGATACCCGACATAACTAATTGACAGTAATAAAAAAAAAATTGACAACAAAAAAAAATTTATTTGAAAAAACACTCCCCAAAACATTCCCTGATTGACCAATTTATTGAAAAGAAAAAAAAAAAAAACCACTGTAATCCATTTGGACGTCCCACGTCGACTCTGGACCTTCTAGAATATGGGGGACACGTTCAGGGAACGTATCCCCCATTTTCTAGGAGGGCAGACCCTCCATTTGAGGAGAGTGGGTGCAAAGAATCTGCACCCACCCTCCCCGGGTCACAGCTGCAGACTCCGTGCAGCAGCAGCAGCAGCCAGCGTCCTGAACACAGGAAGCTGACAGCCGTGCTCTGCACATGTGACCGGCGTCTGCTGAGAAGGAGCCGGAGGAGGGGGCCGCGGCGGATCAGCGCTCCGACAGGTATGTATGACACCGGGGAACACCGGGGGGGATAGGGGGGGACCCGGCAGGGCCTAGGGAGCAGGTTTCTGTCGCATGTGTGATGGCACATGCGACAGAAACCATAGGAACAGTGTGAATGTGGCCGGCGCGCTGCTGTGATCGGCGGTGCGCGCGGCCATCTTGGATTTTCGGGAGGGGGTTGGGGGTCGGGGGGGCACTTTGGGGATACCGAGGGGACCGGAGGGAACCGGGAAAGAGATTTATCTCCCATCTGACATGTTTGTTTATGCCAGATGGGAGATAAATGATTTTTTACCGGCGCGGTCATTTTCTGTTACCTGATCATCGGTATACGGTGTATACCGGTCATCAGGTGAGTGGGGACCGGAAAAACCGGCCAGAATCATGATCTCCAGGGTCTCAGCTACCCCCGGCAGCTGAGACCCCGGAAATTTTCTGACTCTGGGGGGCGCTAGACCCTTTTTTCCGACCGCCGTTAAAAAGCGGCGGATCGGAAAAAGTACCCTAATATGCCGCCGTTAAAAGGCGTATCGACGGTCGTAAAGGGGTTAAAGCACCGGAAGTGTTAATAAACTTACTGAATGTGGTTTTCAGCACTTTGAGGGGTGCAGTTTTTAAAATGTTGGTATTTTCTACACATTGGCCCCTCAAAGTCACTTCAAATGTGATGTGGTCCGTAAAAACAAATGGTTTCGTAAATTTTATTGGAAAAATGAAAAAAAACTGCTGGTAAAATTTGAACCCTTCTAACTTCCTAAAAAAAAAATCTGTTTCAAAGGTGGTGCTGATATAAAGTAAAAATGTGAAAAATGTTGTTTGTTAACTATTTTGTGTGACATAACTCTGGTTTAAGGGCATAATAATTCAAAGTTTGAAAATTGTGAAATTTTCAAAACTTTTGCAGAATTTCTGATATTTTCACAAATAAAGACAACAATTTTGTCCTAAATGTACCCTTACCATGAAGTAAATATGTCATGAAAAAAATCTCAGAATCACTCTTATCCATTTAAGCATTCTCGTCGTGAGAACAGGCTGGGTGGTGAAGGGGTTACAGAGCTTTTGAAATAATTGTCAAATAGCCTTTTGACCCTTAAAAAAGAGGGAGCTATGTATTGAAGAGATGTAATTTCTAAACCCTCACTCAAAGTAGGATGTGAATACCATCTGATTAAGGGTAGAGTCACACTGGCTCACAGCAGAGCCAATGGTCATTAGCATATTGCATCAGATCCTCTTGCATAGGATGCCATATGCTAGTGTGACTCCGGCCTAAAGGTTCAGTCACATTTGCATATAAAGTGTGCGAGTGCAATGCGAGAAAACATTGCATTGCACTCACACCAATGTTAACCAATAAAGCAGAGCACATCTGCTACTTTTATCTGTGAAATCATCTGCGTGCGGGGCAAATCGCAGCATGCTGCAAGTGGCTACGTACCACAGCAATACAAGTCAATGGGTGCTAGGAAAACGCGTGGTACATGGACCGCTCATGGACGTGCATTTTTAACATGGAGTTTTACATACAGTAAAAAGATAGATTGCTAGATAGGTAGAAAGCTAGGTATATAGATAAATAGATAGTTAGATGTGGAACACATATATAATGTCCCACCATCCAGCATTTTGTAAGCTTGCACCCTTAAGTGCCTTTCATGTGGCATCAAAGGGTGTTTAGCCTTGATTTTAGCCCCAAATGAAATATTTTCCCCCAAAAAATTATGTGGGGTCCCCCAATTCTTCATCTTTACTGGTAATCCAAAACAGGGCACCTTACACTGTTATTTTAAATTATTTATTTAAAATTAAATAAATAATTAAAACAGAAAATGTGGGGTCCCCCCAAATTGAATCACCAGTCAAGGTAAAGTAGACAGCTGTGGTCTGGTATTGTCAGACTGGGGAGGCCCATGGTTATTGGGCCTTACAAAGCCTAAAAATAGCTGGCCACAGCTGCCTCAGAAGTGGCGCATCCATTAGATGCAAAATGCAGACGAACTGAAAGCTGCTATGAAAGCAATCTGAGCTTCCATAACACCTCAGCAGTGCCACAGGATTATTGTGTCCATGCCATGCCGCATTGATGCAGTAATTTATGCAACATTGTTAAGGGGGTCATAAATTTAGTGATGGAATCTAATTGAGCTTCTACCTTAACCCCGTCTGCATCCAAATCATGAGTCATTTGTTAGTAGCATGCATACTAATTCTTCCATACAGACCAGAGAAATTACACGGATCTGCATAGAAAATATGACTGGTTTTATTACGGAAGTGGACAAACATTTAAAAGTAATCAGTTGGCTAGGGGTCAATGATACGTAACATGTCTCCTATTGGGTAATCTATCATAGCTTATTCTGTAATATATATACTGTATATGTGCTTGCTTCCTCATTCCCCCCTTTGAAGATAGCCAAAAGTCTTTCCTTACTTTTTCCCGAGTCTATTGATCTGTCCTAATGCCGATGGTTACCTCACTCACATACGAGATAACCCATCCTTTGTGGATGAATCTCCCCACCCAACAGACTATGCATAGGAAGTCAGATCCTGACCGTATCCTCTTGACTATCCTCATGGCTACGTTCCACGCTGGCCCCAACCAAGTATTGAGTGCATTTACTGCACAGACTTTTTAGTAGGCCAACATTTCCGAGATGAAAATAATTTTTTTCAGTTGATCTTATATAATATTCTAATTTTCTGAGACAATGACTTTTGGGTTTTCATTGGCTGTAAGCCATAATCATCAACATTAACAGGAACATACACTTTAAATATATCACTCTGTAATGACTATGTAATATATGCTTTTCCCTTTTAGTATTGAATTTCTGACAAAAATTAACATTTTGATGATATTCTAATTTATTGAGCTGCAACTGTACATCTTATAAATTACCCACTCTTTTTTGTTTTTTTTTTGAAGGCTTTAACCCCTTAGCGACCCATGATGTACTGGGTACGCCATGGATCGTGTGAGGTTAATCCCCGCCACCTGCCATGGGCAGGCCGCGGCGATCCGCACACATAGCTGATTTCAACAGCCGACATGTGTGCCTGCTTGTCGCCAGTGGAATCGCGTTCCACCCGCGACTATTAACCCCTTACATCTCTCTGCCAAAATCTGGCAGCGAGATATATATGCGCCGCAATTATGATAGCTTACCCCACCTCCATCAGAAGTCACGTGACGTGATCACGTGACTTCCGATGGTTACAATGGTAGCACTGGGTATTGTGATGATGCCTGTAGCTAACATGAGTCCCTTTCTCTCAATGCCGGAGTAGTGCTGGCAGTGAAAGTAAAGCAGCATATCTACAGATCTCAGCTCTGTGGCTGTGATCTGGAGATATGGCTACTTGCGCACGCTGTGTTTTTTTTGCTGCGTTTTTGCTACGTTTTTGGCTGCAGTTTTGTTGTCAGAACTTTCTAACATTTGACTTCCCAGCAAAGTCTATGAGAAGTCAGATTTGCTATGCGCACATTGCAGTTTATTTGTCAGCATTTTATTTATCAAAAGCTTGTGACAAAAAAAATGCAGCATGTTCATTCTTCCTGCGTTTTTGTCAACATTTGTCACAAAAACGCAGCAAAAATGCACCTACAATTGCAAGCATTTTTTGTGACATTTCCAGGCTCTTTCTGACAAAGTGCAGTTTTGGCTGCAGTTTGGCTGTAGTTTTGGCTGCAGATTGTGAACACAAAAAGATGCAGCGTGCGCATGTAGCCATAGAAGAGCGATCAGATAGCTGATCCATATAGCCAGGGCCGGCTCCAGGTTTTTGTGGGTCCTGGGCGAAAGAGTCTTAGTGGGCCCCATCCACACATAGACATGCACAGATACATACACATACAGGCATACGTACACATACATATTTAAAGAGAAATTCACAAAAACATATAAATAGACATAAATCTAGACACAGCCATATACACTGATATACATAGATACACATCATGGATGCACACACAGACACATTAGAGATATTTCTAATATTGGGAAGCCGGCAACAGCCTCATTCACATCCCCCACTTGTCTCCATCCGGCTCCTCCTGTGCATGTGTCTGTGCCACGCTGATTGGTGGCCGTCACTAACAGACATGGCCGCACATAGAGCACACTGACACTGCTGTATTTACATCACAAGAGAGGCTGGGGACATACACATTACTGGGGATCATACATATTACTGAGGAAAGGGGTATACAGCAATGGGGGGCATACAGCTCAAGAGGGAGGCAGTGGCTCTGGAGTCGGGGGGACAAATAGCTCTGAGGTTTGGGTGACATGAAGCTATAGGGGTATACAGCTCTGGGGTGGAGGGTGACATACAACTCTGGGGGGTATACAGCACTGGAGTGGGGGGGACATACAACTCTGGGGGTATAGTAGTATGCAGCCCCCATATTCCTCCATACAGCATTATGAAGCCCCCATAGTCCTCCATATAGTATTATGTAGCCCCCATGTAGTATTATGCAGCCCCCATATTGCACTATGCATGCCCCATATGGCGCTATGCAGCCCCCATATGGCACTATGCAGCCCTCATATGGCACTATATAGCCCCCATATGGCACTATGCAACTCCCATATGGCACTATGCAACCCCAATATGGCACTATGCAACCCCCATATGGCACTATGCAACCCCCATATAGCACTATGCAACCCCCATATAACATTAAGAAGTCCCTCTATAGCACAATGCAGACCCAGATAGCATTAAGCATGCTCTTGTAGTATACAGCCCTCATATAGCACAATGCAGACCCATATAGCATTAGGTACCCTCATGTAGTATACAGCCCACATATAGCACAGTGCAGACCCAGATAGCATTAGGCACCTTTATGTAGTATACAGCCCGTATATCACACAATGCAGACCCAGTTAGCATCATGCACCTTCATGTAGTATACAGCCCGTATACAGCACAGTGCAGACCCAGATAGCATTAGGCATCCTCTTGTAGTATACAGCCCATATATAGCACAGTGCAGACCTAGATAGCATTAGGCACCTTCATGTAGTATACAGCGTGTATATAGCACAGTGCAGACCCAGATAGCATTAGGCACCTTCATGTAGTATACAGTCCGTATATTGTACAATGCAGACCCTGTAGCATTAGGCACCTTCATGTAGTATACAGCCCCCATAGTTGTCTGGTTACAGTGATTGAATACATACTCACTTTTCCTCGTCTCCTCAGCGCTTCTATTGCTGTTGCTTGCTCTGACCTCACTGCAGGCGCGCAGTGTTGACATTACCACTCAATGCTGCTGAGTTGTCAAAGAGCCGACAGACACAGCTGGAGAATGATAAGAAAGGGAGCGTGCTACGCCATCTCATCATTGATTGCTTTCAATTGTATTGGCAATTGCAAAGCTGATGCAATTGAAAGTGCGATCCTGGGTGGGGGAAGGCCAGTGACAGCGCAGGCACCAGCCCCCCTTGAGTAGTGGTGACTTGTCCTGCCACTGCGAGTGAGCCCCCTGCAGCTTAAGGCCCCGGCATTTGACCGGGTTTGCCGGGTGCTGAAGCCAACCATCAAAAGGCCCCCTAAGGGACCTGGTAAAAAACAAAAAAGAGTTAAAAAAAAAAACAACCTAAAAGTTCAAATCACCCCCCTTTGCCCTATTGAAAATTAAAGGGTTAAAAAAATAAAAAATACACACTTATTTGGCATCATCGAGTTCAGAAATGCCCGATCTATCAAAATATAAAATCAGTTAATCTGATGGGTACACGGCAGCGAAAAAAATCCAAACGCCAAAATTAAGTTTTTTTGGTCGCTACGAATTTTGCGCAAAATTCAATAACAGTCGATCAAAATGTAGCTTCTGTGCAAAAATAGTACAGTTAAAATTGTCAGCTCGAGACGCAAAAAATAAGCTATCACTGATCCATAGATCCGAAAAATGAGAACGCTACGGGTTTTGGAAAATAGCGCAAAACGTTCACCACTTTTTTTTTTACAAACTTGTGAATTTTTTTAACCCCTTAGATACAAGTAAACCTATTCATGTTTGGTGTCTCAAAACTCTCACTGACCTCTGACATCACAGCGACACATCAGTTTTACCATATATTGAACATGGTGAATAAAATATCCCAAAACACACTTTTTTTGCAGTTTTTCCACACTTGAAATTTTTTTGCTGTTTTCCAGTACACTATATGTTTTCATATAAAACTACAACTCATCCCACAAAAAACAATCCCTTATATGACAGGATTGATGGAAAAATAAAAAAGTTACGGCTCTCGGAAGTAAGAGAGGAAAAAAAAACGGGAAAAAATCAAAACGCCCAAGGGCTTAAGAGGTTAAATATTCTATATATTTACTATGGTCTGACAACAAGTGCTAGTAACTAATGGAACTTACGTGTATATATGGCGTTGTGTACTTCTCCTGGTTACCTTATTGTTTTCTACTTGTTACTAATAGAATTTTTAACTTAGTTTATTAAATAAACAATAAACATTTTTTAATTTTTTTATTGTCGTTAAGCGTATTTTTGTACATGATGAATTTTCAGTCTTCGCTGATTAGTTTGGTCCATTCGATCTGGGCACTGGCGAGTATTATATATCTTGTAAAATTATTA